>NC_139222.1:182120901-182720901 GCF_055691185.1 Crinia signifera | reverse complement strand
TTAGTGCCATTTTGACACCTATGAATTTTTGCACAAAAACACAAAGGATAAGCAAAAATCGTGGACCTATGTATTTTTGTGGCTGTGCTTGGGAAACATGGGAAGCTGGGAAAATGCATGATTATCATGGACTTGGTGTTGCCTGCCTGAGACAGTAGAAAGAAAAACCCCGATAAGTGCAAGCTTCAAAAGATAACTGGATAGCCCGTGTGGAGAGATTTATTGTAATTTACCGTGGTTTAATGAATATCGCCCTTAATCTATTAACAAAATATTTGTATCAAAAATTGTATTTTTAATCCAATAGAAGCAAAGTGTTTAATTAATAAATAGGGACCAAATAGTATACACAGAGGCATAAATAGAATAGGTGTTAAAACAAGACAGCATAGCTGCAGTACACCATAGCATGTAACATGTGCAGAGAGAGAGTTACATTTGGGTGGGGTATGTTGAAACTGAAATCTAAATTGCAGTGTAAAAATAATGCAGCCAGTATTTACCCTGCACAGAAACAAAATGTAACTCTCTCTGCACATTTTACATCTGCCCCACCTATGCACACATATATCCAGCAGATCAACGGTTTTCCCGGCGATGTTGCGGGAGCGCGCAGCACCACTTATCGCCTGGCCATACACACTGGGTGGCTTTGAGCGACTTTCAGCTCAAAGTCGCCCAGTGTGTATGGGCCTTAATACACACATGTAGATTTGGACAAGAGTTTGCAAAAGAATCCTGAGGTTTTCTTTTATTCTGGCCTCATCCTCCATTACCATTATACTGCAGACGGCTTGGAGAAACCATAAGACTCACTTTTTATAAGGAGCACTTAAAGATATAAAAGTCTGTGGTTTAAAAATGGAAAATGGTGTCCACAATAAACAAAGGCAAGAAGGATAGTAAGTATGCTAAGCCTGCAGCCAGAATAAATCAGCTAAAAATGTATGAGAGAAAGAAAAAGAAAAGAAAGAGAAAATAGAGAGAAAGAGAGAGAGAGAATAGAGAGAGGGGGGGAGAGAGAGAGAGAGAAAGAGAAAAATAAAAGAGTGAGAGAAAATTGAGAAAAAAAGAGAGAGGAAGAGATACAAAAAAGAGAGAGGGAGAGAGAGAGGGGGGGGGGGGGTGTAATGCAAAAGAGATATAAGTTGATTATTTCTGGAGGGACAACACATTTTAATTCACAATGCACAGCTCCGGAAACTCAGCTATCTCCTCCTAACACATGCAAGGAAACACCTTATAAGGCTTGTCGGAAATTAGCAGAGGAGTTGTAAGAATCAAAACAACATCTTCAATATTGCATTGCCTCTAATAATAATAATAAATGTCACACACCTAGCTAGGCCCGCCCAGGCTCCAGGAACTCAGAGATAATGCCAGACCAAATGAGTCTGTTTCACAGACTGCAGGTTAAAATTAACCCTGAACATTTATACTGTGACCAGGAAGGTAGAGATTGAATATTTTACGATCCAAGTTTTTAACCAGTGTATGTAAATGTTTCCTACAGTATAACGCCTCAGTTTGGTAAAAGTACTCTGCATTTACTGTACAATATACTTTCAGGTATACTTGTCGACAAATGTTAAAAGGACATGTATTCTTGGTCAACACTGAAAAGGTCAACACAGAAAAAGTTTTTGATATGGACCCCTAATTAATGTAACAAGCACCCCCGCTTTATTTGGCACACTTCACTGTTCCCAATTGTGGTCCACATAGATTGTTATGTATGAGCAAGTTATTGGAGTGGAAAAAAAATTGTGAAAAACTCATGTCGATCTGTTTGTGTTAATATTTTGTCAAGGTCAACTTTTTGCTGTCAACTTATAGTGATTGACTTATTGACTGTTGAACTAACAACCTGCTTAGTATGCCAGTGTGGAGCAGCATTATAGGGCTGAATTCTGTAATTTTTTGGTGCAAAAGAGTTTTTCCATACATGTTTTTACTGTACATGAGATGCAATAAGGGACAGCATAGAAGGACACAAGGACAGTGGAGGGATGGTATAAAAATGAAAACCGTAGTAACGGTGGAGTATGTTTTGAATTAAAGCGATAATCAGCTGTTTTAGAAGCCGTTCAGTGTGTTTTTCTCTCCAGTAAGTTTGTCTCAGATTATAAACCAGTATCCACCTGCCGAGCCTCTTAAGTCACATTAGCTGTAGCCTAGAGATATTAAAACGCACCTGCTGCGCACCGCCCACACCAACTGCATCTCGGCAGGTTATAACTTAGATCTCCCACTGAGCAAGCTACAGCATTCCGTTTAATGCTCCACGATTGTCCTTTCTTCACCACAGATTTCCCACACAATTATCCTCCCATTATTTCACTGTCTTTGCTGCTCATCTGTTTCCATAATTATTATGTAACTTTAAAAAAAAAAAATATATATATATATATATATATATATATATATATATATATATATATATATATATATATATATTTGCCAGCATTCGTCTTCCCCAAGTGCAAATGAATAGAAATTTACAGGGTTAGAACATAGGAGATTTTGTTTCTTTTGGGTACTTCCAGGATCTCAGGGGATACATATAAAGGGTTTACGTCGAAGTAAAAAAAAAAAATTGGCTGTTGCAATGCACAGGGAGTAAACCCATTTTATATATTTATTATACATACATCGTATATATCATGCCTCACTGTACATTTTTAAAATTTTACTTGATGTTACTTACTATAATTAATCTTTTTTTGGTTTATAGCATTAAGGAGGGTATGCAATCTGGAATCACGGCTGTCGATCCTCGCCGACAGCCGTGATCCTGGTCCGTTTGCAGTAAGATCTACCGCATAACGACAGATGGGATTCAATGTCCCGCCTGCCGATGGGCGAAAGGGGGCGTGGCCTTGAAAACGGCCGTGGATTGTCGATCTGCGGCCCGCATAACGTCAATCCACAGCCGTTATTGGCAGAACGGGCCGACAGCTTCTGAAGTTGGGCCCGTTCTGCTGTGATCCCGCAACAATGCTGTCGTAAATGATAGCATTGAATAGGGAGCCGCCGCTATTTCCAACGTCGGAAATAGCGGCGACACATTGCATATCCCCCTAAGTCCTTTAATTGCAGTAGAGTCTGAAATATTCCAATTGAACATTACCACCTATGGGGAGATGTAAAGCCGCTTGAGTTCGGCAGCAGTGCAAGATGCCAGATGACCAGAAATATTTTTTTTAAAGGGGCAATCACTTACAAAACATTGTTTTGCCACATAGGTGAATGCCCCTTTAAAAATAAGTCAGCGTTCGGCCGACATCCGGCACAGCAGCCATACTTGGGTGGCATAACATCCTGCCCCTAGTCTTTAAACATTATGAAAATTAGTGAAGTGCTTGACGGTCTCATTCAAGGATGGACATCAGTTACTGTCGCATACTTTGAGAATGGCAAATCCCCAGAACAGAGGTGCAGAGCGTATGATTTTTTTTTTTTTTTACGAGGGACTTGGCTGCGACGGTCACACAGGTAAGGACCATGTCTCTGGGTTCTCTAGCTGCTATCCAATGGAGATAGAATGAATATATAGCCATCGACTCAGTAGGAACTGAATTTGAGACTTGAGAACAGGGACAGGAACTGAGAGCAGGACACAGGAATGGCAGGACAGACACAGAACACAGGGAAGACAGGTATCAGGAATGGTTACAGGATTCTAGTTTCACTAAGGAGCACTGAGGCTAACATGATGAAGCAAGGTTATGGAGCCTATACACTGGCACTAGTCATTGTTCAGCAACTCCCTTATATAGGGATACGTGTGACGTCACATTTGGCGCACATACCACTTCAAATTCTAACTATCCCTCTGGGGGCCAAGGCTGTCTGACAGAGGGGAAGAGATTTTAGCAGGAGGGAATGCCAGCACCTAACAAATCCCTACAGCGGGCACTCACTGACCCCAACCCTCAGTGTGATCCAGAGGTCTTTGTCATTGACTTTACCTAGTTAGAAAATGTTAAAGTTAATAAACATATCGGGAAGAGCTATCTAACTTTCCATACAGGACTGGTGGAGAAATTGCCAACCATATTTGAACACAAATGTTATAGAATGTACTAGAAAAAGGATCCCTAGAATCTGCTTGGCTGCTATTGGCAAAATCACCAGCTTTTTTCTAGGGAACAGAGGGATCATTTGCACAAATTAAAAACATTTTTAAGCCTTTGAGTGAGAAGTGAATTTGTCAAAGTAGGTGTGAAAATTGCCAAGCAAACCTGTGCGTTCATCATTATGGACCTGTAATGTTTACCTTACATATCATCTTTTTTTACACATAATTTTTTATTTATATAAAAAAATGTGAGCGACGCTGACAGATATTTTCACATCTCTCAGATGTTGGCACTCAAAGGATTATTAAAAGGGTTCTATTAGGCAGTACGGATGGTGTATTGGTTATCATTACACCCTCACAGCACTGAGGTCATGGGTTCGATCCCCACCATGGCTCTAACTGTGCGGAGTTTGTATATTCTCCCCGTACTTGCGTGGGTTTCCTCCGGGTACTCCGGATTCCTCCCATAATCCAAAAATATACTGGTAGGCTAATTGGCTCCCAACAAAATTAACCCTAGCATGTCTGTGTACGCGTGTACATGTGGTAGGGAATATAGATTGTAAGCTCCACTGGGGCAGAGACTGATGTGAATGTTCAAATATACTCTGTAAAGCGCTGCGTAATATGTATGCGCTATATAAGAAACGGTTAATAAATAAATAAATTAAATAAATAAATAAAAGTATAGTAGTGTTCATTCTAGCAACCTAAACCTTTCAAACCCCATGCAGTTCCTTTTCCATGCCTGGGGTGTCACTCTCTGCTTTGGTGCTTCTAGCAGAGTCTGGTGTGTAGCTCAGTACGGAGATGCAGACTGTGCTGTGCTAGAAACACTACAACAAAGAGTGACACCCCAGGCATAAAAGATTTTTAAAATATAATTGTATTGAATCTTTATCTAAAATTATTTATTTCTTTATACCACGGTGAACTGCAGATAGAGGTTGGCATTTTTTTCAATCCCGGGATATGGGATTGAAAAATACTCAATTCCGGGATACCCAGGACTGGCCACATTTATTTAATAAAAAAAAAAAAATGCCCCATCCCTACCACCCCGCACATACTCAAATGGTTTGTAGTGTTCCCGCTAGGCTGTTTTAGCAGGGCGCTGCGCCCAGCCCGATTTTTAAAGGGCAAAATGCGCCCTACCACTCTGGCAATGCCCCGCTAAAACAGCCTGCCTCCTCCTCTTATAGTGATACCGGGGAAGCCCGGCGCCACAGTATATAGCGGTGCCCGACGCTTCCCCGGTGGTTGAGAGCCTTCGGTGCAGCCGGGCCCACCCCCTTCAGTGATGACGGCGGCTGGGCCCGCCCCTTTTCATCACGGCCCGGGTACACCCCTTTTGTGACATCGGCGGCCCGGGACCACCCAGAACAGTGACGACGGTGGGACCGGTCCGCCCCCTTGTCGCTGCCCCCATGCAGCAGCACCCTGCCCGCCCCTGTTCCTAGAAGGAACACTAGTTTGGCCGGTGATTAGCAGTTACAGATTACGGTTGATTAGGGGTTGCAGAGGATCACAGCTGGGAACCAGAGCAGCGGGGCAGCGTCTGATCGAGTGTTCAGTCGCTGCCCAGCATTAAGATGCGCATGTGCAATCTAATCTCAAAATCCCAGGATTGACTGCCCTAGCTGTGACATATGTATCACTGTATGGTAAAAAAAACATGTTTACTGTTTGCATTTGCAGAAAGATTATGGAAGAAATGATCAACCATATACATAACGTGGGATGCAGTCACTAGGTCTACAAGCTTTAGGTCGATAATCATTAGGTCAACCACTATAGGTCAACAGTCACTAGCTAGTGAGAATAGCATAGTGTGCCAAGCCTAGCGAGGAGACGCAGTACACTTATATCATGGGTCTTCAACCTGCGGCCCTCCAGATGTTGCAAAACTACATGTTCCAACATGCATTGCCACATTGTTTCCTATAAAAGCATGACAAAAAACCTCAGGTCATGCTTGGGACATGTAGTTTTACAACATCTGGAGGGCCACAGGTTGAAGACCTGTGACTTATATGGTGTCTGTGCCGTCTTGAGTCAGCAGACCCCCCAAAAAGCATGAAAAACTCATGTCGACCTTTTTCATGCCAATCTTATCCATGTTGACCTAATGCTTGTGTCGACCTAATGACCGTGTTGACCTAATGCGTATCAACCTATTTCATGTGTCGATTTAGTGACTGTCAACCCTATGACCCACGCCCAATAATGGGGCAGATGTATTAAGCCTAGGGAAGAGATTAACTGGAGATAAACTGGAAGGAGATAAAGAACCAGCCAATCAGCTGTGTTTGAAATATGACAGTTGGGAGTTGATTGGCTGTTGCGTTATCTCCTTCCACTTTACAGTATCTCCAGTTTATCTCTTCTCCAGGCTTAATACATCTGCCCCAAAGTTTGGGGACAGTTTAAAATCGGGCATCAAGATTTGCAATATTAATATAAAACCAGATTTTTATTTTTGATTTACCAAAATGTCATGACCTCTGTCATCCAACCAAATCTTCAACCCTTACAACTCGCCATCCAAAGAGAATGTATTTTTGTTAGTAGAGGAAAGCCCTTTACACACTAGGTGATTGGAAGTGGTGCCGCTGGGCAAATGATATAGCGCATACACATGGAATGATATCGTTCAATGATGTCAGAGGGTCCACATCAGACTTACAGTTGTGCTCATAAGTTTACATACCCTAGCAGAATTTGTGATTTTCTGGCCATTTGTCAGAGAATATGAATGATAACTCACAAACTTTTCTCTTTCACTCATGGTTAGTAGTTGGGTGAAGCCATTTATTGTCAAACAACTGTGTTTACTCTTTTTAAAGCATAATAACAGAAACTACCCAAATGACCCTGATCAAAAGTTTACATACCCTGCAGATTTTGGCCTGATAACATGCACACAAGTTGACACAAAAGGCTTTGAATGGCTACTAAAGGTAACCATCTTCCCCTGTAATCTGTTTGCTTGTAATCAGTGTGTGTGTGTGTGTGTGTGTGTGTGTGTGTGTGTGTGTGTGTGTGTGTGTGTGTGTGTGTGTGTGTGTGTGTGTGTGTGTGTGTGTGTGTGTGTGTGTAAAAGGTCAGTGAGTCTCTGGTCTCATGAAAGACCTTTGCATCTTTCATCCAGTGCTGCACTGACGTGTCTGGATTCTGAGTCATGGGGAAAGCAAAAGAATTGTCAAAGGATCTGCGGGAAAAGGTAATTGAACTGTATAAAACAAGAAAGGCATATAAAAAGATATCTAAGCAAATGAGAATGCCAATAAGCAGTGTTCAAACTTTAATTAAGAAGTGGAAAATGAGGGATTCTGTGTAACCCAAATCATGTACAGGTAGACCAACAAAAATTTCAGCCACAACTGGCAGGAAAATGTGAAGAGAAATTCACAAATAACTTCAGCTGAAATAAAGGATGTGGTTGTTTCAAGATGCACAATAAGGAGGCATTTGAAGAAATATGGGCTGCATGGTCGAGTCGCCAGAAGAAAGCCATTAATACGCAAATGCCACAAAGCATCCCGCTTACTCCAAACAGCACAGAGACAAGCCTCAAAACTTCTGGAACAAAGTCATTTGGAGTATGAGACCAAAATTGGTCACAACCATAAATGTTACATTTGGAGAAAAGACAACAAGGCCTATGATGAAAGGTACACCATTCCTAATGTGAAACATGGAGATGGATCGCTGTTGTTTTGGGGATGTGTGAGCTACAAAGGCACTGGAAAGTTGGCCAAAATTGATGGCAAGATGAATGCAGCATGTTATCAGAAAATACTGGAGGAAAACTTTCACTCATCAGCCCGGAAACTGTGCATGGGACGTAAGAAGTTTGAGCAGTGCTGGGTTTCACTGAGAGAGTCACAAATAAAAAGGTTAAATGACAATTTATTGTGTACACAAATAACATACAAGAAATAAAAACATGAAGATAAAATCAATATAATGGGTCAGCGTTGCAACATATTAATCCTGCATGATTAAGAGAGGGGGGAGGAGATTTGCTCCGCAAATGATATGGTCTCCAATGAGGCCTTTAAGCTCTCCAAACACTTGTTGGTATAAAATGAACACTTGAAATGGACATGGAAAAAAGATAGTTCCGGAATGTTACCCAGCTTTTTGAAGTTGGTTACCCTAGATGGCCAAATGCAGTACATCTGGAATAGTCCACAATGGGCGAATGGCACCAAAGGTGGCGAATGGCTCCAAAGGTGGAGACGGCAGGGTTCTATGCTGTTTGATAAAATGCCGGTCTGGAACCAAGGTGATGAGATGGCTCAACACGTTTCGGCACCCAAATGGCACCTTCCTCAGGAGCAGCGTGCATGGGACGTACTTGGACATTCCAACATGACAATGATCCAAAACACAAGGCCAAGTCGACCGGTCATTGGCTACAGCAGAATAAAGTGAAGGTTCTGGAGTGGCCATCCCAGTCTCCTGACCTCAATAACATTGAGCCACTCTGGGGAGATCTCAAACGTGCAGTTCATGCAAGACAGCCCAGAACTTACAGGAACTGGAGGCTTTTTGCCAAGAAGAATGGGCAGCTTTACCATCTGAGAAAATAAAGAGCCTTATCCACAACTACCACAAAAGACTTCAAGCTATCATTGATGTTAAGAACTGGGGTATGTAAAATTTTGATTAGGGTAATTTGTGTAGTTTCTGTATTCATAGAATTTGACGGCAGATAAGAACCACTTGGCCCATCTAGTCTGCCCCTTTTTTAAACATGTTACCTCAAACCATATTTGATCCTTATTTTTTGTAAGGATATCAATATGCCTATCCGAAGCATGTTTAAGGTGTACTACTGTATTTCCCTTTACCACCTCTGATGGGAGGCTATTTCACTTATCTACTACTCAGATGTCATTATGACTTAAAAAGAGTAAACACGCTATATGTCCCCCCATGTATGTACACTTCCCTATTGTGCCTGTCTTGTCCTATTCCTCCTATCTTTATTTTTCTTTAACTCTTTCTCTATTTTTTTTATTTAGTTACTTTTGATTTATTTACTTTTTTTTATTATTATTATTATTTATTGCTTATTATTCTTATTTCTTTGAATTGCAATTATATTTGTGTTCTCTTTCTTCTCTCACCAATAGATAGTATTTTGTTGTTGTGATATTAGGACACGGTTATGTATTAGAGCAGGATTTAACTCCCAGCTTTATTGTCCCTGAAGCGGAGGATATGCTTAACCGCATGCTGGAGTCTGAAAATGTACCAGTCATTGTCTTTTATCTGATTTGTACAATCCTGCTCCCAACTGACAAGCTGTTTTATATATCATTGTATGTCCTACCTTTTCTTTTTATTTCTCTTTAATAAAAACCAATGAAGAAAAAAAAAAAAAAAGAGTAAACACAGTTATCATTCATATTATCTGCCAAATGGCCAGAAAATCACAAATTCTGCTAGGATATGTAAACTTAGGAGCAAAACTGTAACTGCATGCAAGGATTTTTTTGGGGGGGGGGTCTTTAACAGTGCATGTGAGGGTCTATAGTTAACGATACTGAGTATGCACACTAAAAGCGATATTTGAGTGATATCTTTTAAAAACTCATCTAGTGTGTATGGGGCTTTAGATTATGTGGTAAAAGTTCAGAGAACCGTTGTGATAAATCAACACAAAAAGGGCTGTCTTTGAATATAATAATATTTTCTACACCAACTAATTTGAATACAGTGTCTATATTTACCTTTGATATGTGAGCACTTAAAAATTCTGAGCCCCAGGACAAACAACATGGAAACCAATGTAAATGATGGTTAGTTTAAGATAGTTTTCCTCTAGGTCTTGAAAAGCAGTATTGAATAATAAGCAAATGAAGGTTAAGTGAATTGGAAAAAATAGTAAAAGTACAGGTTGAGTATCCCTTATCCAAATATCAGTTATCCAAATTATTCTGAAAACCATAGTCTCCAAAATGCACTTTTTTTTTGCTAAAAACCTACTGGGTACATATGTAACTGGCACTACTGGGGAAATAGCATGTAACTGGTACTACATATGTGCAGGGACAGGATTGCTTAGCATTCAAATTCAGTGTCTGAGATAGTACACAAACTTTGTTTCATGTTTTAAAACCTAGTTTCATGCACAAATAAAATATATTTGTGTGTATTTTATTTATTTATTAACAGTTTCTTATATAGCGCACCCATATTCTGCAGCGCTTTACAGAGAATATTTGAACAGTCACATCAGTCCCTGCACCAGTGGAGCTTACATTCTATATTCCCTACCACATGTACACACAGACATTTTAGGGAAAATTGGTACTTATGTATTATCTGGGCTCCGATGTTAAATGCACCCCATTTTTTCATACCCCTACTATCCAACTACGCATGGAGTTGATTTTATATAGTGTGGCGAGCAGAGCGAGCCGTGGCGAGCGCAGCGAGCCCCGCGAGGGGACGCGGTCTCATAAGAAAAACGGGAGCCCAGATAATACATAAGTACCGGAAAATTTTGCTGGGAGCCAATTAGCCTACCTGTATATTTTTGGATTGTGGGAGGAAGCCGAAGTACCCGGAGTAAACCCACACAAGTACGGGGAGAATATACAAACTCTGCACAGTTAGGGCCATGGTGGGAATCTAACCCATGACCTTAGTGCTGTGAGGCAGTAATGAATTACATGCAGTACGGACAGTGTAATGGTTAGCATTACCACCTCACAGCACTGAGGTCATGCATTAGATACCCACCATGGCCCAAACTGTGTGGAGTTTGTATATTCTCCCCGAGTTTTCTCCGAGTACTCAGGTGTCCTCCCACAATCCAAAAATATACTGGTAGGTTAATTGGCTGCCAACAAAATCAACCTTAGAATGTCTGTGTGTGCGTGTACATGTGGTAGGGAATTTAGATTCCACTGGGGACTGATGTGACTGTTCAAATATTCTCTGTAAAAAGCTGCAGAATGCGCTATATAAGAAACTGTTAATAAATAAATAAATAATAATAAATATACAGTATACAGGTGCTGCAACATTTAGTGTGGCATATTGTATGTACAGGTGCAGTCATTCAGTGTATGTTGTGTTCGATGTAGAGGTGCAGTCATTCACTGCGTTATATGTAGAGGTGCAGTCATTCACTGCGTTATATGTAGAGGTGCAGTCATTCACTGCGTTATATGTAGAGGTGCAGTCATTCACTGCGTTATATGTAGAGGTGCAGTCATTCACTGCGTTATATGTAGAGGTGCAGTCATTCACTGCGTTATATGTAGAGGTGCAGTCATTCACAGCGTTATATGTAGAGGTGCAGTCATTCACTGCGTTATATGTAGAGGTGCAGTCATTCACTGCGTTATATGTAGAGGTGCAGTCATTCACTGCGTTATATGTAGAGGTGCAGTCATTCACTGCGTTATATGTAGAGGTGCAGTCATTCACTGCGTTATATGTAGAAGTGCAGTCATTCACTGTGTTATATGTAGCGGTGCAGTCATTCATGGTTATGTTATATTTACATCTGTGACCATTCAGTGTGTTATGTGTTCATATAGGTGCTGCCATCCGCTGTATGATGTTAATGTTTGGTACAAGTGCAGCCATTCAGTTTTGGATGTTTTATGAATAGGGGCTGCCATTCACTATTAGTTTTATGCACAGGTTCTACTATTCAATGCCGTATGTTACATATACAGGGGGCGGTCATTCACAGTGTCATATGTTCTATGTACAGGTGCGGTCATTCATTGCAGTATGTTTAATGTACAGGTGCTGTCCTTCTGTGTGGTTTATGCATTATTGTTATTACACTGATCTATTTACAGGGCGCCACAAGTGGCCCGCAGCACCATACATAAGTACATTTGGATAAATACACAGTGTTCAAGTGTCTTGCCTAAATATTGCTGATTATGTCTAATTTTAACAAATTCCCTATTATACTCCTGTAGTAGAACTTAGAATACTAGATATAAAAGGATTATAATAATGCCAACTGTTTCAGAATTGAAATCTTATTCCTAAATCTAAAGGTTTCCTACATTCAATAGACGTATGTATGCCCTATACCACTATATTTTTTGTATATCAGTCAGCTCTTTCTTATCACTAGGAAAAGCGGTACATGCTTGTGGCGCAGTAAAATAAAACTATGATTGTTCAACTACTTTACACATACATACATAAAATATACACACACACATACATATATATATATATATATATATATATATATATATATATATATATATATATATATATATATATATATATATATATATATAAGAAAGAAAGCTTAGACGATCTGGTGCCTTCCTGGTGCGAGATGTGTCAAAGGCACATCACGGTGTAGATAAATGACAGGGGGCGGCGGCACTCAGAAAATGACAGTACAGCAAACGGTGGTTGAAGACTGACGTTTCAAGGTCCGTAGACCTTTTTATCACCAGCACCTTGATAAAAAGGTCTACGGACCTTGAAACGTCGGTCTTCAACCACCGTTTGCTGTACTGTCATTTTTTCTGAGTGCCGCCGCCCCCGTCATTTATATATATATATATATATATATATATATATATATATATATATATATATATATATATAGATAGCAAGGGAAATAAGTGCGCAAATGATTTAAAAACCTGTGTACTGTGGATATTGCTGAATTTATCCACACTCCCAATTCCACTTTCTTTTTGCACCAAAGGATTTTCAATTATCCTGGCTGCTCTCGGGCACCTGAATTTCGCAGGTGTAGAAATGCTGGAAGGAGAAATGAGAGCGCTCCATTGTGCAATATCGTAAAAAACTTTTATTTAAGAACCAGGTATTTCTTCAGTAAAAACAGATATATTGTGACGTACCAAAAAGGGCGGTATACCACCGCAGAGATATCGCATAGATAGTGTTTTGCCCAAAACACATATGTAGGAGAGGTTACACTCCGGGCTAACAGCGTCTCGACACGGCTGGATGGATGGATAGACTGCAACGCCAGGCCACGCCCCAACGCGTTTCGTAATCACGTACTTCGTCAGAGGGCCCTCCTCCATTTGAAATCAAATGCTTGATTTCAAAGCATTTGTTTTGAATGGGCTTACTAGCATAATATAAATTCTCTGCATGACTGTATATGCTAACCTCTCTTCAATTTACAGAGTAATTCCTGCACACCTTTAACTAACTGTACCCCTTATATGCATTGTATTGCATAGTATAGTATATTTGTTAAGGAACACGCCTTTGCATTTCTTTAATGTGCCAACACATTTGTTTTGTTGCATATGTTATATAAACCAAAGTGAAACAAAAAAACCCAAACATTATATACACCCATTTGGACACCAATTACACTGCAAGTTTCTAGTTCTTGTTGCCTGACATGGGACATGTCCAGACAAATCCATTTGCCGTTTAGTCAGTTGGGTTTGGTTTGTAAAGTATTGAGCTACAAGTATTGCAATATGCATTGTAAAATGAAAATGTAATTAAACTTTTTTATTTTTCTTCACAGTGCTCATCTAATATTTGTCAGGACATAGGGGGTATTCAATATCCCGGCCACTATTTGCGACGGGGAAATAGTGGTGACCACCTATTCAATGCTGTCTTTCCTGACAGCACTGAAGAGGCAGATCGACAGAAGGGGCATGACTTTAAAAGCAGTCAGGCCCGTTTTGTCGATCTTGGACTTGAATTGTCGTGATTGTGGCCTAATATCGTCAATCCGTGGCCGTTTACGTGGCCACTCCCCTTTTTGCCGATCGCAAAGCGGGACATTGAATCGCGCCTGGCAAAAATACCCTGGGATTTTGCATGGAGACATGCATTGAGATGCTCTCATCTCCCAGCGCTGCTTTGGCCCCGCCTACTGATGACGTCACCCTCCTGACATTATGCTGGGTCGGGACGCTAATGGGAAAGGGTTTGTAAGCCGGGGGGGCCACCCGGCTTGTATTGTGGAAAAGAGTAGTGGAGGCCGAGATGGATGGCCCATTTATAACAAAGACTGGTAGAAAAACACAGCTGATTTTAGAATTTGTTAAGTAAGAATGCATCACACATTAGAAATTAAAATGTTTAAAACATTTAAAAAGAACTCAAACTATTAATTAAATGAATCAGACATGAAAGGTGTAAAAAAAAAATTAGAACTGCAGCAACACCTTGTTAAGTTTCTAAACATAGCAAAAATAAAACGTAGAAGATTTAGAAGATTACAGTAATATACAACAGCGGAGACAACAAAGCAGGAATGGCGTACAAGACTAGATGGAAAGGAAAACAAATCTATGCCTTAAAAGTAATGGTGCTGTGTATATACGTCACTTCCACAAGGAAAGTGATCAGAGAAGCATTCTATGTAATCCTAATTAATGGCAGACATGGGGACAGGAGACTGGAGCCGTTCACTAATACCAATTAATCTCAGATAAGGGATTTTATATAATCCCATTTAACATTCACAGTAACTTCGCTTTTTAAGCTTTTTGTTTTCTCTGTAAAACTTGCTAATATGTATGATTCTGAACTCTCCCAGTTAAAGAAGTTAAAGGATCAGCTGATCGCGGATAACTGGCTCGCCAGAGGCGATCCAATTACCTCCAATAAGCCAGTGCAGGCCGTGGTTTTCCGGGATTTTGATTCACCTGCAGACAGGACTGGTGCAGCGGGCTCAAAACACACAGGTTTCACTGAACCTGTGTGTTTCTGTAATCAGGTGATATACAAAAAAAACCTTAGTGAAACATTGGGGGGCGGGAGGGGGGGTGCAGATACCCCTTTTAGAATGGGGCAGCAGCTCAGTTTTTAAAGAGTTTCTCTCCCTCCCCCCCCCCCCCCCCCCCCCAAAAAAAAATTGATTTTGTTCTGAAAGTGGTGGTATCCTTTTACTAGGTGGAATGCAAAAGGATGCAGGATTCGATATGTTAAATCTTGCTATACTAGCTACCTTAAACTGGGTGCACACTATACGATATGCACCATGAGCAATATCCTTCCTGTTTTCCATCAAACTCCCAGGTGAGCGGTATTATGCATTAACACTGAACAATATCCTTAGTGATATCATTCAGCAACATCACCGGCCCCCTGCTGAACATACAGTTGTTGACGATACAGTACATACTAGATTATGTGCACAATATATCGTTAATGACATCCTCATTGTGCATATCAATAACAGTATACCATCAGAGTGTACGCACCTTTAGGAGGAACCACTGTAATTTAGGTGTGTTTGTGTGTGTGTGTACAATGCTCACACACTGTCAGTGAGGAACATGTAGGCTTTCATCAGCCTCTGCTCTCTGGGGTTATGGAGATAATAGTGTGCTTCTATCTATAGGCCATTGTCTGCCTGAAACACACACGTGTTGTACAAAATAAAACACTGGCATTTTATAGTGATCTATTTGGAGTATTAAAAGAATAAGAAAAAATGGTACTTCTGTAGTTTCACGGCGTGCTACTTTCGGGTTCTACGCTCACCACGAAATATGTCAAAAAAAGTAACTTAACTCCATGCCAACATGGATAGTTCATACCCCCACTATCCATGTTGGCATGGAGTCGATTTTAAATAGCGTGGTGAGCGTAGCGAGCCACCGAGCCCGCAGCGTGGGCGAGCGAAGCGAGCCCCGCAAGGGGACTCAGACGCACGGCGCCATACTGGCGCCGTGAAACTACAGAAGTACCGAAAAAATATATAAATATGTAACCTAAAAAATTCATTCATAAATTTACATTAAAAATATGCTAACAAAACAATATTATGCATACATGTAGTTTGGAAATGTGAAACACTTGAGGTAAAATCACATTTTAAAAGCTTGCTGTAATGTAATTTGCAGATGGCATGCAAATCTATGACACGGAATTGAAAAGTATATCGTAGAAAAATATGGCCACACTTTGTACATACCTTGTATATTCTGATGCAATATAAATCAATGTCCAAAAGAGTTGTAAAGGTCCATACACACTGGGCGACTATGCCCAGCGTTTATGGACAGCGATGATCACATTCATCGCTGCGGGGAAAGCCGATGGAGGGGGGGCGGCGTTGCATAGCAGAGCGCTATGCAAAGCCGTCCCGAAAGCCGCTCATCTGCATCTGCTGGTATTACCATCAGATGAACGGCTTTCCCGGCGTTGTTGCGGGAGCGAGCAGCAGAGCTCATCGCCGGGCCATACACACTGGGCGGCTTTGAGCTGAAAGCCGCTCAAACCTCCTGTTTTGAGCGACTTTCAGCTCAAAGTCGCCCAATGTGTATGGGTCTTTACATGATTCCATGCAGTAGACTCAATCCTCAACTATGAATCAGAACATTTAGGTTATATATTAATAGATAGTGGGGCAGATCAATTTAGCCTGGAGAAGAGACAAATGAGATAAAGTGGAAGGAGATAACACACCAGCCAATCAACTCCCAGCTGTCATATTTCAAACATAGCTGATTGGCTGGTGCGTAATCTTTTTCCACTTTATCTTCAGTTTATCTCTTTGCTAGGCTTAATACATCTGCCCCAATGTGCTGATCTTCAAAATTTCGCAAGGAAACAAATATAAACAATTTAACATTAAGGCAGTATTTATGAAAGCTTGGCGAGATAGGGGGTATTCAATTCAGGATTCCGACTGTCGGAACATCCCGGCAGTCAGAATCCCAGGCCATTTTTGCCCAGCTATAAAGTATATCAACTGGTAGAATTTAAGGATCCACCTGTTTGCTGTCGAAAAGGTGGCGTGTCACCGAAAACGGCGGATGATTGTCGAGATGATTCGACAATCCACGGAAGTTTTCAACAGATCCAACTTGTTTTAAAGTCGGATCCATTCTGTCGAATTCCGCCTTCAATGCCATCGGAAACTCTTACATTGAATAGGCGGCCGCTGCTATTTCCCCTGTCAGAAATAGTGGCAGAGATTGAATATCCTAGCCAGTCAGCTTATGCCATTCATTTTTCAGTTAAAAGTAGGAGCTGATTGGTTGGTAACTTTATCCCAATTTTGTCTCCTTAAGCTTGGATGAATTCCCTCCTAAAAGACATCTTGTGAAACACTCTTCAACACTAATCAATTGTCCTTAAACTGGAAAAAAATACCACATGTAAATTAGCTGCTCTGTGGACACCATGTTTTATAGAGACACCAGTAGCCATATTTACTGAGCAAAGGCTTTTCAAAGAAGTCGCTTGCTTGCAGTTCTGGCAGTGAGACTTGATAAGGCAATAATATCTCATGTGAAAATCAAGCTGGCTTTGCACTTCATTTTAATATTGCACTTAATATTTAAATTCTGTGTCCAGACCCACCGCCAAGCTACGGCTTGTCTTCGTACATACACCTGAACTTTAACTGTAAGCAAAACCAGAAGGTGCCCACACATGGCCACGGTTTTATGAACAATCCAATCGGTCGCCCAATTTCCATTTAAATAAAGAACACTCCTAGCAAAATAATATCATGCCCACACACAGAATTATTGTGTAAACGTTCAGAGGATTTGATGGGTCATTTAACGACTGCAAATCATTAAAACATTATTGCCACATTGTTCATATCTACACACGGAACAATGAACTAGATTTGGGTGGGGTTTTACTTCAAAGTGAGATCTCTATTGCAGTGTAAAAATAAAGCAGCCAGAATTTTCCCTGCACAGAAACACATTAACTCACCCAAATCTAATTCTCTCTGCACATTTTGCTTCTGCCCCCTGCAGTGTACATGGTTTTGTCCATCTAAGAAGGATTTTGTCAGAAAGAGTGAACTAGAATAAGGCCCAATGTGAGCCAAATTCTGCAAGACCGATCCTTATCTCTGTATGCTGAAGGGATCAGCCGGCAAGATGAACGACCAGCAAGTACATGCATTGCATCGTTATCATTATCACACACGGATACATTTTAAACGATAGGTCGCACCAATTGGTCAAAAACAGACATATCCTTTAAAAAAATATAGCCGTGTGTGGGCAACTTAATAAACGCACACAATTTCATGATGAGGGGCATGTCGGGAATGAGATAAAATGAAAGTCACATGTTAATATATTTTAGATAGTGCTCACATTACAGAAAAAAAAATCCTTAACTGAAACCCTTTAATCCCAAACACTCTTGATAATACTCGTCTATCAGTGTAAATTTCCTACTGAAATAGTTGGTCACACCAGTAATGATCTGAACACACCCGTCCCTAGTCTGGCAACACACAGATCTGTGAAATTGTATAGATTGAATGGCTTGTGTGCTGCAATGAGCAAACAGAGGAGACTCCTTGCAGTGTGACTGGTTAATCACTGTACACATGACAATGGCCCTTATTCTGGTTCACTCGCAAAGGCAAATTCCTTCTCAAATGGACAAAACTATGTGCACTGTAGGTGGGGCAGATGTAACATGTGCAGAGATAATTAGATTTGGGTGGGGTTTTACTTCAAAGTGAGATCTATATTGCAGTGTAAAAATAAAGCAGTTAGTATGTTTCCTGTACAGAAACAAAATAGCTCACCCAAATCTAGCTCTCTCTGCACGTGTTAAATCTGCCCCCCCCTGCAGTGCACACGGTTTTGTCCATTTGAGAAGGAATGTGCCTTTGCGAGTGAACCAGAATAAGGGCCAATTTGCCAAGCAAAGGGTCTTGCCTCCAGATCAGAGAGGACTGGATTTTGATTATGTATACTGAATCCATCAACATAACAGTCACTATTCATTTATTTATTTAGGGCAAGAGTGATATTATATTTAATGGTTCAGTAACACATACATACAAACACACATTCATTTGTCTGTTTGTTTCCACTGAGGGACTGACTATACCATAGAGTGCTGATGTTGCTGTTGCTCACTCATCACAAGTACTGTATGACAGTTATAGACACCGTGAGATTATAAATACATTAATGTGCATAATAGCTAATGTAATGAGGTCTACACACAGTGATTCAGGGGCATTTTCCAAGCGATCTCACTAGATCGCTTGGAAAATGCTCCTACATCGCTCCCTGTGAAGGGGCCATAGCAAAAGTGATGCGCTGGCCCGCGCACCGCTATCGCTGGGCGATTAATATCCAGCATGCTGGATAAATCTAGTTAATTGCCAGGGCAAGGACCAGGGTTCTCAGCGGAGAACCCTGGCCCTGACAGATCGCTCAGCACACATCGCTGTGAGCTGAGCGATCTTTCTGAGCATTCTGAGTGATCTCAGAATGCTCAGCAGTGTCGCGGTGTGTAGACCCCTTTAGACCTCGATCATATTCATCAGGCATTAGTAAAGGTAAACCCAACAAGTGAGTATCTAATTATATTACTGCATGACCCCCTTAATGAAGGCATTCTTCCCATTAACTCTGCAGGCAACAAGCACACAAAGTATAATCAGATCTCAAGTTTTAAAATATTACCTATCTGCTTGGTAAGCTATCTCTAAAACCTTCATCCTCTGGAGATTTCAGTCATCCCCCCCTGTTGGATCTGTTACTGCATATGATAGCATGTTAGTGTACCTCACAAATTCCCCCAAATAAAGATCTTATAAACCGATGTTACCAAAACTTCAAAGGGCTAATAAAAATAATTCCATATAAATAAACTGTATGTATGTATGTATGTATGTATGTATGTATTAACTGGAGATAAAAAGAAAATTCCATGTCTTTTTTTCTATAGATTGATATACATTACAATAAGAATTCAGACCAATTGCAGTTTTCATTTGCTCTATAAAGCAGATTTCATTACAGAACTACAGACAGACAGTCACCTGTTCACATCCACCATATCTGCTGGGTTTTTAATCCAAGCTCCAACTACCCTTGCAGCCACGTAATACTTGATAATTATTCCTAAGCTTTGTTTCCACCCTTCAGTTTCAGGGTGTGACCTCTTGATCTGTCACTTGTTTTATGCTGAAAAGCTATCCATTCTGAACTCTGCCGACTCCTATTGCTATTCCATAACTGGTCATTTGTTTATAGCGTCTGACATATACTTGCTGCCTATACAACCAATATCACTCGCTGTTCTAGGGTACAGTGGTCAATGAACTAGATCATAGTGATTATCTATGTTTAGGCTTTCCAGAATATCCCTTTAACCTGGAACACCTATTACTTACACAAGTTCTGTGGCTGATCACATGAAACCAGGCGAAATTCAGGTTTCAATTTAGCCGGTCACAGAACCCGTTTTTCACACGGCTGCAAAACGATTTGCCGTACACATCCATTTGCACAGCGACCACATTAATTTGTAAGGTGGGATTTTAATCTAGCGAGGGGTCATCTACCTGAACACTGGCTGATACAAATTCATGCCCATGTGATCAGGTCTAAAATCAGCCCCATTAAGCAGTAGAGTTCAAAGCAAATCTATGTGGAAGTTAGATTACAATATAGGTATTGTAATATATACAGGTGAGAAATACAGGTGAGAAAACTGTAACAGTCTCTCAAATACGGTTTTCTTGTGGTCAACCCAGTTTTATCCAATCAGAAGTGTATCATTTTGTCTTATTCTCTAACAGTACGTCTTATGTCAGTGTTTAAATCAATGCTCAGTCTGCTGTGCCAATAATAATGTATAAGAGTTAAAAATATAGAAAAGGTTTTATAGAACATGTTCAAGCAAGGTGTTCAGCAACAAGGGCAGATCACTTGCTGTGTGTATAAATCCAATAGATCACTTATTACAGTCAGGATAATCAGTCTGTTTGCTGCCTGTAAAGTGCAGAGTTCTAGTGAAAGAACAAGTATATTGGTTGCAAACACAATAGCTGCTCCGGGCACAAATAATATCAGGTGCATCTCTACAGCCTCAGGGTTCAACTCCTGTACTTTAAATCCCTCCCACTGAGCTAGCTCTGATCATTCTTCTTAGGAATAAGTCAGAGGACAGGTACATGTACTTCTCTCTCCAGCTGACACACACTCAGAGGAGTTCTCAACACTAACTGGTAAGTTTATCATTTTACATTATTTCACTTCAATTCTGCTTTCCCTCGGCTCTTAGTTAATCCTTCATCAGAAATATTAGAAACTGTTCAAATAAATATATATATATATGTCATTTCTTTTTTTCCTGCTTCTGCAATCTAGCAGGTGCTTTGCCCAGACATATTTCAATATAAACTTTTGAGTAGGTTTTTTTTTTTTTTTTATAGAACATTGGTTACAAAAATAAAACGGGAATGTCAGGGATATTCAGTAGCTTGAAAAGTGTTTATTTTATTTTTAAATATATATCATTTTTAATGTTCTTCAAAGTTGAAAATGAATAGTAGTCTTTAGCCAGAGATTAAATGAAGTAGAAATAAGGAAGCAGTTTTGCCAAATTGGCTGTTGTAAAGTAAGAGGCATACTACATTCATTGCAGGTGCAATGTTATATCTGTGCACCTGTTACTGGGTAGGACCCATCACACACCTGGGTATGGAAGACATGTTTTTTATTATATTATAATATAAGATATAGAGATATATATATATGTTACATTATTCATTTCGGTTACTAGGTAGGAATCTTGCTAACTGTTGTATTTAGTGACCATAGTAGCTAGCCAATGGATAAGGTCATTGTGCTACAGGAGTTTGGAAACAGTGTTGTAGTTAACATTTTGTGATACTATATGACCATCAGGTTGCTGGCAATATAGTACTTCTAAATAAATACTTGCTGTATGTGTTATTTTATCAGTACTTCATTGTATATATATCACAATATTTCCTATATTTAAAAAGGTCAACTTTTAATTAATCGCCTACTTTGCTTATCTACAGTATATATATATATATATATATATATATATATATATATATATATATATACACACACACACACACACACACACACACACACACACACAAGTGCTTTTAAATAGGTTAAAATTTTGCCCTCAGACTGGTATTTTGGTATCTCCTGAAACTGAAACTCCTTGTTCTTGCGACATACAGGCTGGGTGACAGTGGCATGTCCTTGAGTTACGCAATAAATGCCACATCACAAGGAATTAATTCTAATTTTTTTTTTTTTTAAACCAACTGTGCCTTCTGAGAGGCCACTGGGCAACAGTGCAAGTGATCTACTCAGTGCCCTGTTAAGATACTTGCATTCAGCAATTTTGCTCATACTTCTAGAAATGTATTGAGGTCAGAGTTCTGGAGTGTACATGGTGAGTAGATTGGTTTTCTTCCCTAATCTCCGATATTACAGGCAGGTATGCTGTAGCTGGCACTCTGCATATTGTGGACTGGCATCACTTAACAGTTTTGACTAGATATTACTTTTATGGAGTCTACAATTTCTGGCGCCCTATAAATGTTAAATATTATGAATATGTGTTTGCATACAAATTGGAAATTTCTTTGTATGTTTTGGCATTTAGTTAAAAAGGAGAAAGTTTTTTTTTGTTTTGTTTTTTTTACAATTTACTGGCACAGGCAGATACTGAGATGAACTAGACAGAAACTTGAGTTTTAACTAGAAACAATACACAATACAATTGAATAAGCAATGTCCATTACTGTATGGGAATGCTACATGCTGGCTGTCAACAAATGAACCTCACAAAGTTTGGTTTCTTGTTTGTAGTGACAACAGTAACTTTCAAAGGGAAGTAATTAGCACTGGTGCTTTCAGTATAGCCAGAGACCAGTACAGAAACTGACCAAGGCATGTCTGGGCAGTGAGAGGACAGCCTATACTACACAGATGATGGTGCTATTCTGGTTGTTGTCCCCAGCAATCTGAATTTGCAAATACTATTGTTTGTAACTTATTTAACAGCAGGCCTTGTCAATGAGATCAATACACTATCCAATACTATTATTTAACAGAGACATGTCTTGGCATGCCATGCCAGCAGTGTGCTGGAACCTGTAGTTCCAAAAAACTTATAGATGATCCCTTTGTCTACCTAGTTTTCAAATGCGATTTGTAATACGAGGGAAAAGAATAACACTATAATATATATATATATATATATATATATATATATATATATATATATATATATACAGGTCGAGTATCCCGTATCCGAATATCCGTTATCCGAATTATTCCGAAATACGGACATTCCAGAAAGTGAAAAAAAAATTTTTTTTTTGCTAAAAACTCACTGGGGACATATGTAACAGCATCACTGGGGACATGATATGTAACTGGCACTATATATGTGCAAGACAATGATTGCTTGGCATTCAAATTCAGTGCTGAGATAGTACACACATTTTGTTTCACGTTTTGAAACCTTGTTTTTTGAACAATTAAAATATGTTTGTGTGTATTTTATGTGGTAATAAAATATATTTGTGTGTATATTATGTGTTTATACAGCATAAATGCAAGATACTTCAAAATACATCATTGAAATATTAAAATATTCCGAAATACGGAATAATCCGTTATCCAAAATTCTCCTGGTCCCGAGCATTTTGGATACGGGATACTCAACCTGTATATATATATAATATCTATGTTACTCTTTTTCCTCTTAATACAAAGAACATTTGAAAACTAGGCAGGCAAAGGGAGCACCATACATTTTATGAACCTACTCACACATACTATATATATATATATATATATATATATATATATATATATATATATATATATATATATATATATATATATATATATATATATATATATATATATATCCACACCCAACGGTACGGAAGCGGAGCACTCTCCGTAATCACAAATCAGCCTTGTGAGATTTGTGATTACGGAGAGTGCTCCGCTTCCATACCGTTGGGTGTGGATTCTTTTGTATTATTAGGGGCATGCTGATGCGTGTACCCTTGCTGGGCACCCCATTGCTGTCTCCATTTGGGTGAGAGTGCGGTCTTTCCACTTTGTTTTATTTATTTATATATATATATATATATATATATATATATATATATATATATATATATATATATATACACACATATATATATATATACATATATACACATACATACATACATACATACATACATACATACATAACACACACACACACACACACACACACATATATATATATATATATATATATATATATATGAAGTGCGGCACTGGAATAATAATGTAGAATAAAGGATATCTAGCAACATTTCAGTTTAATGATAAAACTGTTTTCAAGCCGATTATCATTAAACTGAAACATTGCTAGATACCCTGTATTCTACACTATTGTGGGCACCGGATCACGTTATCTGCTGTTGTTTGGAGGGCCAGACGCCAGCGATATAGATATATATAAATATATATATATATATATATATATATATAGATAGATAGATAGATAGATAGATAGATAGAGATAATTTAGATATATAGAGATAGATATCAGTAGAAGTTCATATTCACTTCATAGCTCAGCACAGACAGCAGCTTTTGGTATTGAAAATTAATCAGTCTTCTCATAATACTAATATGAGCTAACCACTTGAATGGAATAAAGACATTTCTTTAGAAATAGGTGCCCCGCGGCTTGCAAGCAATTAGTTTCTATGTTTTCAAGAGTTATCTGTCAGAGGTTTTGTAACAATCATCATTAAAATCATGCTGCTTCAAGCTAGTGATGAAATCACTTTTTTTTTTGTTGTAAATCCTTGCCATAACAGATCTTAAGTCCATAGTCATGAGACTATGCACTCCACCACTTTCTCACGCCTTAAGTATCGTTGCAAATAGAGAGACATGCCGGTACAAGCCATATCTACACTCCACAAGGAAACTGGAAGGAAAGATAATAATATTAACTTCTCTATTGCCTTAGCTAACTCTAAATGTTAAAAATGGAGAAGAAAAACAGCTTGATCTAGCCAGATAACAATTATGACCAGAGTAGGGCAGCAGAACAATAAACTCAGCCAGTTCAGTTAACCCTTTGAGTGCCAACATTGCTGTGCGATATCTCCAAAATATCCACAAAAAATGCCAGCATCGCTCACAGTGACTGTTCTTTTAGTATAAATAAACACAAATACAGCCAAGCCAATTAATTGAAGTTTTCTGAAATATTGCACACCCACCCCTCCCAAAAAAATAAAAAAGATCAGTTGCTGTGAGCGGCGTTGGCATCTTTAGAGGATATTTTGAGGATCTCTCAGAGCAATGTTGGCACTCAAAGGGTTAAAATACACAGAACGGTCTGCTTAAGAATTGATTTTATATACAGCATATATTTTATCCACATATATATCTATAGCTCTCTCCCTCTCACATTTACTGTGTGTAGATATATAATATATATTACATACATACTGTACATATACAGAGAGACCTCTATATCCCTGTCAGATTTTTGTCCCAAGAAGATACACCTGTTTTCTAAGCACAGAAGAGCCAATTGTTCTTCTCCCATACTGCCACCTGCTGTTTTTTTAGTATTTAAAAAAAATAAAGAATAAATTGTAGAGTCTGACTCTTAAGTCAGCAGAGTACATTTTTTATTTTAGTATAATAGATTTTTGTGTACAAATACAAGTCATTTATGTGGGCCCATTTCAGAAGCTCTTGGGATGCAGAACTGTCAATCACCATCTGATGATGGTTGTGACAACAGTAACTGCGGTATTTACCCTTGTTCAGCCAGTTTTTCCAGCCCTGCTTAAACATACACTGTGGTATCCTGGTATGTGTTTTAGGAAAGTCAGTTAAATAACTGGGAGCTGTTACAGAAATCTACATGTAGAGCACAAACTCTGTGCATGATAAAAAATGGTTATTTTCTATGTTTACTGTGGATAAATGTAGCGTTTACTAATGACTTGTCTTTCTGTCATCCGCAGGCCTTGTAGAACCTGCCGTTTACCTAGAGGTTGTCAGGACACGGTGATCTCTTAAACAGAACTCTTCAAAGGCAGTTTGTTGAAAATCCTGGATCTATTCACAAACAGCATATAAGTCCAGTTGTAAGTGGTTTCATCACTAAAATACATAAGATGTCTCTTCTGAAGGAGCGCAAGCCCAAGAAACCTCACTACATTCCTAGACCTCCAGGAAAACCATTTAAATACAAGTGTTTCCAATGTCCTTTCACCTGCAATGAAAAATCCCATCTATTTAACCACATGAAGTATGGCCTTTGCAAAAACTCCATTACACTAGTGACAGAGCAAGACCGGGCTGTCAAGAGTCCAAAGTCAAACTCTCTGGAGCCAAAGCCACCAAACACTGAGGGGTTGGTGAAAGTCACATCTGTAGTCACAAACAGACACATCGTAGCAGATTCAAATTCTCAGCATGAAATAACGAAAGACGATCTAAAAGAGAACGTAGATATTAAAAATAAAGAGGTGGCGTCTCTGCTAGAAAAGCCAGTGAATCATAGAGAAGTGGCTTTACCTTCCCCCTCAGGACACAGTCCAGTCAGTAAACCAGCAGGCATCGAGGGCATTTTAAGGCCTTCGGCTTTCATCCCTGTTGGTGAACATAGGTATCTGAAGCCAATGGAAAGCAGTCACATAACAGAAATGATGCCTCATATGGACTCTGTCAAGGCAGTGCAAAGTATGGGATCTGCTTTCCACAGTATAGAAAGCATGTGGAAAACAGGACTGGTTTTACCAGAGATCAGCCAAAAGGCAACAATTCCTCGGTATATCCGTCCAATGATATCAGAATATGCAGCCCCATTTTATTCTGAG
Organism: Crinia signifera; assembly: GCF_055691185.1. NCBI lineage: Eukaryota > Metazoa > Chordata > Amphibia > Anura > Myobatrachidae > Crinia > Crinia signifera. The sequence goes on along the minus strand of NC_139222.1, from coordinate 182,694,160 downwards.
CCAGGTGTCACAACAGTCTACTCGCCATATATGTGTGACAATCCAATGCTATCAGTTTACAGTGCTCCAGACCAGAGACTCTTTCGCCCACACCCAATTCAAACTTCAGGATTGTCTCTACCAAAACCAATAAACCCATCTTTTGATTATAGACTTCTACACCAATTCCAGCAAAATCCCCCAATTCCATATGGGTTTTACAGATCTGCAGAACATTCCTTTTTACCTTATGGCTTGAAGATGTCACATGATCCTAGCTTATCCAAAGACCACACTGGTCAGACAATGGACAATACACCTTTTGTCTATCAGACTCCAAGCCCACCACATTGCTATACTGAGGAAAAGCAGGTTGAAGGTCAAAAAGACATGTCGCTGAGCCAAGCTAAAAACACTAACCATAAAAATGAAGGAGAAGGTGTCAAAATGAGCCCAAGAGCTGGCAGTGCTGCTACTGGGTCCCCTGGCAGACCAAGCCCAACCAACTTCACCCAGACCAGTCAAAGCACTGAAGAAATCTTTGACCTTTCTAGCAAATCTACCTCAACATCAGGAACAATGGATAATTCAGGGCAACACTTCTCAACTTTTAACTTGGTGCAAAAAAGCACAGATTTCCAAACATCGCCAAGCAGAGGAAATTCTCCGAGGTAAGTCCATTTGCAAGTGTTCCAAATTAGCTATTTTATAGACCAGTGGTTGCCAACCCTGGTCCTCAAGTACTCCCAACAGTGCACATTTTCCAGCTCACCCAGCAGGTGCACATTATTCAGACACTTTTTAAAAGATCCACTGGTGGAGATAATTATTTCACTTGTGATTCTGTGTGGAGACCTGGAAAACATGCACTGTTGGGGGTACTTGAGGATAAGGGTTGGGAACCACTGTTAAAGACTAAACAATAATTTTGGATAAATGTTGAATCTATAAAATTTAAGGAGGGCTCTATAAATTAAAATATAGAGCACTCACTTCATTATCATCAACTAAGTTTCCTAGACTTCATTATATTTAAAAAAAAAAAAATAATGAAACAAACAGTAATGATAGAACATCAACTAAGAAACCTGATTAATGTTGCCATTATAGGATGGACTCAGTAAAACGGAAAATAATTGAAGGAATAGTTTTAATGCCTACTTTAAGAATATTTCTTTTTATACTTTAGAAATTCCTTGGTCCAAGAAAGAGTAGAATGTGCACCTTAGTGAGTAAGAAGTAACAAAGCGTTATAGCAACACCCATAAAAACTGACATTTAAACGATGTGAGTTTTAGGCGTGTTGCTATTAAATCTTTGTTACTTTTTACTCACTATGGTGCACAACCAGATCTACCTTTGACCAGCAATCCTTTTGATGTAACTCCCGAGGACGAGAAAAAATTTGCAAGAGAACAGCAAATAGTGAAGTTTAATACATTGCATGATTAAGAACTCCCTTTCACTAATATATATGGTTGAACTAAGATTTGCGCATGGTGATATATATTTCTTCATTGCTTTAGTAATTCCAGGTTTATTTATATTTGTTTTCAGGTTACAAATAGCTTTATTGTAGACCATACGTTTTTTTTTTTTTTCTTCTAATAATAACATTATTAATCTGTGATACATCTTTTATTTCAGTGTGGGGAATGAAGAAGCTTTGTCCGGCACAGGTAGTTTCCTTAGTGACCGTGATGCAATGTCCAGCTGCGAAGACGACTCTACAGTTGTTCCTCTTAATCTTTCAAAGAAACCAGAGTTGGAAACCGTAATCAGTGCTGAACAGCATAGTATTGTTTCTACAGTGCAACCTGTTGGCTTTATGGAGATGCAGGAAATGCCTCTAAACCTTTCTGTCAAAGACTCCAGTAAAAAAGAGTCTATAATGCTCAACTGTGAAGACTCACAGAGTCCAAATCCGGGCTCATTTTCACCTAGCTACATGTTCAAGCCCACCAAAGATACAGCCAAAACTTTTGATGCAAAGACACTAATTGAGAACTGTGACGAGCAAAAGCAATCTGCTGCTGTAGCGCTTTGCCAGTTGGCAACCTACAGCCCTGGTCCGGCAGCACGCATGAGCGAGGATGACAGCTCAGAAAAACAAAGCACTGCAACAGAGCAGGATGACACCAGCCTTCCTGAGGCCCAAAGGACAGAAGGACAGGCAAAACAGAAGGGGCAGAAAAGGGTCAACTCCAAAGAGACAGGGAAAGCAAATTGCATAAATAAAAAAGCTAAAACAGCCGTTTCTAGCAGAGTGTTCACACTGAGGAAACGGCAAAGGGTGCCTTAGAGGGGAATTCAATTAGACCTGGAAATTTAAAGCATGTGAATAAAAGGTGGTAGTTCTGGGTTTTAACACCCAGGGGTATTCAATTACAGCCCCTTTTTGATCAGATAAATTAGCCTGTTGGGTATTAACATATAACCCAAGAAAAGTTCACAGACATATACGTGTTACTTATGTGCTAATGGCTGCGATAACAGGCTATTTATTATACATTTCTTTTCTTCGGGCATTCTCAGACCTGAAAAGAAGTCCCTGTTAACTGCAGGCTGCAGTCAGAACTAATTGAATAAGCCTGAGTGGATCACTTATCCTGCGGTAAATGAAGGTAGCTAACTGAATTCTCCCCTAAGACCGATATTTCTTCTGTCATCCAGAAACTGGGTGTATTCATAACACATTTTTTAAACCATTTCTCTATCTGCATTCAGAGTGGTTAAGCACTAAGTTTTGCTTTTTTTAAGTTATTCATTTGTACAGTTATATACTTAGCGATGACAGAAAGCTATATTTAATTAAAAGCTAATATTTAGCTGATTAATAATAATTAAAAAAAAAAGAAGTAAACTTAAGTACAGTGTCCATTGAACAGGATACAGGTTCATGATTTACGATTATATTTATATTGGTAATATTTATTTTTGTATAAAACAGCACTGCAGGGATTGGGTTTTATGTAAACTTTATGCATTGTACATAGTAAAAAAGGCCTATTTTCTGTAAGTAATGACTGTGCATTATAATATTTCTATGTACCACCACCGTCTGCTAGCTTTCAGCACAAAAACGGAAAAATCAATAAAATTAATATTTGAAACAATGCTCTGTTTGGTTTTGTATGGTTTCTTAAATGCTATATATAAATGATTGTTAGTGGAAAAGATCTGAAATTAATATTTGCAAAAAGCTATGTGTAATACAACATAGTTTTGAGGTTATTTATTGCTTTAATGCACATAATTATGTTAATATTAAAATTGTACAGTCCTTAAAATTTGTTAACTGTTCAGCAAATGTAAGAATGTAAAAAAAAAATTGTAGTATAATGCCAAACTAAAATACAATTTGTGTAAAATGTTTCAGTAACATATTCAAGGTAGTACTGTATAGCCATTTGAAGGTCTCAACCAACTATCAATAACACTGACATTCTTCAGTGAAGTAATTTGTTGTTCCAACATAATATACATTCTCAATTCTCATTACTGATGTTTCAGCCCAAAATATAAAAAAAATTCAAAGTACCATATGCACCCTTTATTGGAAAGAGCTTTGTATGTAGATACCATCATTGTCAGCAGGCTGAAAGGATATTAAAAAAAAAAAAAAATCTTAACCACTCTAAACTGATGGTATGCCCGGAAATTTCTCAGGCTGAGCTGCGATACCGGCACGGGCTGCATCGAGAAACTTCCAGGCATGCCACAGATTAATAGGTGTGCGCCAGTGGTGCTTCCAGCTGTGCACCACCTCTAGTGGCACTGCCCACCCCAACCCCCCTGTTTTGTCCTGCCCTAGGAAAAACAACCACTCAAGGGTTAATGCTGGGTTCTCACCTATAGATATAACTGCAGAACACATGAATGATACATATATATATATATATATATATACATACATACATACATACACACCACACAGCACCATGTGTACGGGTCGTCCATACACACAGACTGATTCGCCAATATATATATATATATATATATATATATATATATATATATATATATATATATATATATATATATATATATATATATATATATATCTATAGGTAGCGGGTGATGGTGCGGCACTCACGGCACTTGCACAGAGACACGAATAGACCAAATATGGATCAACGTTTCAAAATTTATTAATTTTTTCGTCAGGATAATAAGACAATACAAACACCAACCTTAAATAGAGAAGCATCCCACGTGCAGCTCTGGACAGAGTGGCCGGGACGCACACCCGCCCCCGTCCAGGTGACGGCTGACGTCATTACGAAGTAACGTGTCAGACGCCACAATCACCATGGTTACACATAAACAATAAAAGCATCAGACAAGACGTCATAGCAACGGTATCAATGCATATGGTACAGCAAAAAACTCAATAAGCGGTATAATACACAAAAGTGAAAGAACGTAATGTATGTAAGTCTATGAAAATCATTTACGAAATACGCCAAGTGGAAAATGCTCATTGAGCCCACGTGGGGCTATGGTGTCCAGCTGATGGATCCACCATGTCTCCTTACGGAGTAATGCACGAGCACGATCGCCACCCTGTTTATCGGGCGGGATGCAATCAATAGCCCGGTATTTTAAGCTGGACAATGGGTGTTTTTTATGGGCAAAATGCCTGGCGACAGGTTGATCGCTCTTGTCGGTATCAATGGCGTTGCGAATAGAGCATCTATGCATAGACATACGTTCCTTCATTTTTCTCTCAGTTTTGCCCACATAATACAGGCTACAAGGGCAAACGATCAAATATACAATGAAGGAAGAATTACAGGTGAAATGAAAATCAATGTTGTACACCTTGCCAGAATAGGGGTGGTTAAAAGTGCTGCCAGTAAATAAAAACTGACATGTAACACAGGTACAACGGAAATTGCCAACACGGGGCGTACCTAACTACATTTTTTTCTGTCACATCATGTTGAAATTTAACATCAGTTTTGACTAGCAATTGTTTAAGGCTCTGTCCTTTTTGTGTATATAAAAAAGACCGATCGCAATACTATCTTACAAGCCCAAAGCTGTCATCCCACTAAACTCATTAAGAGCTTGCCTTATTCACAGATGCTCAGGTATCGATGTATTAATAGCAATCGTTCTATTTGTGTAAAGCAATTAGATGAGTTTATTTCTAAATTGTGTCAGCGCGGCTACAACCACCGCGATTTGTTGGCCTGTAAAGAGAGGGTGCTGTTACTTGACAGGGACTCATTGTTCCAAAGGAAGGTCCCACAAGAAAAATTACATAATGTCATACCGATGGTGACTCGCTATAATGTTGCCTCCGAGGCTATTGTCTCCACTGTTCGTGATAATTGGTCTTACATACATTACGTTCTTTCACTTTTGTGTATTATACCGCTTATTGAGTTTTTTGCTGTACCATATGCATTGATGCCGTTGCTATGACGTCTTGTCTGATGCTTTTATTGTTTATGTGTAACCATGGTGATTGTGGCGTCTGACACGTTACTTCGTAATGACGTCAGCCGTCACCTGGACGGGGGCGGGTGTGCGTCCCGGCCACTCTGTCCAGAGCTGCACGTGGGATGCTTCTCTATTTAAGGTTGGTGTTTGTATTGTCTTATTATCCTGACGAAAAAATTAATACATTTTGAAACGTTGATCCATATTTGGTCTATTCGTGTCTCTGTGCAAGTGCCGTGAGTGCCGCACCATCACCCGCTACATTGCTATTTGCTGTGCGGGCACCGGCCTGGATACATGATCTTTGGGAGTGCCGGACCCTCGTTGTCTATATCTATAGGTATATATCGACAATTGACTGCGATGTACAGCCAATGCAATATTTCTGTGAGTGGCATCATTCAGACGTATCTCTGGGTATACACAGGCTAACGAACTAGCAATATATTGGTTGTTAAACTAATGGGGACATTCCCACTCTTTCATTTATCACCAAACAAAACCACTTATAAAGTTTTTGTTGGTGAGCAGTGCTCAGTCATGGCTGCCTAACAAGTAGCCCTTCCAGCTATCCTAATCACCTGGCATACTCAGTTGCTACTCGCATCCACAAATTATTCAAGCTACACGTTAGTTTAGGAAAAGGGGATAGGAGAATATTCTAGGACTTACAGGACATGATGTCCATTCACTTATATTTTTCTATAAAAGTTGCGGTGGTGCTATTCAACATATTCCCATCATTCACATATTTATATTTGAGCCCCAGGCAAGGCAAACAGAATATTTAGCTGCAAATACCTTGTAGTCAAAGCCAGAGGAATGTAACTTCAGACAATAGCATTATAAATTACAAAACACAAAGTAAGTGAAAGATAAACTGGTAAAGAACACGCAACCATATTCAGCATTCCACCCAGTATGGTCAGCTTCAATTACATCATCCTACAATGCAAAGGTACACATTTACACTTAAAAGTGGCATGACTGCCTCTAAAAAGGTTTCTTGGGGAAAAAAAGGACATTGGGAAAACCCTTCATAAAAGGCACTTTTCTTTCAGATGTGCCGCTACTGCGGTATTCCTAGCCAATATAATACAAATGAAATGTTGGCAGTTGTGAAGGTCACAGTTCTCAATGAAAGCGGATTTAATTGCCAGTAGGCTTGCTAATCAGACCACTGGCATAACTACAATGGGTGTAGGGTGTGTGGTGCACACAGGCCCCTGGGTTCACACACCCTACACCCAATTTCCAGGGATTCGCGCATGCGCTACTGAGGTGTCCTCAGGATCACAACACAGGTGCCATGTTCTTGGACACTTGCGCATGCGCAGTAGACTCTAGCATAATTCTGTCAATCACTGCACCTACTGCAGAATATACTGCACCACCTCTGAATCAGACACATAATCATAAATGCGGCAAGTAACTTTCCAAAACAATTTTTTTTACCTGTAAAACAACTGTTTATTAAGTCCAGAATGAAAACTTAAGCATTATGGGTACTTATATGTTAGTTGGGCACCCACTAAGCTACTTGCTTAGTTTTCCGTGCCCGCTCGCCACGCTTAAGGCACTATATAAAATCAACTCCATGCCGACATGGATAGTGGGGGTATGAGCGTACTAACTATAGTGGGTGCCCAACTAACATAAGTACTGCATTATGAAATCAATAATAAAAATAAAAGATAAGTAAGGCGTAAACTTAAGAGCTACTCAAAGAAAGGTAGTATTGTCATTGACACCATACAATACTGCTCTGATCTCTGTAGAATATTGGGTACGTTCGCACTAGGGACCGATGTTGAAGCACTGTGTAAGCGCATATCCGCTTATGTGCATGTGCCTTCGGCTGCGTTTTCTGGAAGTACCCACCAAAATGCTGGGCGTCCCCCATGCGAAAGCAGGCAGGCACCTGCCTTCCGGGGGCAGGTGGCTGACGTTACAGGCCACCCACCCAGTTCTTAGACCTGGACGCCGCAAGTCTAAGTCAACCCACATAGACTTAAATATGCGAGCAGGGTAGAAATAATTTGATGGTCGGTGACCATCGAATGATTTTGGCCCCACACGCTACCCTGCGAATGGATGTGTATGCGGCAGGCAGCGTTAGAAGGTTCGCTAAGCAACAAAATACCGCTGCTTAGCGAGCCAACCAGAATGACCCGCAATGTGTATGCCAAATTTGCATGGAAGGGAGGTTGGTGGCCCTAACCAGGAAGCAGGGGCATAATCAATGAGTGTCGTGTTCAGCACATGCATAGAAGCATTTACTAAAAGGATGGCCAGTTAGGTCTTTCCATTAAATAGACGGTTTCAAGGCTGTTATCCTGTGATCAAAGGTAGCCATCCTGACTTAAGGGAATGTTGTGAGCGTGTGTGAGGGAACCTCTATCACTACTATATCTCTTGCACCTAGCATGAGGCTGTACAAGCATAGATACTAATAAAGATTGGTGCTTCTTCTGGTGTAAATGCACTTGGAGATTTGCCAGTACAATGTTCTCCACACACTTTTTTTGTTGGCCGTTCAGTTCAACAACTCTGTAGACAAGCACAGTGATGCAGCCGACAGTCACACAGATCTCTGGCATCTGATACTGTAACAGAGTTGAAATTTGTGCAGCACTGACCTGTGCCTCACAATACTGTGAAGTGGCTGAAAGTTGTGCAGTATGACCCCCTACCTCCCGATGCATTTCATATAGAGGTCACTGCAGAGCAACTTTTTGCTCAGTGAGTCGCAGTGTCAGACAGGATGAGAGATTCCTCCCCCTGTATATAAAGGTTCTCAAGCAGCAGCTCCCTCCCCAATGGGAGGATGGAGGGAAGACCATCAGGGTGGGGTAAGAAAAATCATTCACGTCCTGCAACCAATTTTATACTTTGGATTCTGTTGATATCGGGAGCACATATAAACACATTCATCCAACATTGGGTGCAATGTTTTCCTCGTGCCCAATTAAATTCTCCTTTTTGTGTTTAGATGTTGAACATGGTGCATTATTTGTTTTGAAACTATATTTTTGTGGGACCCCTAGTTGACACAATTTTCATGCAACTCCCCATTCTAGTTTATTATTTTCATAGTTTAAAATTGCAGGACTTTTATTTTTAGAATTATGATTGCTGAACTCAGTTTTTCATTCATTATAGGTAATAGCTTAATGAACACATATACATTTTTAAAAGTGACCCAGATGCTGCACAATTGCTTTTTGGTCACAAATAATTAACATTCCACTGAAACTGCCCTGACCAAAGTCACTAACGATCTACTATTAGCTAAATCCAAAGGCCTCTTTTCTATCCTTATACAGCTTGATATGTCGGCTGCCTTTGACACTTTTGACCACCCTCTCCTGCTCAACACCCTTCGCTCCTTTGGCATCACTGGCACGGTCTTCTCCTCATTCACCTCATACCTCTCCGATCGCTCCTTTTCCGTCTCCACTCTGAGCTCCTCCTCTCCTAGTACACCGCAGCCAGTTGGTGTTCCCCAATGGTCAGCCCTTGGCCCTCTCCTCTTCTCCCTCTACACCACCTCCCTGGGCACCCTCATCAGCTCCTACGGATTCCATTACCACCTTTATGCTGATGATACCCTAATCTATCTCTCCTCCCCCGACCTATCCCCATCACTACTGTCCAAGGTCTCCGAATGCCTCACGGCCATCTCAGCCTGGATGACTCAACGCTTCCTGAAACTAAACATGGCTAAAACTGAACTTCTAATCTTCCATCCCCTGAACATCCCCTCTTCTCCCACTATCTCCATCAGCATTGGTGAAACCGAGATCACCTCCACTGACCAAACGCGCTGCCTCGGTGTCATCATTGACTCCTCCATCTCTTTCGCCTCCCACATTCGTGCTCTCTCGCAGTCTAGCCGCTTTCACCTCCGTAACATCTCACACATCAGACTATTCCTCTCCACTGACGCGTCCAAAATTCTTATTAACTCTCTTGTCATCTCCCGCCTTGACTACTGCAACATCCTTCTCTCGCTATGTACGGCACTGTGGACACTTTGTGGCACCTTATAAATAAACATACTACTACTACTAAGTACAGATTAATGTGAATGAGAACTTGTGTACTCTACGACTAAAACCATTTTAATGAAAGGGCATGAAGCAGGGCACGCTAATACCCCTTTCACAACGATAATGCCAGTTCGCACCCGGGATTTAGACAACGGTCTGTCACAGGAGTGACTCAGCATTTGCGATGTTTAGCCCCCACTGCGACCTGGCAATAACCCAGGTCGCTGATGTCAGAAAGGGGGCGTGGTATAATCAGAGGGCAGGGGAGGAAGAAGCACTTGGAGTGGATGTTGCCTCCTCCCTACAGTGTGAACGGGACCTGGGTCCTTAACCCTTTTTTTAAACTTGGGTCAGAATGCCGGGTTGCTGGACCTGGGTAATTTCAAAAGGCCCTTTCACACTGCACCCCGCCAACAACCCTCGTCGATACAGGGTTTCTTTGTGTGTAAGGGGTACAAATAATCTGATGCCGATTTCACTAGAAGGACCAGATCCTACAGACTTTGATTATGAAAAGGCTACAGACAAGATATATAAAGTGCTAATCGAGTTTAAATCAATATAAGGTCAAGATATCAACATTTGATTATTGCAAAGGCCTCCACCCAGCTAAATGATGCCAACCGGTTATCATTATGCTTTATGTGGCATCACAGGGGATCAGCAGCACCCAGTTACAGAGTACATAAACAAATAAGCAAAACAGAGACTTACAGTTGAATACAATAGACGAATACAGGGCACATAAAAATAATTGCATCAACAGATGACACTGGTTGGAAAAATACTCTGCAGAGAACACTGTAGTATTACATTTTATTATCACACCAGAAACCATTGAGTTTTACAGAATCGTACCAATCACAGGAACTAGCCCAGGAAGGGCAGCCTCGACAGAACTAAGCAGGGAAGTCTGGGTATATCTGGGCAAGTCTTGTTGGGCACCTTATACCACCTGTATATCATTTTGCATACATTTAATTTATTCTGACAAAGAATGAGCGGAGGATGGCATTCGCTCTCTGATTTCTGCCCAATATTCATGCTCTGGCTGAATATTGGGCAGAAATCAGAGGGGTTGCTTCGCCAAAGTGATTATATGGTAATTAGGGATATAGGGCAGTTGTTCTAAACCCTGGTACCCCCAACCTGTAACAATTGGTGATATACAGTGCACCAAATGGGTGACTTGTAAAACCTGACCTGTTAGGGGTACTTGAGGACTAGTGTTGGGAACCACTTATTTAGGGCATATTTTTATTTTGTTGTTCAAAGGTGTAATTTGGACAATTTTTTGCTTGGGATTTCAAATTTACTGGATATCTAAGAAGAGCAAAAGCACTATTTTTTTCTATATTACATCTGTTATATACCAAATGCCAACCGGCATGGTTGGTTCAAATCAGTATTACGGACTTCTATGTGTGGCTATGCAGACAGGTAATATTGTTTGAAGTAGGATATTTAAATCTCACTCTTGCAAAGGACTCTGCAATATTTAGAAACATACTCAAGAACAACTTTAAAATAAGCTGCATCTCACAACAAGACCAAATTGCATGTATGACACTATAAGCAAATTTTAGCCTTAATGACTGCACATAAAACAACAACTAAGCCACTTACCATCTGGAAGCCGCGAGGGAAGCAACAGACCTCTTCTGCCCAACTCAGCCAGTGCCAGGCAGCCACCATGCCAGGCATTGTTGGTCTCCTGAAAACTATTGAGAGAATAAATTATTAAATTAGCATAGACTATTGTACGTCATTATTTACTACTAGTGGAGAAAGATGCATCAGTAGCCATATAAAATAAAAATAAAATTATCAGACGATTTAAGCTATAGCTGCAGCATAGCTAAAGAGATGTAGACACATATATATATATATATATTATATAATGTGCGTTGTCCCGGCACTCTGGTGTCCCCACGGACTCACTGGCTCCGCTGCCCTCCGGTGGGATATATGGATATCCTGTATAGACTTCTTTGAACAGGCGGCACTCGGACACTGGCTTAATAGCGTGAAAAAAACTTTATTTGTGACATCTATGTTTCGGGGCTCTTGTCCCCTTCATCAGGATGATAACAGTGTGTATAGTGCAAACAATTTATAAGAAGGAGGAGGGGTAAATCTTCTTATAAATTGTTTGCACTATACACACTGTTATCATCCTGATGAAGGGGACAAGAGTCCCGAAATGTAGATGTCACAAATAAACCAAATAAAGGTTTTCTCACGCTATTAAAGCCAGTCTCCGAGTGCCGCCTGTTCAAAGAAGTGTGTGTATATATATATATATATATATATATATATATATATATATATATATATATATATATATATATATATATATATATATATATATTATGTGAAGAAGGCGGCACTCATCAGTCTCAGTAAGGTGAAGTAAAAAAAGCCTTTAATCCGACGGCGTTTCGGGAATTAACCCGTTCTCAAGGACATACGTATGTTGCCGAAACTCCTATATATATAGGAGTAGCAGGAGTCCGGCACACACGATAGCGCCTCAGCGCTGTACAGAGCAATACTTCATCGGGTGCCTTCACTGTATATGTAGATACTTGTGGTTTGGAGGTGCGGCACTCCCAGTATAAAAGAAGATGCGGTACACTGAATCAGGTTACAGTGTTTCAATGTCGTTTATTTCGACATTTTCGTCAGGTATACAAAGTAACAAACATGTACATACATTTATACCCCCCGTGTGAACGTGATCCAGTGTGTCTTTAGACGCCGGAAGATGACGTCAGGCCCCTAGGTCTGCGTGCTACCATCACCATGGATACAATACAAGATACAAAAAACATACACACAGCGATCATTACATCTGATTGCGCACTGCTAATCAAGTACACTGTACAAAGTATTAAATATAGAGTAATAAGAATAAATGATATGATCTAATAATGAGAACAACAGCAGTCCCAGGAGATCAATAGGTGCGAGCCTGTTGACAGAACATACAATCAATGCGCATACAAATCAATTTACTTAAAGCATGTAGATCATAAAAATCTTTGTACATATATCATAAGGCACATAGAACTTATACTAGAAACCACGTTTCAGGTAAGCCAAACTAGAAGGGACATCTAACACTACGATCCCTATGTCTTACAAACTAGGAGAATGTATGAGAAATTGTAAGGCAATCGTAATAAAACAAGTAAGCAGCATGGTAAGTGGACTAGGTAGTTATTATTTTCTGGTCAAACAGCTAATTCCCAGGTATTCATTCAGACCCCTAGGAAATATCGTGTCCAACCTATGGATCCACCGGGTTTCACATTTAAGTAGCTGTAACCCCCTGTTGCCTCCCCGTAAGTTCGGGGGCACATGATCAATCATGCGATATTTAAGCGATGGTAATGGATGAGGTATGGCTAGTGACACTAGACGTTAAGAGCCTCTATACCGTTATCCCTCATACCGCTGGTATAGAGGCTATTGGTGTGTTTTTGCGTGCTCAGGTTGATTACACTGGTCCAGATATTAACTTTCTATTGTCATTGATCCAATTTATTTTGACTAAAAATTATTTTATCCATGACGGAGGATTCTGGCTGCAGACTAATGGTTGTTCCATGGGATCGAATGCAGCACCTGCTTACGCAAATATTTTTATGTTCCTCATTGAACAAAAAATTTTCTTTGATGATCCTACCATTGCAGCCAGAATTCTCCTATACCGTTAATTTATCGACGATCTGCTCATTTTTTGGGCAGGACCGATTGGTGACCTAATTGTACTTGTTGATAAACATAACATCGGTGAGAGTCCGGTTAAATTCACCATGTCTTATGACCAGTGTTCCATTCACTTTCTTGATGTGGCCATACATTTAAATGGGGGTGTTATTTCAACCACATTGTTCCAAAAAGAGACCGATAGGAACAATTTGCTACACGGTTCAGGTGCCCACCCAAGGAGTTTAATCAAAGGCTTACCATATTCACAAATGGTCCGTATCAAATGGATCATTTCTGACCCAATTGAGGCAGACGTCCAAATAAACATCCTTATGGACAAATTTCTGGATAGGGGCTATAAACTTCATGACTTAAAAGCAGCCAAAGACAGGGTAGCACTCTTATCCCGACATCAGTTATTAATGCCTAAATCTACAAACATCCAGCCTACACAAGAAATCATTCCGTGGGTGACAAAATTTTCTAGTGCAAGCCCCACTATTAATAAAGTTTCTAAAAAACTGTGGCCAATAGTAGCTACGGACAGGGACATTAATATTCCCAACTCGAGGCTAATGTCATGCTACCAAAGGGCCCCCCAATCTACGTGATATATTAGTGAAAACCGATATATCGGCATTTGGACAACAAAAGAAACCTCCACCCAGAGGCTGCATTAGATGTACTTGCACTGTCTGTAGTTGTATGATCCCAGGCCCGTTGTTTTACCATCCACATCGGGGTACAAAATACACCATAAGACACACACTCAGTTGTGAGTCCCGTTATGTTGTGTATCAATTGATCTGCCCGTGCGGCTTATCGTAAATCGGTAAGACCGAAAGAACCTTTAAGGAGCGGATCACTACCCATAGATCCACTATTCGGGCTGCTCTATCAGGCGGCAAATGTGATCTGCCGATACCCAAGCATTTTTTAGCCATGAAGCATTCATTACCATCGCTTAAATATCGCATGATTGATTATGTGCCCCCGAACTTACGGGGAGGCAACAGGGGGTTACAGCTACTTAAATGTGAAACCCGGTGGATCCATAGGTTGGACATGATATTTCCTAGGGGTCTGAATGAATACCTGGGAATTAGCTGTTTGACCAGAAAATAATAACTACCTAGTCCACTTACCATGCTGCTTACTTTGTTTTCTTACGATTGCCTTACAATTTCTCATACATTCTCCTCGTTTAGAAAAGACATATGGATCGTAGTGTTAGATGTCCCTTCTAGTTTGGCTTACCTGAAACGTGGTTTCTAGTATTCTATGTGCCTTATGATATATGTACAAAGATTTTTAAGATCTACATGCTTTAAGTAAATTGATTTGTATGCGCATTGATTGTATGTTCTGTCAACAGGCTCGCACCTATTGATCTCCTGGGACTGCTGTTGTTCTCATTATTAGATCAGATAATTTATTCTTATTACTCTATATTTAATACTTTGTACAGTGTACTTGATTAGCAGTGCGCAATCAGATGTCATGATCGCTGTGTGTATGTTTTTTGTATCTTGTATTGTATCCATGGTGATGGTAGCACACAGACCTAGGGGCCTGACGTCATCTTCCGGCGTCTAAAGACACGCTGGATCACGTTCACACGGGGGGTATAAATGTATGTACATGTTTGTTACTTTGTATACCTGACGAAAATGTCGAAATAAACGACATTGAAACGTTGTAACCTGATTCAGTGTACCGCATCTTCTTTTATACTGGGAGTGCCGCACCACCAAAGTAAGTGTGTGTGTGTGTGTGTGTGTGTGTGTGTGTGTGTGTGTGTGTGTGTGTGTGTGTGTGTGTGTGTGTGTGTATATATATATATATATAAACTGTGTATCCAAAGATACATAGAAGACAGCACTCCTTGATCCTTTTAAAGTCCAGTGTAGCACAATTTATTTAATCCATAAAGTTGAGCATCAGACTTATAGGCAAAACATGGCAATCTTATGCCTTTAGTAATAGTGGGGGTCACAAGCATATTCACCCATCCTTGCAGTTTATGACACAAGCAGTCGGCAGTCAACGGTTCCGTTTCGGCTGGAAGCCTTTCTCAAAGACTGACCCAAAAAAGTATACATATATACACACATATACATACATACATACATATATACACACATACATACATACATACGGGATGCGGTCATTTGGTCTACAGCATTATGGTAGACCGTCATTAAGTCGACACCATTAGGTCGCCATGGGAAAAGGTCGACATGGGTCTAGGTCGACATCGGAAAAGGTCGACATGGTTCTAGGTGAACAGGTCATTAGTTCGACAGTGTCTAGGTCGACAGTCAAAAGGTCAACATGGGGGTTTTTTTTGAGCCGACATGTGCCGACAGGAGGTATTTCATGCCCTGCAATCCACTAGGGCTTGGTGGAAGAATAAAGTAGTGTGCTGAGCGTAGCGAGGCACCGTGCCCGACGCATTGCGAGCGCTGCAAGGGGATGCGGTGCACTTTAAACTGTGTCCATGTCGACTGTGTTCACATTCAGGTAAAAAAAACAGTGAAAGACCCCCCATGTTGACCTTTTCACTGTCGACCTAGACATTGTCGAACTAATGACCTGTCAAACAAATTACCTTTCAACCTAGAACCATGCCGATCTTTTCCCATGTCGACCTTTCCCCATGTCGACCTAATGACTGTCAACCATCATGCTGTAGACCAAATGATCCCAACCCCATAGATACATATATACATACATACATACATACATACAGGTAGGGGGGAGGTGCAGCACTCCAAGCGTCTTGTAAAAAAAAACATTAGACAGGCATAGTTGGACAATGTTTCATTGCCTTTAATTATTATTATTATTATAATTTTATTTATAAGGCGCCACAAGTGTTTCGCAGCGCCGTACAAAGGAACAATACAGGGAGACAAAGCTTGGCATAACATTGAATAAATAACAAAAATACAGTACAAATAAATAGCGCCACAGTTCAATACACATTACAGCTTAAATGTAAGTAGTGAGGACTCAATCAACATACAACTAGAGGCTTGAGGCCAATGATGGAGAGGAGTATGCCTACAAAGATGGTCACTGAGTGTTGGAGTATAGGAGAGCTGTGAGTGAAATGTGAAGAGAAGTGGGCTTTGACAACAAGAGGGAAGAGGGCCCTGCTCGGAGGAGCTTACAATCTAGTAAGCTCTTCCTTGTATAGAACCCATCCATACAATTGTATAGATGGGTTCCCAGTTTAACATGATATATACTTTCTTCAGATCTCTTCAGTAAGATGGGACTGAGAGCACACCAGATCGGGGTTTCCTGATATGACTATTGCAGGAATGTTTAAGTCATACTGGGGCAGATGTATTAAGCCTTAACAAGAGATAAATGCCAGGGTGATAAGGAGAGATAAACGTCCAGCCAATCACCTGCTAACTGCCATGTTACAGCCTGTGTTTGAAAAAAGTCAGTAAGGAGCTGATTGGCTGGATGTTTATCTCTCCTTATCACCCTTGCATTTATCTCTTGTTATGGCTTAATACATCTGCCCCTTATTGGCAAATGTTCTTGCATGCACACTATCCAGGCCAATCAGCCAATTATCATTGGCTCATGAATTGTATAGTGTGTACCAAACTTTACACTCTTAAGGTGCATACACACTGTACAATTTTTTTGACCAATTTGGTTGAAAGACATTTCCATTGAACCCAGTGTCCTGGACGAAAGATGTTGACAAAAGATATTGTCAACAAACAAACGATGAATGATGATGCGCATACCCGCCAGTTGTTCATCAAGATTGTTCGTTAACTGTGCATGCAGCTCAATTTGAATATCTTTCAAAAAGAGCCTATAAAAACTGTAGCTAGATCTTTCTTCTTTCCTCTGTTGTCAATATCTTTCGTCAACATCTTTAGTCCAGGACACTGGGTTCAATGGAAATGTCTTTCAACCAAATTGGTCAAAAAAATTGTACAGTGTGTATGCACCCTAAGTTGTTGTGTCCCCTTTTGCTAAAAGTGCCCATACACTATGGCAATGTATATTTGAATTGGTTCATTTTGATGGGATTGCAGCAATATATTGCATAAAAAGCATCCAAGTCGCATGTATTTTGAGATCAGGTCTGATGCGATGTGCATTGAACCTGTGAAAAACCCCATGTCGACCTAGACATTGTCGACTAATGACCTGTCAAACTAATGACCTTTTGACCTATAACCATGTCGACCTAGACCCATTTCAACCTAATACTGTCGACCATCATGCTGTAGACCAAATGATCCCAACCCATGTGACAAGCGCATGGTCATTAAGTATGAAGTGTAGTGGAGGAAAGCAGGAAACCATAGTCTAGAGCTGTGTACACACAGGGGAGATATATTGCTAGCAATATATTGCTTGCAATATATTGCTGAGCAATATATTGCTCGGTGTACTTGCAATATATCTCCGTAATATATTTCTCAGCAATATATTGCTCAGTGTCCAGTTTATCAGAGGGACCAGCAATTTTCCATGAAAATTGCTAGCAATTTTGACTAGATTTTTTTTACCCTCTATTTAAATTCATTTATGATTGACATGGGTTGTGGGAAGTCTGTATATGGTGTACTTGTGGAGTATCACGGCTCCCACGATGGCCATCGTATGCTAAAAAAATCGCATCGCATGCGATGCGATTGCACCCGATTTTGCACTGAAATACATCCAAATGCATTGAAATGTGTAGGAAACATGTGAAATGCCCCCAAATGTCATTTTTCATAGTGTACCACCCCCACTATCAACCCGAAGTGTGGCGAGCGCAGCGAGCCCGAAGTATGGCGAGCCCCGCGAGGGGACGCGGATACCTTCACAGGTATCCGCATCCCCTCGCGGGCTTCACAGGTGTCCGCGTCCGCTCGCCACGCTTCGTGTTGACGTTGATAGTGAGGGTGGTACACTATGAAAAATGACATTTGGATGCATTTCAGTGCAAAATTGGGTGCAATCGCATCGCATGCGATTTGTTTGTATGCGATGCGATCGCATGCGGTTTTTCAAAAAATCACCAAAAATCGGCTAAAATCGCATCCCATCGCATGCCATCTCATGCCACTACATTTGGCATGCGATGGCATGCGATGGGAGCCGTGATAATCCACAAGTACCTACAGATGTAGCAGGGGTCATCTTTGTAGGGGCAGGATAATCTAGCGGCACCAGCCGCTAGTGCCCCGCTCCCACCAGGGGTGTGGGGGCACAAGACGGCCGTGCGGCCCCTGCCACCGGTCCCCACTGCCCCAACCCCCCCCCCCCACCCAAAAAAAAATTAATTTATTCATTTTATTCATTTATTTATTTATTCATTTTTTATCTGCTCAGATACTATTGGTGTGGGGCAGCATGGTAATGCTCATGCTGCCCACCGATGGTGCAAATCACCATCGATGGGCAGCATGAACATAATCATGCTGCCCGACACCAATGCCCCCTTCATTTTAAATCTGCTCAGATACTATTGGTGTGGGGAAGCATGGTAATGCTCATGCTGCCCACCGATGGTGCAAATCACCATCGATGGGCAGCATGAACATAATCATGCTGCCCGACACCAATGCCCCCTTCATGTTAAATCTGCTCAGATACTATTGGTGTGGGGCAGCATGGTAATGCTCATGCTGCCCACCGATGGTGCAATTCACCATCGATGGGCAGCATGAACATAATCATGCTGCCCGACACCAATGCCCTCTACTACAGCCTATGCACTTACTGGATAGTGCGGCTGTGTAGTAGTGTGCTGATGGGGGGGAGCTGCTGCTGTGTGCGGTAATGCTGGAAGACCGGAGCAAGAAGCAGGGGCTGGCTCCGTGTCTCCGTCGGGTGGGCGGTGAGTGACAAGGCGGGTGGGCGGTGATTGACAAGGCGGGTGGGCGGGTACCCGGCCGGCGCAGGAGGCTAGTGTCGCTTGTCGCTGGTGCACAGTGCTTTGTGCACCAGCGACCTGCAATTTTGTGCAGAATCTGAGGAGCAAGCTCCTGCGACCAGCGACCATGAAGCGCTGGCCGCGGGAGCGCGCTCCCAGCCATTTATCGCTGGCTGCACATTAAATTACTGGCAATATGGTCACTGAGCGACCATTTTGCCAGCGATTTAATGCATAATTGCAGCCGTGTGTACGCACCTTAGGAGTTATACAGTGGAATGAGCACAGTTCTTCAAAAGTATAAATACTGAAGAAATACTGTATGTGGTTCCACATTATAAACAGATTTTAACTGTATAAACAATTTAAAAGAATGAGCACAAGCCAGCACATGTTTTACATGTGGTGCCTGTAACTGCTATGCAAATCAATGTAACAGTTTCTTAATCTGTATAGCAGACTATGTGCAATACTCCTACACATTAGGAAGGGACTTTGGTACTTGTGTATTTTGTACACAGAAAAGAGAAAAAAGATAACTCTCTTTTTGGGCACTTCTTAATTTATTTCTATTAATTTCTAATATTAAGACATGATATTTATTAGCAGTATCATTATGTTTTATAGGGGTACATTAATAATAAATTTGTAACTGAACACTTGACCACGTTGTAAAGTGTATAAATGTATCAGCTGGGATACTCAATGTTTCTCAGATTACGGGTTGACACAACCCTATGAGACATTAGTTGTCCCCAGCTGAATTTTATATGCAAGTGAATGAGATTTGTGATACTAAAGAAAGTTTTTTTAGACTTTTCTTATGCATATTAAAAACATTTGGCGAAATACTTATATATTATATATATATTTGCAGGGGACACGGTTATGCGTCCTCCCGACCTTTTCATACCCCCACTATCCACGCCGGCGTGGAGTTGATTTTTATAAAGTGTGGCGAGTGCAGCGAGCCCCACGAGGGGCCGTGTGAAACAAGCCCGCAGCAAGGCCCACGAGGGGACACGGAATACAGGCCAAGTAATCCACGGCCCCTCGCGGGGCTTGCTGCGCTCGCAATGCTTCAGGCTCGTTTCACGCGGCAGCTCGCCACACTTTATAAGATCAACTCCACGCCAGCGTGGATACTTCGGGGTGACGTGGATAGTGGGGGTGTGCAAAATCGCATAGCATCGAATAACATCGCATAGGTGCTTTTAAAATGAACTAGGATCACATCTCATCGCATGGGTGCTTAGAAAATGAAAAATTGTATTGCATTGCACCGCAAATTGCATGCAATGCGATTTCACTACGCTGGCATACGTATGCTAATTGGGCGCCGTGAAACTACACAAGTATCGGGACTTTATTCTAAAAGTAATATGTTGAAACATACAAAACCTTCATAAAGAAGCAATGTCATAATCTGGTACTATCCTGACACACAAGAGCTTATCTACGCTTGTCGGGTATGAAAATCTGACAGTTCAGATCCCAACATTCAGAATATCAACAGTGGAATCGTGGCAGTCAGAAATCCGATGGGTCATGGTGTCTTTATCCAATCCCCACCTCTCACCCAGCATAACCATAACCATTCACTTCCGCATCATAACCATTACCAACCTACATCCCCAGCCTAACCGTGCCCAGCCTAACCTCCCCACTAACTCCAACCTTACCTCCCTCCAAGTGCCTAAGCCTACCCCAAAGCCGGTACTTACCTTCAGAATTCTGCATTGGGCATTCTATTAGGATCCAACTGGCTGCATCCCTCCTAAACTTTTAGTAGCAGTACTGTATAAATTTCCACATTGCACACAAACATCATACAAATACCTTTGTAAGCAGAGTTCAACATTTTATGCATCAAATTACCTAAAGCAATCGAGCACAGACCCCACCACGTCATCTGCCAAGTCTCTTGGGAGACGCCCCGTTATACGTCCAATCCTAGAAAAGGGATTTAATAGGTTGAAGCTTTCGAATAAATGGCAAAAAATGTAATTTAACAAAAAAAAAACTACCTAATAAACCCAAGTGGTATGCCAGTTCAAGAGATGTAACTAACATGATTCTTTCATGTAACCCCGTAACTATTGTGCCTTACCAAGGGAAACATATCTAGACTGTAAAGGCTCGAAAAGGACTCTTATAAGCACTATACAAGAGATTTTGTTACAGAAAGTTACAAGGAAATAAAGAGCGTAAACATCTCTAGCTAATGCCCTTGGGGCTCAGCAAATTTTACTACAATAATGTTTACTTTGCCAACTGTGAGAGATCTTTAACGGTTAGGACAAAAGAAAAAAATCTTTCAACCACTATTTACTATACAGCACTAAGCAGGTAGGCCTACCCTTTTGCTGCAGACCATCGGACAATGGTATCTTTGTCCTTCAGCCCCACCAGCAACTGTTCTGTTAAGAGATAAAATGGGAGATGGTAAAAGAAAAGCATTAGCAGCCAGGTTCGTTTACACAATGTACAGTATCCTGTAAATCTCAGCTATACGAAATCCTTACTGTATATTAACATACATTAATCCATAAAAAATATAAACATAACTAGAGTCTTTGATTTGTTTCATTCAATGGTGCATTATTAAGTTACCCAGTGGCCTAAGTTTGTCCCAGTTGCCCAGAGGCAAGATGAATATTTGTGCCCACACACACACAGACACCATTATTCAAAATCTATAGAGTCTGTTATGAAATATATATTTATTTATATATATATATATATATATATATATATATATATATATATATATATATATATATATATATATATATATATATATATATATATATATATATATATATATATATATATATATGGAAAAAGGCAGAGAAAAGGCACTTTATAGTGCAGTAACAAACTTATAAAATGTATTAAGGATAAAAGGTATCCAGGTACACAATTAATGAGACTCGTACCATAAGTAAAAACTCTGTGGGCTGGTTACCACAAGATATAGTATAAAACCATAGGCAAACTGCTCACACTCTGTGCCCGGACCGGAGCTCCACTCGACCGCTGCGATGCTGGTTTGCAGGGAAGCGTGCGGGGACCAGACCAATCCAGGAATCAGGTGGTGACGTGCAGGAGAGCGTAGTAGGCCACGCCCTGACGCGTTTCGTCACAAGGACTTCGTGGCCTACTACGCTCTCCTGCACGTCACCACCTGATTCCTGGATTGGTCTGGTCCCCGCACGCTTCCCTGCAAACCAGCATCGCGGCGGTCGAGTGGAGCTCCGGTCCGGGCACAGAGTGTGAGCAGTTTGCCTATGGTTTTATACTATATCTTGTGGTAACCAGCCCACAGAGTTTTTACTTATGGTACGAGTCTCATTAATTGTGTACCTGGATACCTTTTATCCTTAATAAATTTTATAAGTTTGTTACTGCACTATGGAGCGCCTTTTCTCTGCCTTTTTCCAGATCACCCACTCTGGATTCCAGAGACTTTCACCTATAGAGAAAAGTTGCTGCGGGTCCCCATTTGGACTTTGGTGCCCATACTACCCTGAGTGGACTCACAAGGGCCTTTTTCACTGACTGGTTCAATTGGTGACTATTACTTGGCGCAAGAGTTCTGCTATATATATATATATATATATATATATATATATATATATATATATATATATATATGTCCAGTTGGACCGGCACTATCACCAATGGTTCAGCGTAGGCTGCGTGCCTTTGCAGGTATACATACACAGCAGGGTTCCAGGAAATCCAAGAACAGACACGGCACTGCAGCTTCTTGATGAAAAAACAAACTTTGTTTATTTGCCTCGACGGGCCGTTTCGGGGCATACACCGCTTTCTCAGGAGAATGCAAATAGTACTTCGTCAGTGGGTGAAGTCTCTGACGAAACGCGTAGGGGCGTGGCCAACGTGAAGTGATCCAAGCCCCTGGCAACCAGCTCACGCTTTTAGCCGAACCAACGCCAGCCTGCAGCAGCCGGAGACGCCGGCAATTATCTCCGTGTCTGCTTTGCAGAGGTCCCGTGAGTTTAACCAGTCTGTAGCGGAGACGCTGTGTTTGCTGATTTTGCCAGTGGAAATGTTTTGAAACTAGTGGTAACCAGCCCACTCCAGATGTATAATTTGGTACAAGTCTTGTACATAGAGTGACTATGATTTTATATTTGTGTCATTTTTAAATAAAACGATATTGCACTATTGGGCGCCCCCCTGTTCCCTCTTTTTTCCCATATATATATATATATATACATACATATATATACACATACAGAGAGAGAGAGAGAGAGAGAGAGAGAGAGAGAGAGAAAAAAAACTTAGCCACAGAAGCGATTTTGATGGCTTTCAATTAATGGTTTTAAACTGGCAGTGGCGGAGAGGTGCCCCCTTGAGAGTAGGAGCCGGGCGGCAGATGACTCCATTGCCTCCCCGAGTTCTGCCTCAGAAGTTACCTGCACATATCAACACAGTAAATATATTCTAATTTTTTTTTTTTAAAACAGACAATGCCAGCTCATAATCTTCTGGCATAGCCTGTTCTAGGACACAAGACCACTATTGGTCAACACTGTCAAAAGGATCGGCACAAGCAAAAAGGTCAACATGGGGTTTTCACCCTTTTTTGTGTCTATGTCGACATAGACACTGTATATCTCGCTGCACTCAGCACACTTTTTTTATTTTCTCTCCATGTCCACTGGGATGGTAAAGTATGAACACGTTAGTTTTAACAAAAAAAATCATGTAAAACTCATGTCGACCTTTTTCCATGTTGACAAATAGTGGTTGATATTGACTTTTCACTGTTGACCTAATGACTGCGTCCCGTAGTGTGAGGCTGGTTTTTTTTTTAGGAGCACATATTTGTCCTATGATGCTGTCCATATTAGGAATGATTATAACTCCTTTCCTTTTCTCTGTGTTAGTGTCTCTTTAAGAGAGGAGAGCAAGCAGCTTTGATTTGTTTATATAAATATCAATGTTCCAGGACCGTGTGTCAGTCAGCAAGCACACAATACCTATTCAACATGTTCAACCCCTCTTCATTTCCACGGCCCTTTCTATTCAAACAGGGATTGGAAGCACAAACAAGGCAATCCCGCAGACTTGCATGTGACAATTGCTGTTCCAGTGTGACAAGAACTTCTTTCACATAGGTGTAACTCAAAGTAATGTGGAACAATTTGTACTGTGAAGACAAAAGTACCTCTTCTTAAATGTGCCTGAAGCAAGATCTTTATTATTTAGGTTTTTAGGTGCTGCAAAGGGTTCTGGGAAAATACCTACTTGCAGACATTTTGAGACAGCAGAGAGGTGAACTCAGGGCATGCCAACATTGTAACCACCAGGTGCGAAGATAAAAAAAAAAAAAAACACAACAGTACTTGTGTAATATTACGGCGCCCATTAAGTATTTAACGTACTATCCTATTTAGCGTAGTAGGATAGCATTGCATGCGATTTGCATGCAATGGTACTTGTGCAGTTTCACAGCATCCCTGCCTGCGGATCGCATCCCATGAAAATCGCATGCGATTGCATGCGATTTAGCACACCATTACTATCCACTTTTAGCAACCCCACCACTATCCATGTCACCCCGAAGCAGTGCGAGGGGAAGCGGTACGCGTCCTCCCAACCTGTTCATAACTCCACTATCCACGTTGGCGCGTTGATTTTATAAAGCCTGAAGCGTGGCGAGCACAGCGAGGGGACGCGGATTACTTGACGTGTATTCCACGTCTGCTCGCCACGCTTCGGGCTCAGTGTCTAGCTGCACACCCCACACTATATAAACTCAACTCCATGCCTATGTGGATAGTGGGGGTATGAACAGGTCGGGAGGACGCATACTGCTTCCGCTTGCCACACTTTGGGGTGACGTGGATAGTGGGGGTGTGCTAAGTAATAGTGGGGGTGTGTTAAATCACATCACATTGCACATGATCGCATCGTATGCGATTCACGGGCAGTGGCGCCATTAAACTACACCAAGTACCATCGCATGCGATGCAATCTGACTACACCAACTACGTTGCGCAGATGTGCGCAGTGATAATACACAAATACCAAAACAACACAGATAAAATCATCACCATTAGCTTACCCATTACCTGGGTTTTTGCCGGGTCTGTATTCCAAAAACCCGGGTCGCCGGCTGTCTGAAAGGAAACGACCCGGGTTTTTGGGAATATTACACATTGTTAGGCACTGATTGGCTCTCCTGGTGGGGTGCTGGCTGATTGGTTGTGAGGATGGGCCTCTCTGATTGGCTGGGAGGGCATGGCAATGGGGCTGGCCTCTGAGGTCATTAGGGAGCTGAAAAAAGGATAGCATGGCCCACTGGAAGAAGCAAGAGGTGAGAGCTGCTGGCAGTGAGAGGGGAGGAGGATATCGGCAAACAGATGACTGGGACATTCAAAGATGCCACAGTGTACTCAAACATTGCAAATATACCGACAGCCATGTGAGGTAACATGTACCTTCCAGTATATAAAAACAATAAAACTTGTTTACAACATATCCTTGTGTCATGCCATGGTTAATGCAATGCAGTGAGCAGTCACCACCCACTTTTGATGACCTCATCTCTGTGTGCACCTTGCTGCCTAGTTCTACCCGGGTTTTTGTATCCGGGAAATACCTGGGTTTTGGGGATTTTTCTGTCTGAAAGGGGTATTAGTTTGTGCCATAAATACTGTCACATGGAAGGATGTATTCCAATAAAAATTGGTTCTGTCATATGTATGTATGTATAGGGGTCAATTCAATTAGCAACCGGTCCAGATAAGAGTAAGCTAAGCTATTTTCCACTCTAGCTGTTCACATATTTCCGTTAGCAGTACTACAGGGCTCTGTACATAACACCGGAAGTTCGGGGAGAGATGTAGCTGAGAAGGGGTGCGTTGTTGTGCTGTTCGCAGCGTTTTCATCCTATTACCACAGCAACTTGTTCCACTCGTGGCTAATTGAACTGACCCCATAATGTCTGCCTCCACTGTCTGTAGGCAGCAATGAAAGGCTAAAAGGGAGCTTTCAGTCTTATGCTGTGTACACATGCTTTGATCAGGGTCATTTTCGATTCGGTTTGGACTATATAGAATCCAAATCGAATCGAAAATTACCCTAAATCAAACCGTGTTTAGCTGCTTAGATTTGATCCCTACGCACAGCCCCGTGGCATCAGGATCGAAAGCAAAAATCGATTTACCACTGTGGTGAATACGATGTAATAAATGTAATGCATAAGCTCTATAAATTAAAACTTTAAGAAAAGCAGTTAGTGTTGTTTCATTTTATAATATTTTTTTGTTTTGTATTGAAAAAGCAATAAAAACTATAAGATAAAAAAAAAGATGTGCACGCCCATTAATCGTGCTGAGGGAAGTATTTAGTAGCGAGACCACGCAGTCTATGTTAGATCAAACATAACATGCATGTATGAATGTACACAGAATATTTATGTGGTCTGTTTCTAGATCTGTACTTGCCTACTACATTTTCAATCTCTTCTGAGATATTGTATTCCTCGTCACCATCATCTGTGGAGGCCGTTACATTGGGATTTGGGGTGTCAGAGGAAGACTGGAGCAAGTTTGCAGCCAAACTTCTAGAACCACGCTCATACCTGCATGACAACAAAGGGGCATGAAATAAAACACACAAAGCTCTGCTTTCACAAACCATTTCATCAATAATCCTACAATTTTAACTTGAACATCATTTCAAAAACAGTGGGAACTTTTTGGGTGTAATGAATAATGACTAATAAAAACAGTGACACTGCTTTCACATAGCAAAGCGATCTTGATCCCAAGTCCGACCCGGCTCTGACCCTTATGGGCCCCATACATCAGCGATCACAATTTATGGATTTCCAGATACAGGGATTTTTTGGCCAGATAAATGGATTTTACAATCTATCTGACTTTGCCCACACATTACAGATTTATTTCAGTGATCGGCAGGTTTTTCCATCTAAAGATTGCATCTTCATATCTGGAAATTGCCCAATCGATTGCTGTTCATAATGTAAATAGATGAAGAAGACGAATTGGGAATGCCCACACATATAAAAAAGATCTGCAGATAATACCAGATTATTAAACATGTTTAAAAACCTGATTAAGCAATCGATTGGCGATTTTGATTGTGATTGCCAAAAGAGGGAGCCCACACATCTAAAATTAATTGTGGCAATCATCTCCATATCTGAAAATTGTCACAATTAATTGCTGATGTATGGGGCCCTTTACACACTAAACACGGGTTGCCCATTATAAACAGGGCAACCTAGGTTTAACCCTTCTTATAACCAGGGTGGAATTGTAGGGTTGGTTTACCCAGGTTATTAGGTTGGTGCTTTCATACCGCACCTTGACCTGATTCGACCAGGCAATAACCCGGGTTATTTGTGCAATGTGAAAGTGGTATTACTGGTTTGGATTGTATTCACTAACAATAGTTATGTAAGGCATACAAGGCAGTGGCAAAAAGCATAACAATCTCCATTTTCTTAATGGCTTACTGCTATAGAATTTGTGGTGTAAAAACAAAAAACTTAATTCTCACCAATTCTATTTGAAGATTTAAATGTGATATAAATGTCAATAATGCAGATTCCAATGATAAGAAATCTTACACCAATCAAATGGAAACTTTAGCCATTTGGTGCCCAAATATTTCGTAATATGGGGTCAATCACTGTAGGTACAAAAAATATACACACAAAAAAAGGCTTTTTTCCAATCGCACAGGTGAGGATATCTGTGTATGTGATATAACCCTTTTATATAATGATGAGACTTTAAATAAGTCTTTATTTTAGGGTGTGCTGCCACTAGAACAGAAGAATAGATACAATTTTTGAGAAAGAGAAGGCTGTCATTAGTGTGGCGCACGGGTAAAAAGAGGTGGTTTTAATAAAAATTAAGGTACTTGTGAGTTATCCGGGCGTCCGATTTTTAAATCGGGTCGGATCGGGACATCGCATCGCATGCGACCATCGGATGCGATGCGATGCGATGCGATGACCCGATTTTTCCATAGGAATCAATGTTAAAATGGACTGAGTCCATTTTAACATGGAATTCAATGGGAAAAAGGGGTCCTTTTCATACCCCTACTATCCAAGTGGGCACGGAGTTGGATATAAACCTGTGGCGAGCGTAGCGAGCCCCGCGAGGGGACACGGAATACCGTCCCCTCGCGGGGCTCGCTTCGCTCGCCACGCTTCGGGCTCGGTGGCTCGCTACGCTCGTCACAGGTTTATATCCAACTCCATGCCCACTTGGATAGTAGGGGTATGAAAAGGACCCCTTTTTCCCATTGAATTCCATGTTAAAATGGACTCAGTCCATTTTAACATTGATTCCTATGGAAAAATCGGGTCATCGCATCCGATGGTCGCATGCGATGCGATGCGATATCGTATCGCATCGCATCTGATTGTATGCCTTAACTTAAGGCATACAATCAAAAAATCGGACGCCCAGATAACTCACAAGTACCAAAATTAACTTTTAATTATTACATCTTAAAATGGCGACATATAAAACACATAACATACATGGGTAAATTTTTGACAAGGTAAGGATAAAAAAGGAATGAATCCTTGCTTAGTGTGTTTCGATATCCCTTAATGAAAGTTATGGACAGTGGTTGTATCAGTGCCACACTCGATGGGTGCACTGATCACTGCCTTCAATAATATCACAAGTATCCCTGCTGTTCGGGCCCCCCTCACATTTATTTTACGATGATTTGGTGTGTCTTGTTTCAAATCGCCTGGTGTGTATCCACATGCAATTTCTTATGCAATAAATTGGTTGGATATGGACTATTATACTTCCTCAATTAAATTGCATTACAACAGAAAGATATGCCACTGTAGGTGTATGAAAGAGGCCGCAGTGAGGTTGGTGAGGCGGATTCGGGTATTTTGCCTATAGCATATGCCGCTCATACACTACCAAACTCTGGCTTTTATAAATACAGTTGGTTGGTTGGCTGTGGATATGGTGTAAGACACTGTTTATGATGCGTTTGGTTCACCAATCATCATTGTATTGGAGAAACATGTGTGGGGATAATATAGAGTGGGCCCCTACTGAGTGAGTCCCCTTAAAATTATTATCATGTGATTAAGTGCGTCTTATCACAATCACCCAGTGTGTACCCACAATGGAGATTGGTACAATAAATTGGTTGGTTCATACATTAGAATTTTTACTGAATATTACAGTTTATTTATTTGTATTAGGTAGCACTTCGGCTGTAAATACGTGGAGGAGCTCCTAACGGCTTATGAGGTCGGCAGGAGTATTGCTTATAGCATGCCGCTCATACGCCCAGGTTCTCTCTGTACACCTGGCTGTTCTCCGGGGATACACACGGGCAGTGTTATTGTAGGGTGTATGCCGGTGTTACACTGGGAGACACCGCAGTGTGATGGTCACAGTGCGGCTCCCCCTATCAGCAAGTTTGCAGCCAAACATCTAGAACCACGCTCATACCTGCATGACAACAAAGGGGCATGAAATAAAACAAACAAAGCTCTGCTTTCACAAACCATTTCATCAATAATCCTACATTTTAACGTGAACATCATTTCAAAAACAGTGGGATCTTTTTGGGTGTAATGAATAATGACTAATAAAAACAGTGACACCGCTTTCACATAGCAAAGTTGAGTCGGACCCGGGATCTTGATCCCAAGTCCGACCCGGCTCTGACCCTTACACACTAAACACGGGTTGCCAATTATAAACAGGGCAACCTAGGTTTAACCCTTCTTATAACCAGGGTGGAATTGTAGGGTTGGTTTACCCAGGTTATTAGGTTGGTGCTTTCACACCGCACCTTGACCTGATTCGACCAGGCAATAACCCGGGTTATTTGTGCAATGTGAAAGTGATATTACTGGTTTGGATTGTATTCACTAACAATAGTTATGTAAGGCATACAAGCCAGTGTCAAAAAGCATAACAATCTCCATTTTCTTAATGGCTTACTGCTATAGAATTTGTGGTGTAAAAACAAAAACTTAATTAACACCAATTCTATTTGAAGAAATAAATGTCAAATCCAATGATCAGAAATCTTACACCAATCAAATGGCAACTTTAGCCATTTGGTGCCCAAATATTTCGTAATATGGGGTCAATCACTGTAGGTACAAAAAATATACAAACTGGCTATCCAAGTTGCAGCAGGTGACTTTATGCTATTAGGATGTACTTAAGAATGCAATTTAAATTGAAAAAAAAAAACTAAATTGCATTATGTGAGGTATAAATCAAAGAGAATAACACTGAGGTTACCGAGCCCGAAAATGCTTTTTGAATGATCAATTAATCTGCATTTTCAGAGAAAAAAAAGAAACTATCTCAACAGGTGGTTAATTAAAGCAAAGGGGATTTCCCCGGACATGGAAAAAATATATATAGTAGTGTAGGCTAAAATGTGCCAGTAAAGACCAGCCGGCTGGCAGTGAAAAAGACCTCAGGGACAGAAGGGACTGGTCCATTTGAAGGAGAATGGAGCAAACAGATTCTATAGCCAGTGGCTGATCATTTCTGCATTGTAAAGGGCTGAAGAATGCAGGCTATGCGGGAACCTTTATATCAGGGACAAGGAGCACTGGTATTAGTGGAGGGCGGCTAGCAAACATCTTGTGCGGGAAAAGCAATTTCTTCTCTGTGCTGCCAGAGGCCAGTAAATATAGTGCGGGACCCTGTAGCAGTGTGTCTGTTAAGCTGTCAAGCCGGTTTGACCAAGTCGTTCGATTTACATTCATTTGACAATTTACAGTCACATTTCCCTGTCTCTGCAACTTATCTGCTGGGAGTTTAAAACATCTATATATCCATCTTCCATGAGCAGTGCTACACATAGAAATGGATAGAATATTAAATTAAATGTCACAGTGTCTGTAATGCTGACATTATCCAGGTGCTATAAATTTACTAAGCAGTTTCTAATGCTGGGTGCACACTATGCAATGTGTACCCAGCACAGCATCACGGCCTGGGAAATCCAGCATCGGCAAGTGCATATACACTTGCTGATAGACAGATTGGGGTCTGGGGCCATGCTGCAGAATCACTTGCAATATCCGCGGTGGTACTGCATGTACAGATGAGTAAGGATGTCGCGGATGACGAGCGGGAGCGAGCATTGTCAGCGACATACAGATTACACTCTAGACCAGGCCTGGCCAAGCTGTGGCTCTCCAGATGTTGTCAAACTACAAATCCCATCATGCCTTGCCACAGTTTTGCTATAAGGGAGTGTTAAAACTGTGGCAAAGCATGCTGGGATTTGCAGTTTCACAACATCTGGAGAGCCACAGGTTGACCTGTCCTGCACTAGACCATAGAGATTGGTCATTCCGACCTATCAAAATTGGTAAAATCATTGGCGAGATCCCGGGATTTGGCCCCTAAAACGTCTGGATTTCAATCCTGGGATTTTGGGATTACACTGTGCAGTCTTAATGCCGGGCGGCGTCTGAGAGTGTGCCCGGCTTCTCCCTTCCCTGGCAGTGTGGCTTTGCGCAGCGTAACAAGGCCAGAGGTCAAGCTGCGCAGGACAAGCAGCTGCACATACCCGTCCTGGGTGCACAGAATGACTGCATCGCCCGCCCAGGTCCTGGATCCTGCTGGCTCGCTGCTTAACTACGTGGCCGCCCACTCACCCATGATCGGCCGCCCACCCTCCCAGCTTCACTGCACCACACCACGTGTATGTAAATATGCGGGGCGGTTTTTTTAATTAGGGAAGCCAATCCCGGGGTCGGGCATTTTTCAATCCCGAATGACGGGATTGAAGAAATGCCCCAGGATTAGCAACCCTACTCCCACACAAAGATTGGTTTACCAAGATTGATTACTTAATATCAATGCAGGGTATCCTGAACTCCAACCTACTGTAGATAGGCTTTCTAACTTCTACCATACATGGTTGCCTTGGCTGGAATACAAGTCCTCAGATGATTATATAAGCTATGTTCTATTGCTTATTCAATTCCTGACTAGTTACACTCTGGTGATTCAATTATTCCCGCTACCATTTTTTCATGTCACTGTGTTCTTATGTTTCCCTCTATTGTAGATAATCATTTATTGTTGAGAAATATTCACAAGGACTAAAATGGTAGGAAATTACCAGTAGCTGTTTGTTAGGAGATCAGGTGTTATTACTAACCTCCACTTGGCAACCTTAGTTTTAAGGAAAGTGAGTCCAAGACGCTGGACAAGCTTTACCCCCAGCTTGCGAAGGATAGTGTGGTTGCTGTCACGGAGCTTGCAGTTATCCAGAGTGTCCAGTACAGTGGCAGCTAAATAAATAAATAAAAAAGCAAATCAGCAGTGATTTTATGAATGTGAGATAAACATGCTCATTCTGATGGAAGTATTTATGTGCATCTATGAAATACCTGCCATTTCCAGTAAGTGTAATAAAAATGATTGCTTACTTATAACTGGCCCGTCTGACCAAACACAAACTAAAAGGACATAATTTAAAATCATTCATGTGATCACATGTGGGAATAATTATTAAAATATCTTTTCTAATGAGATAAAATAACAAGTTTGTTTTCATCTGCGCCAGTTTAGGGCTTGCACTAATCTGCTCAAGAATCAAGCCGGAAGTGGTCATGTTTCCACCCCTAAAAGCTGGCTTCCTGTCAAACTGCAACATCTATGTGTACAGATCATTTTTCGCTAATTGGCCCCACGTAGCCATTTGAAAATAGCTTACTGAGCTTGGCACACTATTATATTCTCCCTCTATGCCCACATGGATGGTATGAACAAGTCGTTTTAAAAAAAAAAATCCTTAAAAACTTGTGTCACCTTTTTCATATATGACCATTTTGACAGTCTACTCAGACATGGTCTATAGACACGGTTGAGCTAATAACCGCATACCACAATTTGCAGCTTACCCCTGTATCATTACATGATATTAATTGGACTTGAGTTGCTTAAATTTGCCAGAAAACTGGAAAATTGCAGTGTTCTAAAACTTTTGACTAGTGTATTTAATCAAGAACATATTATGTCATATATATTCTAAATTCATTTGGAAAAGTGGTGTAGAACAAGGATTAGCTGTAAATAACATCTATAAATTATTACATATACAAGACATTACCTTGAGTTTTTGAAATCTGTACTTGCAACCTTGCACCTTAACCCTTTGAGTGCCAATGTTGCTTTGAGAGATCCTCAAAATATCCACTAAAAATACCAGTGTCACTCACAGCGACTGTTCTTTTAGTATAAAAAAATTTAAATACAGCCAAGTCAATTGAAATGTAGTTACATATTGCACCCTAAAGAACAGCCAATTTGCCAGAAACCGGACCAACCTCTGCTCTTCCACTCACAGCCAGACCAGCAACTGCAATTCTCCCTCCCAATACAGGGGCATCTTGCTACCCACCCGAACGCCTGTTCACATCGAGCCAGGGAGTGCTATCCCATAAACCCTCTATTGCCACCGGGACCTACAAAGTGGAGACATTCATTTTCTACCCTTGCGGGTTGGAGCACATCATCTGGTTCCAATACGGTCTACACCATCTTACACCCACGAGGCATTATAGGAACGGATCCAGCTTCTTAGCAGACTTACAATATGGTACCGTATGGACTGGTTCTATAAGTGGTGCTCTAAAGGCATACGCCTAGCTTTTTAATCTTTTTATTTATTTATTTAATTTATTTATTTATTTATTTTCACATTTCTGTGAAATGTGTTCTGGATTATCATTTATTAAATATGTTTTTTAATACTTACATGATTGGCACCTTCTATATTTAAACTCCAATTATTCCAGTCAATTAGCGCAGTTTACACCCCCTTGCTCTTGTTTATTACCCTAAAGAACAGTAGCTGGGAGAAATGCTGGCCTTTTTTTGAGGATCTCTCGCACCAATGTTGGCACTCAAAGGGTTAAGCTATTGGCTTAACTCCTTCCTCCATGACTTTGAAAAGGCTTATAAATGAAGGGCAAAGCTGCACTCTCTTATCTAAATGTCAGTATTCTATGAAAGCATGATATAAAGTTGTAGGATTTATTGTATAAGTCTAGGAGTTACACTGCAGAACTGGATTCTTTGGCTGTTTTTACAGTGTAATGTACAGTATTTTATGCAGTGTTTGCATGTATACAAATTCATAAACATTCATATTAGCAAAATCAAATCATTGTTTTCAGAGCATGACGACAGTTCTTGTATATATTATATTACATTGACTTTTGATATAATGCACGATTCTACATGTTTAAAATTAAGAGTTAAAGACTTCCAAATACCAACATAACAGTAGTGGTGTGTTGTTTTATGTGATTATGTTTCAGCTATAAGTAACAGAAGGAAGGAGAACAAAGATACTGCAGTCAAAGCAGTGAAATGTGGAAGAGGTAAAGAGGGAGATACTGAAGATAAGACAGACTGGGCGGCAAACACAGGGTCTGGCCAGGGAAATAGTGCAGAGAGGGAAAAGCTGGAGTCGGGGAGGGAATGATAGCTCAACAGGAGGGAAAGACTGAAGATTGGAGGGAAGATGGATTGTATAAAACATGGGAGTAAATGATGTAGGTGACACAGATGTATGTGGCTCAAAGGCTAATAAGATTTACAATAAAAATATGGGGATGGGATATCTATATTAAATAGTATACTTTATAATAAGCGGAGAGCTGACATCAGAGACAACACACAAAACACGTATGGTATATACAATAATACAATCAGAGTTAGGGCAGGAATAGCTAAATAAGTTTAGACAAGTCTGAATTTACAACTAAAACAAGAAAAAGAATAATGAATGCAATGCAGAGGGTGAAATACTGTAACGAGTCACATTAGATCAATGCCAGTTTTTTAAACATGTTTTAGGCCTCTCACCATATGGCAAGCAGTCCTCTCTCTTCCCGTGTTTGAAAAGCTGGGCCTAGAAATGAAAATATATTTGTTAAGAACATGCAAGATCTCTTATAGGAAAGGTAATATAAATACACGTGATCTCTTGTACCCGGTGGTTTATTGAACAAATTACTGCCATTACGATTCAGCTTTTACATACGGAGTAAGGGATTGCTTAGCCAAACTCTATACTGCAAGAGATATTAATATAGCTTGTTATCATAATACTCTTAGTGACAAAGATACCTTCTGATATGTTATACCATGGGGTTCAGATGGAAAACCCTATCATTACCTTAGGCTGCACAGATTTAATCTGGTCAAAAACTATATTACTGTACATTAATATCTATCTATATACATATACAGAGATAGAAAGAGGCAGAGTCTCTTGTGGGCAGCACAACTGGTGTAATTACTGCCTCACAGCACTGAGGTCATGGGTTCGATTCCCACCATGGCCCTAACTGTACAGAGTTTGTATATTCTCCTTGTGCTTGTGTGGGTTTACTCCGGGTACTCCGGTTTCCTCCCACAATCCAAAAATATACTGGTAGGTTAATTGGCTCCAAACAAAAACTAATCCTAGAATGATTGTGTGTGCGTGTACATGTGGTAGGGAATATAGATTGTAAGTGCCACTAGGGCAGGGACTGATGTGAATGTTCAAATATTCTCTGTAAAACGCTGCGGAATATGTATGCGCTATATAAGAAACTGTTAATACATAAAATACATTGGAAAAGATCCAAAAGAACCAGAAGAGGTTGGCTAACAGAAAGGATCAAAAAAGCTACGACCAAAAAAGCCAGTTCTTAATATATCAACACAAAACCTAACTGAGGCAGAGAATGCAGTATTATGCAGAGGGCTGTCTTTTGTTCCAACATCGACACACAATGACTTCACATGGCAAATTGATATGCACCGCATGAATTAGACAATGAATTAGGCTTAGACTAAAATAATTCTTTCAAGATATATCGAACCAATCTTCGCCATCACCAATTGATACCTTTTGCAAAGCAAGGCTTAAATCCAAGTTTGAACCACCTTCTACGAACACATCAATAAAAACATTTAAAAGGATGCTGGATCAATCCATGAATAAATACACTAGGGCGAATACTAATATCCATTATAACTTATCGAGATCTGAAAGACCAGCGTTACTGGCTTTAAGTAAAGACAAATCAATCACAGTGCGCCCTGCTGATAAAGGGGGTGCGATTGTGATTCAGGACGCTTCAAAATATTGCTCAGTATTGATGGAACATCTAGCGGATTCTAAAACATATTTAAGATTGGCAAAGGATCCTACCCTACAATATCAGAATGAATTATTGTCTATTTTGACACAATTTGTGGCACAGTACAAAATTGATAAAAAGCTCATGCAAAAGTACCCAATTATGCCAGTTCTGTATTCACTGCCTAAATTGCACAAACATCCTACAGAACTGCCCCCACGTCCTATCATTTCTGCAAGAGGTTCATTATGTCATCCTATTTCTGAATTCTTAGATTTAATTATTCAACCTTTTCTGTCACGTAAAAATGTGTTTCTTAAATATAGAACATTGTTCTAAATTTATTGAACAAAAAAAATAACGAGCCTTCTCAACTGCAGACTGTCTCATGCGTACTAGATGTAAATAGCTTGTATACCTGTATTCCTCACAGTTTGGGATTACAGGCCATGAGCTTATTGCAACTTGGTGGGACTGCTATGCTATTACTGGTGCCTGTCCTTGTGTTGTCCTATATCCCTATAGATTGTAAGCTTGCAGCAGGGCCCTCTAACCTCCAAGTCTGTCTGTTGTTACCCAGTTTGTTTTATCAATGTCTACTATTGTAAAGCGCAACGGAATCCGCTGCGCTATATAAGAAACTGTAAATAATTAAATATTTATTGATGAACTTGCAGATGATTTCAATTTTGACAAAGAGGTGTTCCTAACACTTCTAGAATTGGTATTGAATAGAAACTTTTTTTGATTCGAGTGGATACATTATCTGCAAGTATCCGGTTGTGCGATGGGGTCCCCAGTGGCCCCATCTTACACTAATATTTCTATATTCTATTGTTTTTTCAAAACGCCAGGTTTGCTTCCAACATCGGATTGTTTTCACGTTATAGCGACGATGTTTTCATGCTATGGCATGGAGACCCGTCAGAATTTGACGTGATGATAAGCGACATAAACAATGCACACCCTTCAGTGAAATTTACTGCACAGTGGAGCTATACTCAAGTTCACTTCCTAGATGTGTGACACTGACGGAGAATGTGTTAAATACGTCCATTTATTACAAACCGACTGATTGCAACACCCTGCTCCAATTTGGTAGTCAACACCCTCCATCATTGAAACGGGGCTTACCTTACTCGCAAATGCTGCGTGCAGCAAGAATTACGAGCGACACCTCTAAATTAGCCACTGAGTTGGAGATTACACGTGAAAAATTCCTAGTTAGAGGCTATGACAACAGGGACCTAATCCAATGCCAACAGAAGGTACTGGCACTTACCAGACACAACCTTTTGGTACCAAAACCTAAGGTAGCAGATCAGGATCGATTTACCTGGGTCACTACGTATGATACCTGCAGTGTGGTAATTCCTAAAGCAATTCGAGCAACCTGGCCGATGATAGCAACCGATACGAAATTACCGGGCTTACAGAAGAAACGTCCCATGACTGCATATCGCAGGAATCGTAACCGGAGAGACTTTTTAGTACATGCTGATATTACTTAATACCAATCACCGTATGTGTTACATAAAAAAAAACGGGTTGCTATCGCTGCCCATCGTGTACTACTACTAAAAATCTCAGCAAGGTAGCACCTCTCATTACAGGGTGTGCAGTCTAGCCCCCCCCCCTCCACTATAGAGTAAATATGGACAAGATTTGTACATTCCATCACTGTCTCCATCATACCAAAGGAAAAAAATCAGTATTACCAAACCTAATACAGTCTGCATAGCTGCCCTCATTATTTGCATACCAAAGGCTTTATGGCTGCGGCATACTGGGATGAGCTGACCTAATTTGCTCTCAGACGTGTAATTAAGCATAGCTTGGCAAGGTGCCATGCAATGCAGAACAGGTAATGTGCCTTATCCCCATTGCTTAGAACTATGGATAAGCTGGAATAAACAGCAATGGAATTTTAAGCATACATTCATGTCAGTGCTTTGCATTCCAGCCCATTACTTAAAACACAAATTAGGGAGTGATTAAATAAAAGAAAAAGAAAATATGTGTCTGAGATCCAGAATGTGTTGAAAATAAATATACAAATGCAAATATAAGTCTGTGTTGCCAAATCAACGGATACGGGTCATTGGGTCGACCAATCAAAGGTCAACATGCATTGAGTCGACCCCTGAAGGTAGACATGGCTTAGGTCGACACCTCAAATAGGTAGACAAGCATTAGGTGGACAATAGCTAGGTCGACAGTCAAAAGATCGACATGGGGGTTTTCACTGTTTTTAGTCCCAAATGTCAACATGGATACCGTATCTATGTCGACATTTGCTCACCATGCTTCGATATGGTGCCTTGCTGCGATCGGCAAACTATTATATTCTCCCTCTCCTAGTGGATGGTGGGGCTTGAAATACTGCAAAAAAAGTGAAAAACTCATGTTTCGCCCTTTTAACCTAGCCATTGTCAACCTAATGCTCGGATTGACCTTCCAACCATGTCGACCTTCAATTGTTGACACAATGCATATCGACCTTTGGTGTGTCGACATAATGACCATATATGGATTCATCATCTCCAGCCGTGACTACAGCTTTCCGTCCCTTCATCTGTCGTGACAGGTAGGGCTTCGTTTGATAACATCAAAGTAAAGATTTGTTTTGGATCTACTCGTTTTGTAACTTTGTTGTTAAGGATAACTTATAATTCACACCAAGCTACACATTTACCAAAAATGTATAGCTATCCATTTGCACCTTTATAAAAAAAATATATATATATATATATATTTCATACTTTTTATGTACTAAACCGGTATATAAGTGTGAGCAAGGCCAACATCTTGACCCAGGGCTGACCAACCTGTAGTTCTCCAGCATCTATGTCCTAGCCTGCATTGCCTCAGGTTGGCTAGGCCTGTCTTAACAGATGCAGTGCACACTATGGCCCTGACTCTGGTCTGATCGCATTCGCACAGGGGAGCGTTGTTTAGCTACTGCGCATAAACTTTTATGCGCATGTGCAGCTGCTAAAGCACATAGCATTGCGGATGGGGGGGCAGCGGCCACAGGTAGCGCCCATGGAAACACCCAGCACTTCATAGGTGTTCCCATGAAAATGCTAGTCGTTCCCATAGAAATCCGCCAGTGCCGCAGGTGCCAGGGGCGGGCAGCTGACGTCATGGGATGTTACCTGCTTGCCCTCCTCCCATACAGGGGTGCCAAAGATCAAGACACCAGAGTGTGCCTTAGATCTGCAAGTGCTAGAGAAATCAATTGATGGTCAGCGACCATCAACTGTTTTTGCCCTGTATGCAAGCTGCAAAATGTTTATGCAAAACATCCATTTGCAGAAGAAATCTGCATATGGGTGGCATTTAGATGACCCACACAGCTGCAAATGTGTTTGCCATATATTCAATGTCTTACCGGTATGTTTAAAATAAATATATAATAATTAAATTGTCATTGCAACCACAGGTTTTTTCCTGCACCTGGAAATTCCTGCTATGTACAGAAGGGACTCTCATTGTGACCGCCGGCACGCCATCTACAGGGTTCTGGCGGATGGCGATCTGGCAAATGGGGAAGGGATGTGCGAGCGTCTTACACGTCCACTGCCGAGAATGGGGCGTGCGAGTGTCTCAA
The DNA here is from genome assembly GCF_055691185.1 of Crinia signifera. Taxonomy (NCBI): domain Eukaryota; kingdom Metazoa; phylum Chordata; class Amphibia; order Anura; family Myobatrachidae; genus Crinia; species Crinia signifera. Next base: position 182,654,258 of record NC_139222.1, on the reverse strand, counting down.
CATGCGCACCCGTGCCCCATTCTGGTGGACGGCGGTAGGTGCGATGGGACACACAGGACTAGCCAACCTGTGGCTTTCCAGCTGTTGTGAAAGGACTTGTCATGCCTTGCCACGTTTGCTATTAGAGAATGCTAAAACTGTGGCAATGCATGCTGGGATGTGTAGTTTCGCAATAGCTGAAGAGCCACAGGTTGGCCAGGTCTGTACTAGCAGAAGCAGCACAACTTTGCTGGTTCCACAGATAGATTCTTCTTACTGCTTACTTTGCATCTACAATGCTAGGGTTCAACACAGGATAGCCAGAAGATATATGAGAATGTTGGCTTGATTAAGGTTTGTAAGTTAAGTGAATAAAACCACATACAAATTTGTAGTCCATCATATTATCCGCGATAAATTTGCAGTTGCGAATCATCCGGGCAGTGGCCACACTTTACAGTGGGTGGAATTTGATGAAAAGTGCTCGTTGCCCTATAGGGTAGCGATCAATTTACAGAAAATCCAGCCTGCTATGTGGGCGAGTTTGGGTGCTGCTTTTAGGCATTTAAACGCCATGGAAACGGCACCTGGCATCCTTTACTTTTAAATAGAACAAACCATTTGGGTCGAGAACATTTTTTCCATGCAAGGGTATCCTCATTTATATTATTCTGTGCATGGTACATACTGGCTGCTATTACACATAGTCCACAAATGTTAGACAGCTTTACACTGCAATTTAGATTTCGCACATCCCACTCAAATCTTAATCTCTTTGCACATTACATTTGCCCCACCTGCAGTGCAACATAGTTCTGGCCAGTTGTTTGCAAATCTAAACCAGGCCAGCAGTTCCCTCTTCACCCATCCAAAGTACATTCCAGGATACCTGTACGGTTACCTAGTGACCACTCCAAAATAATATGTGCTCCAGAGGGTTAATAGATATGTCAGTCCTTAAGCTTCTCTGTTGCTAAAAGGTTCCAATGTAAGACATATTTAAAACTAACAGGTGACCATACACTAATATGATATGGACCTTTTTCTCACAATGCACATTATATGTGTTTTCCCTCTAGATCCGATCCACGCTCCAGAGCACATCAGCTCAGGAGTTCGCCATGGCTGCCACAAGGATTTGTCGAATAATGTGGCAGTCAATGGCATTGCATACGAAACGTATGCAAAAGGAAAACATACATTGTATTGTATGCAATCCTGCTGCCCAAGAAGCCTGGCGTCCAGTAACCTAGGGTATCACATTCTAGACTGCTATGATGGGCTTATGAAGAGCCATTAAGTACTCACTCTAACTTTTTATTACTAGCAGAAAATAACATTTCTAAGTTGGCATATAAATCTAATGGAGGAATAAAGAAGTCACAAGAGGCCAAAAAACAAATAAACAAACTAAATATTAGTCTAACCCTCCACCGGCCGCTTACGGCATACAATGTTCCGGGAAAATCCTCACTGTGATTCCCCAGAACGGCGAGGCTCGCAACAAATGCAGATAGCCCGTTTTGTCGGACGCACTTGCAATTTCCACCTGAAAAGAACCAGCAAGGTGGAAACGGCAAGTGAAGGGGGGTCAGTTGAATACTGACCCACGAGCTATGATGGTGAGCTATCGGCACTTCTCGCCATGGGCTATACCTCATTGTATTGGAAGCCATTATTTGCAATTTCAATTTGAAATGCACCAAGAAAAATCACCAAATACCTCCCAAAATACCTCCAAATCTGCCCGATTGTGTGACCATGGGTGGGATGTATTAAAATACTTTGCCGCCTGCCCGCTGCGATGCCAGCACATATGTACTAACATATGCGGCTGGCATCGCAGTGCGTTGAAGGAGACCCCCCGCGATACCTGTACTGTGGTGTGCGGGGGGTCTCCCATCACCTCCCTGCCGCCTGCTTCTCCCCTTATGCCGGGGACAGCTAAGCAGGCTGTCCCCGGCGCCTCCTTCTCCCCGCTGCAGCCGGAATGATGTCCGGCTGCGTTGCTAGGGGGAGGAGGGGTTTTCCTTCCAGGGTCCAGGAGGACCTTTCAGGAAGGAAAGCGGGGGGAGAGGGGGAGAGGGGGTTGCGGTGGAAGACAAAAAGAAGCCCATAGGCTTCTATAGTGTATCGCCACCCTAAGGTCGATATCGGTGCAGCTGGGTTTTAGTAAATATGAAAATGTGGTAAAATAGGTGTTTTACCGCATTTTCATTTTAATACATCTCGCCCCAAATCTGAGTCGGCATAAAAAAGGCTCCGATGCAAGAGAACATGGCTTTTCCTCACAAAGGGGGGTATTCAATCACACGCAGCCATCTCCCGACGGGGGAGATGGCTGCGGGGCCCGATTCAATGCGGTCTTCTCTGACAGCACTAAACAGGGGATCTCGGCAGAACGAGCCTCGCCCCCTTCTCGTTCCGCTGCAGGCAGGACACTGAATCCAGTCTGCGATTTCTTGGTCGAGCAGACCGAGAACAGGACAGGGTCACGGCTGGCGAGCCCACATTGAATACCCCCCATTGTGCTTCATTTGACTTTGTACATGTGTAAAACTAATACATGTAAAAGTAAAGTCACAGCTTGGCATCTCCGGTACAATATAAGTGGCTTTACTCTGTGTCTGCTAAGTGACCAACTCCCCTTTCACATCACGCAAATAACCCCGTTTGAGGAGTGTGAAAGCACCAAAGTGAATAACCTGGGTCGAACATCCCGGCATTTCAACTCAGGTTAAAAGAAGTGCATAATGGTTGACCCGGGTTTAGAGTAAAAAGGTTTGACCCAGGTTCAAAATCACAAGTTGGACCCAGGTAAGATGCAAAATGTAAAGATAAATAAATACAGTACGCTACTTCTCTCAAAGAACCTCTGCTGCACCAGGCGTCTTGTGTATTTAAGCAGAAAGGTTTCGTTTACTAGATTAACAAAAATCACTTAACACTCTGGAGTCTTATTATACTACCTATCATGTCCCACACAACAGTAGTTGAAATCCTGATCATTTCATATTTAACCTGGGCCTATATCAATATTCATACATCATAATGTTGTTAAAAGATCAGTAATTGCTTTTACTAGTATTGCACAGCCATTCATTTCAAGTGCCATAACCAGCCCACTGTGTTTTTTGTTTAAGCTAAAAAACTATAAAATAATTTCTAATTTTCCGTCCAGAGGGAAAGACTTTCCATCGAGCATACAATACATAAGTTACAAATATTTCACACAGTATGCCAGCCGCAGGCAACATTACCCCAAACACAGAGCTGGCAGTGCATCCTGCTGTGTTGTGCCAAGTGTAAATTAAAGACAATACCCTGGAGCCAGCCACCTGCTTTACCTAGACCCCAAGTGCCAAATATGATACAGGTGCAAAGCAAGGCAAGGTATTAACATCTGGCTGGGACAAGCACTCTCATTCTACATTTCTGAACATAAAAGCCGCCAAAGATTCAGTCTATTTAAAGCAAAAACATATATAAAGACAGAGGAGGCAAAGACAGTGCAGAATAGATTCCAAAAGAAACGAAATACATCACATCAGAATCATGTTGTTCCAGCACAGTGTACACAATATAAACACTGAGCATAGACAACCGAATCCTTACAAATACCGCATTAGCTCACAAAAATCACGCTATACTTAGTTGGTGGGTAGATCTAAAAAAAAAAAACAATATGATTTGATATTCGTTTATAACATACACTGTGAAAAGCAGAGCTAAATAATAAAACATTAAATAACTGGATGTTTATTAAAATGTTGATATACCATATGTTACCCATGACATATTAGAAGAACTTTCTCAGTGTGACTGACAGCATGGCACCAACTTAGCAAAAATTCACACACAGGGATGTGGGGACATCACAACAACACAAGTGTCTCATAAACATGGAGAGACCTCAGCTGTTATTGTAATTGGATTGGAAGTTCTACTGAGCGCTGTGAAATGTATATCACATTTCTTATCTAAAATTGTAGCGTTCACCATCTATCTATATACACATATACATTCACATTTGTTTCCCACAGTTAAAACTCCTTTATTTATCTGATGGCATTTTGGGGCCTCACCACTGTTATCAAGGACATACAAAGTGTAAATGACTATTGAGCACATAAATACAAGACAAAACCCCACCACCACCAACATGAATTCATCTACCGCTGTGTATATTGGATGGGTTACTTCCTAGGAGGGCACTGCAGCTATTATACAACATTACAAGTGAGTGCCAGATTGCTTGAAGAAATGTATGTATATTTGTACTGTCCCATCTACAGTATGTAAATATCTAGTGTCAGGTTGTGTGTCTCCAAAACACAGGCATCTGTTATATATATATATATGGAAGAGAGGGTTTAGACTCTGAGTTGCGCTGGGTTGTGTGTGCAGCACCACCAAAATTCCTCCTGTTAGTGAGGAACAGTATAGTAATCAAGAAGGTGGGGGTGATTGGGGTGCGCTACCTAGTATAGAAACTGTACCTCCCAATACAACATATAAAATTAAAATCAAAATACACATTTCTGAATAAGTGTTCTTGTATTTGAGGATGTTCCCAATGATTAGGCTCAGTCCATTTCTGGGTAAATAGTCCTTTTATTGGTGAAGAATAAAACCTGACGCGTTTCGTCTCTAAGACTTCATCAGGGGTAAGAACCAATAGGCGAATAGATTTTGTATAGCCGGTCCTATTGGAAATTTCTGCTGATCACAGCTGCAATTCTGAATGCAGAGCGAGGAGGTTACCACAGAGAGAACGTCCCGATATTGTTCCTAGCAAGGACCCACACCTAACTTTCAATTCAGTACAGAAAAATCCATTTAATCGAGTCCATCGAAAATTACTTGGTGATTTTTATTTTATTGAATCAGCTGTGATCAGCAGAAATTTCCAATAGGACCGGCTATACAAAATCTATTCGCCTATTGGTTCTTACCCCTGATGAAGTCTTAGAGACGAAACGCGTCGGGTTTTATTCTTCACCAATAAAAGGACTATTTACCCAGAAATGGACTGAGCCTAATCATTGGGAACATCCTCAAATACAAGAACACTTATTCAGAAATGTGTATTCTGATTTGAATTTTATATGTTGTATTGGGAGGTACAGTTTCTATACTAGGTAGCGCACCCCAATCACCCCCACCTTCTTGATTATATATATATATATATATATATATATATATATATATATATATATATATATATATATATATATATATATATATATATATATATATATATATATACACACACACACATATATCTCTATCTATCTATCTATCATTATATATATATATATATATATATATATATATATATATATACACACACACATATATCTCTATCTATCATTATATATATATATATATATATATATATATATATATATATATATATATACACACACACACATATATCTCTATCTATCTATCATTATATATATATATATATATATATATATATATATATATATATATATATATATATATATATATATATATATATATATATACATACATACATACATACATACATACATACATACATACATACATACATACACACACACACATACACACACACACACATACATATACATACATACATACACACACATTTTTATTTTCTTTTATTGAAGCATAAATAATTTAATTCTCAGATAAATTCAAATTTCACATATATGACAATATATGTGAAGTACAAAACAATAGTAATAGCACATACAGGGCTAGATGTATGAAGCAGTGATAAGGGAGAAGTGATAAAGTGCCTTGTACTTTATCACTGTCCAACCAGCTCCTGACTGTTAAGTTACAGGCTGGGTTTAAAAAGGGACAGTTAGGAGCTGATTGGCCGGGGATTACCAGGCACTTTATCACTTCTCCTCCTTCATCACTGCTCCATAGATGTAATATAAGTAAAGAACCATTATCCACAGAATAAACACTCCAAACAATTCCGCGGACCTGTTATTCACAGCCAGCTGGAGTGTGAGTAGGGGATACGGTCGATGGGTCGACCTAAAGATGGTCAACACCGTTGGGTCGACACACTGGAAGGTCGACAGGTGTCGAGGTCGACATTGGACAAGGTCGACAGTCAAAAAGGTCAACATGGGTTTTTTGAGCCGACACGTGGTATTTCATGCCCTACCCTCCACTAAAGCATGGTGCAAGAATAAAAGTGTGCCCGAAGCATGGCGAGCACAGCGGTGCACTTAAAACTGTGTCCATGTCGACATTTTCATAAAAAACAGTGAAAAACCCCATATCGACCTTTTGACTGTCGACCTAACCCATGTCGACCTACTGCATGTGTCGACCTAGACACCTGTCAACCTTGAGCCATGTTGACCATCCAGCATGTCGACCAAACAATTGTAGACCATCATTAGGTGATCATATTCCGTGAGTAGTACAAACAACAATCGGGGGGTTTTGAGAGTATATGCGCGTTTCATAACATAATGTATTTAGGAAACATTTCCACAATGTGTTATAGTTATCCTGAAAAATCACTCAGAACATAAGTACATCAACATCCTGCTGCTAACTGCAACGTTTTTCTGGCATCCAATGCGAATACCTCAAAGAGACAGTCTGGAAAAGAAGCCCTATGAAGCTATTAGCTGCAGTATGATACATATATTGTTGTTAAACAACTGTGTAAGCAAAAAGTCTACAGGTATTTAGCAACAATGCACCACACCTCAAACTCCTCCACACAATGCATCCGGCCGCTGTTTAATGGGGCTGACAGAATGACAGAGCAGCCTGGATGGTGGAGAGACTCCCCAAGCTACATAAACGGCCATGATTACTGGTCACACCTAAAATATGCCTAACAGGACTGCATGCCTTGACATAATGCAAAATTATGAGCTATAATTGAAGATGTAACTGGTTCTACTTTACCGGATGACCTACAAACACATATGACAACATGGTCATTACTGTAAAGGAACAGTTATGCAATATATGCTCCCTACATTATTTGTGCAAACTTTATACAGATCTGAATGATCCTATGTGCAGCCTCCCACGACAAGTTTTCTCTTTATAATACCATCATTAGATCTTACAGTTCAGATCTTACTAATGGCCTTGTTGTGCCATATATTCTCCACTTATTTCAAGGTTCATGTAATGTCTTTTAGTGTATACATGATCAAGTTACATTATTAAGACTATCAGCTAATGTGTGCAGCACGATCAGCTGCTTGATGGGCTGGGAGTGACATGATAAGGTGCTGGTAGGTTGGCACAGGTACTTTGGGGCAGATGTATTAAGCCTGGCGAAGAGATAAACTGGAGATAAAGTGGGGAAGGAGATAACGCACCAGCCAATCAGCAGTGTTTGAAATATGACAGTTGGAAGTTGATTGGCTGGTGCGTTATCTCCTTCCACTTTATCTCCAGTTTATCTCTTCGCCAGGCTTAATACATCTGCCCCTTTGAGCCATGCTGACTGCAGTGCATTCCACAACTGCTAGAGGGCGCGTGGCAGAGGATCCAAACAGCAGAATGTATGGATGTACAGGTTCTGTAAGGATACATAACCAAATTGGTCAAGATTGCCTTTCACATCGATGAGTGGGCCTACTGAATGCCACAAAAACAATCCCCAGACCGTAATGCTGCCTCCAGCAGCTTGTGTTCCTCCAGCAATGGTTGCAGGGAGTTTCTCAGATGTTTCACATCTAACGCGCTAACGTCCAACCGTTTGATGCAGCAGAAAATGTGACTCATCGGAGAAGGCAACCTTTGTTAGCATAGGTGCAGTGATCATCTGTTTGCTTTGGAGACCCATATGCAACTGGGTTTGCTGAACGGTCATTTTATACACGAGTCAGGTACCTCTCAGGTCCATTTTGATGGTGAGCTGCTCCATTGTAGCGTGTCAGTTGATCCTCACCTCACACATCAATGGCACGTGGTTATTAGCAATGGTGCCATTTGTCCTGTGGTGCAGGTGCCCGATGGTGCAATTTGTACACTTGCACCACAGCAGCATGTGAACAATTTAAACTGTGAACGATTTGTGCATCTCTGATAAGTTGTCTCTTTTACCAGTACTAGGAACGATTGATGTGTGCAGACATATAATCACACACCTTATATACTTACCATGCAAGCGCATTACACATCACATACTTCATGGACTATGCGCTGGTAAGTCAAATAGGTACTTATGTAATATCTGGGCTCCCGTTTTTCTTATGAGACCGCGTCCCCTCGCAGGGCTCCGGGCACGGTGGCTCGCTGCGCTCGCCACACTATATAAAATCAACTCCATGCGTAGTTGGATAGTAGGGGTATGAAAAAATGGGGTGCATTTAACATGGGAGCCCAGATAATACATAAGTACCGTCAAATATAGGAGGTGGTGATCATAATGTGGCTCAACTATGTATCTCTTTACAAATTAGCTGTTTACATGGTAACCCCTAAAAAAAGTAGATTTAAAAACGTATCTATTCACAAATTTTTACTCCCTAGCAGGGGCATACAAGATGGACCAAGAAGTTCTCATCTCCCGTCAAATTCTAGATTTCTAACCAACTGTGGAGGTCCCAAGCCAGTACTCCACTCCACCAGAATCTGGATCCACTTTCTGCCTCTACAACAGGTGGAAGAGTAGTAATATCAGTGTGAAACCAAGCATAGCCTATGAGGAAGAGGATGCAGTATCTCAATGATTGCGAAGGTAAGCACTATGGGCCTTATTCTAGTTCACTCTGACAAAATCCTTCTTAGATGGACAAAACCATGTACACTGCAGGGGGGGGGGGAGATGTAAAATGTGCAGAGAGAATTAGATTTGGGTGAGTTATTTTATTTCTGTGCAGGGTAAATACTGGCTGCTTTATTTGTACACTGCAATATAGATCTCACTTTGAAGTAAAACCGCACCCAAATATAATTCTCTCTGCACAAGTAACAAGGATTTTGTCAGAAAGAGTGGACTAGAAAAAGGCCCTATACTACAGGGGTTGTTTGAAGGGGGATCCCCCAGATGTGCTAATTGGGGGAAGAGGAGGCTGACAAGAAATGCTTTACAAAACGTAAAAAAAAAAGTGTTACAGAAAACAGTGGTTTCTTCACAAATATAAACCCCGCGGGCCACAACACATTCCGGTTTTACTTCACACTCACACCCCAATAAGGTATGAGCAGACTTCAGGCATCATCTAGTATGTTTTAGTGCCTGTGGGTCTTGTAGAACAGGACTGAGGTTAAGTCACCAGTTTCAGCTGCCTCAGGCCTACTTCATGTATAAATGTATGTGACCTTGCCGCAGGACACAAAAAGAGAGGTACACACAAACCTAGAACTGGCATGTACTGTATACTGAGGGGAAGACTGGTAACAGAGACAGGTTTATCTTATTTTATCATGGTCAGTTATTAATCACTTTTTTCAAAAGGCAAAAGCCTATAAAAATGCCTGATGGTATGTACATAGGAATCGGGCCACACCTATGTTTAAACTTACATTTCTGGAAAGTGGCCAATTATTTATGAGAATGTTCAGCAGTGTTATAAATAGAAAACCATTGAGACAGTTAACACCAGATTTGTAGACATTCTTATGTTAGGTTTTAAAGAGTGGATCCTGATGTAATGTTTTCATGACAGTTTCTAATTAATAAGTTGGTCTTGGTCACATAAAAAGTGTGTGGATTTCATTGAATTGCCCAATTTCAACCCTTTAAAGGGCCCTACATATGCAGAGATTTGTGCCAGAGATACTGCTCAGCTCCAAATGTTTGGAGCTGAGCAATACACATTTCTTTTTTTTGAAGCACAAATGCCATTTCGTGCCTCCACCACAGCATAAAGGCCGTTATCCCGCCTGAAGAACCTTGGTAGTTCTAGGATTACAAAAAAAACATCAGCTGGGGGATTTTTCGATCAATATATAGTTAATCCACAGGATTCTACATCTTTGGTTCATTCTACGACTTTGAAGAACCCCAGCTTCAATGTATGATTGTGTGACCATCTTGTTCAATTGTTGTACCGTGCCCCTGATGAAGTCTTGCTCAAGACGAAACGCGTTGGGCCAAAGGGACAAATTGCAATATCCGCCAATATTCTAATGTATATTGTATAAGAGGATACCAGTTGTGATTCACTGAAATTTTATTACTTCAACCTTCTTTGTATACTGCTATGCCCTGTGGGCAGTGTTTTATTAAACTTTTTTATTGTGATTTGAACTAATTCTGTGCAATAAGATAAGGTTTAGTGCACCCTGAAACCCCCCTTTTCTCCTTCCATTTCTAAAACCAGTTTCTCATCTAACATGGGACCCCTTCCCGGTAGCTGCTCCCACTCACAGTTTATTTGGCACAGTGTGTGGTCCTTATATATATGATATTAGATTAGATATGTCTCGATGAAACAATAAATGAATACTGATCAAAATACAGGTCCTGATTCAGAGATGGACAAGGTTGCAGCAATGCAGGACAAGGTTGCAGCAATGTCTTGCCGCAGCCAATACTGACACTTTATGCCAGTGCTGCAGCTGATTCCTGCTGAGACACCCACTGACTGCACTAACCTGCTGCTGTATGTATTAAAAGAGCACCGCTGTGTATAATGTCTGTGTGCGCATGTACATGTGGTAGGGATTATAGAGTGAAAGCTCCAGTGGGGCAGGGACTGATGTGAATGTTCAACTATACTCTGTTAAGCGCTGCAGAATAGGTATGCCCTATATAAGAAACTGTTAATAAATAAATAAAGAAAATAATTAGTTTAGACGACTATTAAAAAGTGTGAAAATTATAAACAAACATTTCAATAGGAATACCATTGAAAATTACTGTGAAATAAAAGATGTTCAAAAACTGTAAATTTTCAAAAGATGGGGAACAATTTAATACCACAGTAATATCACGACATATAAAAGTTGTGAAAAAAAAGGGAGAATAGTGAAAATGGGAACAAAATAACAATTAAATACCCACCTTAGAATTAGATCATATACTTTTTTTTTTGCTATTAAGATTTTATGTTATCTGTAGGACTGTATTTTTATGGTGCTACAACCACTAATAAATAAATATATATATTTAAACATGAAATGCTGGACCTTCCCATATGCTAATCAGCCACCCCGCCGCCACACAGCCCCTCCCCCGACGCACCATTCGCAAGGATGGGTGCGTGCGCCAGGAATGCCTCTAGGGTCTACAAAGACCACACAAAGCTGTTAGTACTATTTTAACAAAACTAAGGTATGGCCCTATAGGAAGATTGAGAGGTCTCATTCTTTACTATTAACTATCTGTCCAACTAAAGGCTCCAAGTGACAGCCGGTATATTCAAATCAATTAGTAGGAGAAATAATGAATAGATATCATCCATACTCTACCTGATATGAAATAAGCAGAACAAATTTGAACTTTTTTTTTTTGGCTCAGTTGTATAAGGACCCAATAACCAACATATTGCGAACATACTCTCTCTTCTTATGAAAATAGTCTGAAATAATCCTTATTATCTGCATACCCCTGATGAAGTCCGGGAAAGGGCAAAACGCATTGGGTATTCTCGTTTGCTATTTCCAAGTTTCTGAACTACCATAAAGAACTTCCTTGTTATCTGGAAAGATTGCTACCAATGTTTGAAAAAAAAAAAAAAATAGACTTTTTAATAAACATTACGGTACTTGTGGAGTATCACGGCTCCCATCGCATACCATATATTTTTGCAGTTTTTAACAATTTTTTTTTATCAAAATCGCATCGCATGCGATTTGATCGCATGCGTTTTTTAACAGAAAAGCATCCAAATGCATTGAAATTAGTATCAAACATAGTTCAATGGCCCCCAAATGTCATTTATGAGGCCGTACCACCCCCACTATCAACGCGAACCCGAAGCGTGGCGAGCGCAGCGACCCCGCGAGGGGCGGCGGTACGCGTCCTACGACCTTTTCATACCCCCACTATCCACGTCGGCGTGGAGTTGAGAATAGAAAGTGTGGCGAGCGTAGCGAGCAACCGAGCCCGAAGCAAGGCGAGCGCAGCGAGCCCCGCGAGGGGACGCGTATACCTGTGAAGGTATCCGTGTGCGCTCGCCTCGCTGCGCTCGCCACACTTTCTATTCTCAACTCCACGCCGACGTGGATAGTGGGGGTATGAAAAGGTCGTAGGACGCGTACCGCCACCCCTCGTGGGCTCGCTGCGCTCGCCACGCTTCGGTTTCGCGTTGATAGTGGGGGTGGTACAGCCTCAAAAATGACATTTGGGGGCCATTGAACATGTTTGATACTAATTTCAATGCATTTGGATGCTTTTCTGTTAAAAAGCGCATGCGATCGCATGCGATTTTTTGCTATGCGATGCACATAGTGGGAGCCGTGATTGTCCACAAGTACCAACATTTCAAATATATGGACTTTATTTATAGGCTTTTGAAAAAATATCATAAGGCTACATTAGTCTAATTGTAAAGATCAACACAAGGGGCACCATTTTACAATTGTACACCATACATACATATATATATATATATATATATATATATATATATATATATATATATATATATATATATATATATATATATATATATATATATATATACACAGATATATATATATATATATATATATATATATATATATATATATATATATATATATACACACACACACACACACACACAGTAAATCTCTGCTAGTTGCAATATAAATTAAAGATTAATACCATATATACTAGAGTATAAGCCTACTTTTTCAGAACATTTTTTATGTTGAAAAAGCCCCCCCTCGGCTTATACTCGAGTGAGGGTCCCACTTGAGTCAATAAGTTTTCCCAGTTTTTTTGTTGTAAAATTAGGTGCCTCGGCTTATACTCGAGTATATACGGTAATTTTACCCTTCTTCCAGTGCTATACAGAGTTTGCTATGGTAATAGTAGGTAGGGGAGCTTTCTTAACCAAAGAACCAGGAAAAGCAGTGGGCAGTATCCAGTCATTTTTTGGGAGCGTTAGGGAAAACAGAGATTTCCCCAGGCATTTGAAGGAAGGCTGTGCGACATTAACTCCAGCCCCAAATAGCCTGTTTCTATCGCAGCCACCTAGAAGTCCTGGGCTACGCACAGACGGCACACAGTACAATAATCATTTGGTGGGGAGTAGTTGCAAATGGATTGGAAGCTAAATCACTGGCTTATCGCAGCCTTGCACACGGTGGCATTTCACTTTTGCCAGGCCTAGTATACCTGATAACAGGGCTCTGCAAAGTAGCAGCCATGCAAACAGGTCTGAATAGCCCCCTAAGCGCCAACACCTGCTACTCAGTCTGGAAATCTCCAAAACCAATGAGCCCTATGTGATCTGGGGATTTTGGCCTCGATGGTAACCAATCAGATCTGTCCAATTTGTACAGCTGAGGCAGAGTAACTGGAATTGCCATTGGATGGAAAACTACACAATTGCCAACAATTAATTACATAAAACATAGAGCAATTTCTGTAACACTCACAACTATCCAGTTCATAAAGCTAGATGACAACTGTTTGTTTTCTATCATGAAATCACATAAAAGGCATGCGTGATAAAATAATCTAGGGCAGTAATCATACAGTGTCCCTACTATTCATAGCCCTAATTAAACTGCAGAATGGTTTTTCCAGTTACAGTGCTTAGGGCTACCAGAACATGATGGCATCCCTGTCACGTAAGAAATGGGTGTAACGATGCCTAAAGCTGCAACCTAAAAAGGCTGCCAGATGACATTTAATCATAAGGTTTTAAAGGTGTACCCTAGGACCACAAGAAGTCCATCCCTTTTTTCCCTGGCTTGACAGAAATATTGCCAAATAAGCTCATGGCTATCAGATACACCTGCTCCCTCCTCCTTCGGTCTAGGTATCAAAAAACGACCAACGTTCGCAACACCATTCAGCATGAATCTATTGATTCAGATCTTGATAAAAGGGGAGATTATAGTTGGTAATAGCATTTTGCTCAGCGCCCCATTGAGGGGGCAGGTCATACTCCATTTAAAGGGTGTGTCTACTTCCAAATATTGAGAGATTTTGAACGTGGCACCTAGAAGCGTGGGTGTGTACTGCTATATCTGAGAGGAATCTTTTAAAATGACATATCCAAATGTAGATGATCCCCAAAGCAGTTAGTTAAGGCCCCCATACATTAGGTCGGCCCCCGACTTTCCCTGAGCTCCCCCGGCAGCTCCTGATAAGATTTGGCACTTGATGTGCCATTTTGTACATGTGATAAATTGGATCGATTTATCACATGTAAATCTGGGGAAGCTGCAGGAGAGCAGGGTCTGGGGGGAGCTGGTGGTGGCAGGGTCCGGGTCCGTGGCAGGGACAGGGTCCTTGGCGGGGAGCGGGGACCTGAGACCACAGAGCAGGGTCTGGTCTGGTCCAGTTGCAGGAGAGGACTAGTGACTGACCTAGCGGCAGAGGAGGGAGCGGGGACCGCAGAGCAGAGTCCAGTCCCCACAGTGGGAAAATAGAAAAAAAATCCTATACAAAAGACTGGGCAGCCGCTGATTGGCTGATCTCTCATCCAATCAGCGGCCGCCCAAGTCTTTTGAATAGGATGTTTCCCATTCTCCCGCCGCGGGGAACCGAGAGCAGAGTCCAGGGTAGCGGTGAGCGGGTCAATATGAAACATCCTATTCAATAGACTGGATGGCAGCTGATTGAATGAGAGCTCAGCCAATCAGCGGCCGCCCAGTCTTTTGAATATAATTTTTTTTCTATTATCCCGCCGCGGGGACCGGACTCTGCTCTGCGGTCCCCGCTCCCTCTTCTGCCACTAGCTCAGTCACTACCTCTCAGGCAGCTGGACCGGACCCTGCACTGCAGTCTCTGGTCCCCGCTACGGACCTGGACCCTGCCCCTGCTGTGCTATGATCCCAGTGCTGCTGCAAGCTCTTGCTAAGGGCTCAGTGCTATATTAAGCGCTTGCTGCTTTAAAGGGGACATCCAGGAGTAAAGCAGCCCTGTCTTCCTATCCTCCTCCCCCAGTGACCTCACTGGCTCCGGCTGCAGCTCAGATGAGAAGGGGAGAGGAAGCGAGAGAGTTTGGGAGCCCGGCAGCAGGCTCCGGAGTCCGGGGGACACGCATTCCCAGTACCGGGCGTTCTGTAGCCGCAGGGCACAGCCATTCCCCTCTGTTGCAGAGCAGAGTCTGTTCCCCGCAGCGAGCAGCGGGAGAATAGGAAAAAATCCTATTCAAAAGACTGGGCGGCAGCTGATTGGCTGAATAGGATGTTTTCTATTCTCCCGCCACAGAGACCGGACTCTGCTCTGCGGTCCCCGCTCCCTCTTCTGTCGCTATCTCAGTCACTACCCCTCATGCAGCTGGACCGGACCCTGCTTTTGCAGTCTCTGGTCCCTGCTCCCTGCCGGCTGCACATAAGATTTATCTTATGTGCAGACCGTCCGACATCCGGATCTGATCCGATTCGCACGGGACCGCGCATCGGATCAGATCGGATGTCATAACCTACGCGATTTGGGCAATTTCACCCGATTTCTCAGCCCGATCCTCCAGAATCGGGTGAAATCGGGCCCAAATCGCGTAGTGTATGGGGGCTTTAAGAGCTACTATACTTGCTAAAGTGCTGGGAAATGAGGCAGACGATTCAATGTAAATTTATTGCTCATTCGTTCCCCCCCCCCCAGAAATGTAACAGTGTAATGTGGGCTAGGTGAGATGAGGGAGATTGCTAAACTGATGAGGGAGAGAGGTAGATTGCTGATATTTCAGGGAGTCCCCTGCATAAGGCAGGAGGGTAGGCCACTATGATATACACATATACATACATACAGTATATACACAAACACTAGTAAGCCCTCTCAAAGCAAAAGCTTCAAAAGCCTGTCTGCTACCTCCTGTGTTTGTGCGAGAGAGAGAGCGAGAGAGCGAGAATATATATTTTGTCATAGTATAACTGATGCACACACTCACGCACATTAGTAGATGCCCCTGCATTACATCAGGCAGTACAGTTACTTTTGTGTAACAGGTGTACAGAGCAATGTCAGGAAACTGATGCGCACACACATGAACACACATTAGTAGATGCACCTGCATTACATCAGGCAGTACAGTAACTGTTGTGTAACAGGTGTACAGAGCAATGTCAGGAAATAGCACCGTCACAAGTCAGCAGTACAAGTCCTAGCAGGTCTAACAGAATGCTGTAGTGTAGGTGTACTAGCAACAAAAGACATAAGAGCACCTTGCACCTACAGTTTCAACAAAGCAAAAACTGGCTTGTCTGCCTCATGGTGAGACTTCTAAAACACTATGGAACAGTATTTAGATGATGAGTCCGTGAAACAAATGTTTAATCCCCTTCATATATAGGTAGTTTACACATCAAAGAAATGATTATTTGACGCAAAAATGCATATTATCACTTTCAATGGCATGTATTGATTTTTTCTTAAAAGGGTGTATTAAGAAAATATTGAGAAAAATAAAAAATAATTAAATGTAAGGCTCTAGTTAAATTAAAAGAAAAAGGCTTTTCTCCAGCATTTTAGCTGGAGGAGGACATTATTGTTTTTCTCGGTGAAGTGTGGAAATTTCTACAACTCTCATCTCTCCGGTCACTACAGACCCCAATGGATATAGCAGTGACATGTAGGAACAGTATTCATGTCTCTAAATTTTGATTTGATTTTTTTTAAGAAACATTATGTGCCCTCTTATCTGCAGAAACTAAGGTGTTATCTTCCTTCACTGTCCAGCCGCCTCAGTGTTGTCTGCTGGTCACCGTTTATTACCACCCACAATGTGTTTGGTCCGATCCGTAGGTGTGCCAGTAGTGAAGCACCGCTGGCATGCACCTATGTACAGGGGCGGGCAGCAATGATGTACAGGCTGCACTGAGCTCCCAGGGGTGACCATGCAGCAAAGGGGCAGGCAGTGTCCAGGAAGCGTTAAACTGCAGGTGCCGTATGACTAGCAGCTGCAGATTATTTTTAAAAAAGATTCAAAAGACAGGCCGGACATTGATTGGCTGAAAATGGTCACTATCAGCCAATCAGCTGCAATTTTTAAAATTCAGCCTGGCACTGCCGCTGCCTAGGATTTTTTTACTCCCTTGCCCCTGCAGCTCCCCGGGAGTATACACTGGATAAATCCCATGTGATCTATCACATGAAAAAATGGCACATCAAGTACCACAATCATTAGTGAGCTCTAACGGGTAGCTGCCAGGGGGAGCTCAGGGGAAATTGGGTCTGACTTAGGGGGGTATTCAATCACCACCGCTATTTTCAACGTGGGAAAGATCGGCGGGCACCTATTCAATGCGGTCTTTCCCGACAGCATTGAAGAGGCAGATCGACAGAACGTCCCGACTCTAAAAGAGGTCAGGCCCATTTTACTGATAATGGCCATGAATTGTCGATCACGGGGGAATCTTGACAATCCATGGCCATTTACGCGGACATGCTCCCTTTTAGTCGATCGGCAGGTGGGACACTGAATCCCACCTGGCGATATGCTGTTTACCAAAACAAAAACGAGCCATGGTCACGGCTGTCATGACCCCCCTTGTCCTCAGGTCAAGTCGGACTACTGTGTGCTGAAAAATAGATTGGTGCACGTTCAGTCCGTACAAACATTATGAGCAAATTCAAAAGATGTTTGAAACTTCCTCACTGAGACAGACCTGTATAACAAGGGACCAGACACTGAAATACAGAGATAAAAACAAGGTGGCTATTTTTTTATGCCACTTTACGCATTGTTTATAAAATAGACACCTCAGTTTTAAATGTGCCAATAAACAATCAAAACATGTTCTTAAATTCCTCTTACAATCATTATAGATTTTCTGCGACCAGTGCACTGTAGAACAGCACAACTAGGGTGGCCAATCCCGGGATCGGGGGGATCCCGGGATTTGGCCCCTAAAATGCCGGGATTTCAATCCCGGGATTGGAGTTTCCAATCCCGGGATTTCGGGATTAGACTGCGCATGCGCAGTCTAATGCCGGGCAGCGTCTGAGCTAGTGCTCAGACGCTGCCCGGCTTCTCCCGTCCCGGGCAGCACGGCTCTGCGCAGCGTGACGGCGTCAGAGGTCACACAAACACCGCCTCATCCATGCGCGCCGCGCTGACCTCCGGCCGCCTCGACGATACCGCCCACCCAGGCTGCCTGCACTCGCCACTTACCGGACCCCAAAGCATCGCCCGATGATCCAGCCAGCCACCCACCTAGGCTGCATCCTCCTCCATGCCCAGCTCCATCGCCCACCGGCCCAGCCGCACCACAATTGTAAGTAAATATGCGGGCGGCCAGGGCGGGATTTTGTATAGGAAGCCAATCCCGGGATCGGGCATTTTTCAATCCCGAATCCCGGGATTGAAAAAATGCCCCGGGATTGGCTTCCCTAAGCACAACATAAGAGGCTCTTTTTAGGGGGATACAGTGGCGGAACTCCCGGAGGCAATGGAGTCATCTGCCGCCAGGCACCAGGCTTAAAGGGGGCATGTTCCCTTTTCCAAGATGGTATTCTGGTGGGGGAGTCCGCAGCCCATGTGTATGTGACTATTTGCCACAGGCACCAACATGGAGCGCTGTTTGCACACTGCTACAGGTCCCCGCTCATTATATATGCACAGGCAGGGACCCACTCATACAATATGCACTTCCCAACTCATTAAATATGCAGGGATGGGGACCCGCTCATTCAATATGCACTGCCGTGGTCCCCACCCATGCATATATAATGAGTGGAGACCCAGGCAGCACATTTGGTTGCCCATAGCAACATCCCATCTTCAAAATAACTCCCATGTTAGTAAATTTCCCCCTTTGACTGGCATGATCGAAGTGCCTATGTCTGTTTCCGGTTTATTACTAAAAAGGGATGATTGGAACGGTGACTGCAACATTGTTGGATACCTGTGATTGTAGAATAAGGTAAAAGTAAGATTTTACTGGTCATTTAATGCAACACAGCTTTGTGGGAAAACACATGATTTTTACATTATTTTGTCTACAGTTACTTGCTCACAACTAAGTTAAACCATTAAAATAAGCAACTATTTCCCTCTTTAATAGGAATACTACAATATGTACTTTGCATAGACATAGGTGTATAGTGCTCAGAAACATGAGTATATTTAATTCCAAAGTCTAAATCCCATCTTCAGTTCATACCAACAGTAAAGGCCTGTACACATAGGGCCTTATTCTAGTTCACTCTTAGAGGCAAATTCCTTATTAGCTGGACAAAACAGACAGAATTAGATTTGGGTGGGGTTTTTCTTCAAAGTGAGATCTATATTGCAGTGTAAAAATAAAGCAGTCAGTATTTTCCCTGCACAGAAACACAATAACTCACCCAAAGCTAAATCTCTCTGCACATGTTACATCTGCCCCCCTGCAGTGCACATGGTTTTGTCCAGCTAAGAAGGAATTTGCCTCTAAGAGTGAACTAGAATAAGGCCCATAGGGCAACGGGTGTCCCATGCTGCGCAATATTCTTAAGCACAGATCAGTCAAAGCGCAATGCTGGCACACATGCGATGCACCAGCGATTTATGCCGAGTGATCTCTGTGGACCAGTGTTCTCTGGTGAGAACACGGACGATCTGACTAGATTTTGATTGCATGCAGTCAAGATGTAGTCAGGTGATAGGGACGCATGGGACTGTGCATCACCATCACTGGGGTGTATACACATGGTTCCATGTGTATACCCTCTTACATTAGAACGATTTTGGCTGATTTCGATGTTTCGGGCCGATATATAATCTGAAAAGTGCCAGATCGTTTGTGTTTTCCATCCGATCTAGTGCTTTTTGCGCATGCGATATATCGTATGAGATATATTGCAGAAAGTTTGAAAGACAGTTTCCAGTCCCTCTAGCCCCTAATCCAGCCCATCAGACATATTGTATGGTACAATGGTACCATGAGATATATCTCATGCGATTTATCTCAGCTTGATCAATCGCATGAGATATATTTTAGGCAAAAAGTACCAAATTGGATGGAATCACTCCCGGGAAGGTCCAGGGGGAGTTCAAGGGAAATTGCATCCAATTTCAGCATCAGATATATCATTTTAATGTAAGGTGGCCTTTAGAAATAGTCCTGAAATCGCCGAGTGTGTATGGGCCTTAAGCTGGACTGACTACACAATTCTGCGCATAGATTTATATGAACTATATTATAATGCAAACATTTTCAAGTGAATGCAATGGAGGCTTCCATGTTATGCCTAATTTGAGGCAATTAATACCCTTCAAAAGGATCAGAGGGAGTAGTGCATAATCCAGTACTGGTTTATTTACAAAACTCTGAAATGGAGATGTCTAGGTTTTAACTCCCAAGTAAAGCTCATTAGACGTCTACACATTGTAATCACTAATAGCTAATACCTGCATATGAGTGTCCTGTCTAAAAAAGACAAAGCTGGCAGGTTTTAAAAGAGGGAGGTGGTTTGGGACGGGAGTAACTGCTTAAAAACAAGAAAAAAAAAAAACTGGTCTGTGTGGTTAACGCCTCCAAATACAGCTCTACAAACTGGAGTTTCAAGTTAATTGAATTAGGATGACCATCTTCTCTTAAGAATTTTTTTTTCTTCATTCTTTTACACTGGGATGTGATTAATGAAACATAAATCAAAGTACACAATGTTGTCAATGAGAGGTGTAACACAGATAATCTTACCTCCCACCATCAAAGGACCAACAGCCAAAGTAAAGGTCACCCAATGCCTAAGTAGACAGCAATTAAAATCCATTCATCCCATTTCCATATCAATTCCACAGATTTTTTTTTTTTTTAAGGGGGGGGGGGGGGCTTACTAGCTCCAACTCAAATAAAATAGCAAATGATGAGTTTATGAACTTTATTCTCAATTCAAATGGAATTTTAGAATAAAAACACTGTATCCAAAACACTCTTCTGTGCATAGCAACAACAATTTTCCAGAAATTAATTATACTGGTTGAAAACTTGATAGCCAATACATTTTAATATTCATCATCATGCAAAACATGCATTTACACAGAGGAAGATACATTGCTGCAAGGCAAAACTCCGGCCTGGTTTCTGTGTTACTTAAGCAGTATCGCTTCAGCGTTCAGCTAATGAACAAGTGAATTTAACAGCGGCCAAACCCTTAAGAAGAATTATCAGATTATTGAGCAGTTAAAGAACAAGGACAGCAGGTTGTAGCATGATGCAAGTTAAAAGATGTTAGACAAGTATGTTTTATTATCTACATGGAGGTGATGGATTTACAACCCCTGACTGCAGATTCATCTTACAAATGACAAGGCAACACAGAAAGCAGACTTATCGCTGTGCCTCTTTACTATCAAACACTGATCCTTCATTTAGATTTACTTAATTCAGTCATATAATGAAAGCATGCAAGATGTATGTATATGGTTAAACAGCTCATTATAGGTTGGTATCTGGACATGTCACCCAACACATAATCGAGCAAGACATTATTTTGTACGGACAATGGACAACAGCCAATGAAATGGTATAATAAGCAAAAATGAACATAAAGGCCCCCATACAATAGAATTCACCCGCTATCCCCCCTTGAGCCGGCCGAGACCTTCCCTGGCAGCAGGATTGAATGAGATATATCATATGTGGTCGTTTTGCATACAATATATTGTATGTGATCCCAGCCAAGCCTCAACCGGCTGTCAAATACAGATGGAGCCCCTCTCATTGTTGCGAGGGTAGTAACACCAGGGCCCGACATCCGTCAGAAGGGGGCGGGCATGCATGAGACGCTTGTGCGGCCCATTCCAACAGAGCTCCCTGCTGCTTTCCGCCACCTCCATGTGCAGAGAGAGTTAGATTTGGATGGGGTTTGTACTTGATATCTATATTGCAGTGTAAAAATAAAGCAGCCAGTATTTACCCTGTAAAGAGATAAAATAGCACCCAAATCTAGCTCTGTCTGCCAATTTTACAACAGCCCATCTGCAGTGCACTTTGAGAGAGACAGAGACAGAGAGAGAGAGAGAGAGAGCTTATATGTTAGTTGGGCGCCCAATAAGCTATTTGCTTAGTTTTCCGCTGCGCTCGCCGACAAGGATAGTGGGGGTATGGGCGTACTAAGTAGAGTGGGAGCCCAACTGAAAAATAGAGAGAGAATTTGCTTTTTTTGAGTGAACCAGAATCAGGCCCTATATGCGAATTAATATTCAAAATTTAGAAAAAAAAACAAAAAGTATGCAATATGGGTAAAAAGGCAAGAGAGAGGTTAGATAATGAGTGTTTTTACTCCATACATCCCTATGCTTAATGTGGGATCCTGCAAAAATCAGACACATAAATAAGACATGGTAGTGAGGAACACGGAACAGGACACCCATTATGAAATAAGCAAATTTTGCATGCAACGTTCTCACTGGTAAATTACACTCATATTTCAGCCAACTCTGCATCAGCCGCTGTGGGCCAAACAGACCACTATGAAATACAGATTATCTACAAGTGCATTGCGCTTTAATCCTCAGTGATGTGCCTAGTTTATTGACAGATCATAAAATGCCAGGTACAGAGTCTGTATATAAAGTGGGGAGGTCATTCCTACATAAAACAATGGTATTCCAAGTACAGCAGATCTGGAATAACCTTAAAAGGCAGTCAAGTGGCATAATCCAACAGGTTTGTCCATTAGGGGCTATGAGTGATAGAACACTATCAGTGACTAGTTTATACCTGATGACAATATCTACAAATACTCACAAATTTGGTTGGCATGCAGAATGATTATTTCCCTTTTAATCACCATTTTCCATTTAACTTGTGGCTCGGGTACAGGACACTACCTAAATGTTGATTTGAGCATCTCAAGCCGTCTGATGCCATTGGCTTCACCCAAATAGAAATTGACCATTTCATTTAACCAATGATGTCCACAAAACTACTTTGAAAAACAAACGTCTCTTTCATACAAGAAAATTCTGGTGGTCTCATGAAATAAGACCGTCAATAGATTTACTGGATTAAAACCAGGCAATTGTACTACCCCATAGTAAAAGGCAATATGCAGGTCTTAACATCTACTTGTACGGACTGATAAGAGATGGCGAGCTCTGACTGGTCCACTTGCTTACATCCTACCTGCGCCACCATTTTACATTTGCAACTTTAACTGGTACAATACATTACCAGAAGAGCCCACTAGTACAATGGTAGTGCAGATTTATTAGGATGAAAGAACAGGACAGAAATCAGTA
This sequence comes from Crinia signifera, assembly GCF_055691185.1. Lineage (NCBI taxonomy): Eukaryota > Metazoa > Chordata > Amphibia > Anura > Myobatrachidae > Crinia > Crinia signifera. The sequence goes on along the minus strand of NC_139222.1, from coordinate 182,631,012 downwards.
TCGACTCCCATGCCATTTGATATACTGAGGTTGTGGTAATTCGGTGCTCAAGACTGCAGGGTTGTTACAGATCCAAGGAAGTGTGCAGCAATAACCCTCCGCCACTGCATTAGGCATACACATTTAGGAGCAGTTATATGACACAACATTGACGGGATATCCATTAAGAATCCAAAATAAGCGATATGGATCAAGATTGGACATGTTGGCAAAGACGGACAGACGATGACCAAAGATCAAAACCATTGCCTAGAATACAATTATCTGCCAATCGGTGACATCCTGAGATGGTGCAGGAAGAAAGGGCAGTGTGTGTAAGTTTAGATTGTTATTTAGATGTGGAGCATATGGATTGATGTTATAGAGAGGCGCTCTTTCATAACTGTTGGCAGGAACAGTAGAGAGGGTCTGCGTATTTTTTAAAATCTTTTCAGGAGAGGAAACTAACCTATGATCTCCACCAGGAATCAGGAAATTAAATACAGGCTCATCTTATTATGTATCGAAATAACACAAGAAATTAGTTCTATATCCTTTTCATTCAAGTAACAAATAACCAAATTTACTCAAGAAGCAATGTAGACTTGCAAGGAGCTACACATAATGAGCCAATGAGGCATGTGTGTATGGACTTGGTCAGATGACTGCCATGACTATCCAAACATGTCCTACATCGAAGTATACAATAACACACCTACTATATTACAGCGGTGTGTTTTAATATAATGTTCCAAGCCTAGTGGACTACTACATGCCAATGATGTACATATCTTACCAAGGCTTGCAATATTCCATCCATTGCGATTGTACCCTCGATGGTCAGGTAGGAAGCATTCGACAATGTTGCAAGAGCCCAGTCCAGAAAATCAGCCATTCTCTTCTGTTTGACATCAGGACGGGTAATAAATCTGTACAAGGATGTATTAAGTTATTTTAGGACTTTCAATAAAGCAAACTTTTTCCATGTTCTAAAACTGACCATCTAACAGCTGGACACTATTGTAAGGGTAAACAAATGTGTGAGGATGTGAAGGGATTCAGCAACGTGAGGCGGTATATAATATTCCCACTATGCAGTCTGATATTAAGGTCCATACACACTGGGTGACTATGCCCAGCATGTATGGACAGCGATGAGGTCAATCATTGCTGCGGGGAAAACCGCTCAGTGCATACACACTGAGCGTCTTTCCCCCTGCCCGGCGCAGACGGAGGGGGGAGGACGGCGTTGCATAGCGCAGAGCTATGCAACGCCGTCCTCAACGCTGCTCATCTGCTGGTAATACCAGCAAATGAGCGGCTTTCCCGGCGATGATGCGGGAGCGTTCAGCAGCGCTCATCGCTGGGGCATACACACTGGGCGGCTTTGAGCTGAAAGCCGTTTAAACAGGCTGTTTCGAGCGGCTTCAGCTCAAAGTCACCCAGTGTGTATGGGCTTTACACTGCTTGTATACCCACTGCTTTGCTTGTTGATCCTCTCTGTATTTGTATAACTGTATTGTGCAGAAAACTACAATAATAATACATTTATATTACACTTGCAGAGTGATGCATAGTTAACAAATGCATGCTGCTTATTCATAATAACATAGTATAAATGGTTCAGAAGCACCTGTAGTGGCGGAAATTCAACACAAAGGCAGGTCTAAGTTGTAGTGTAATGACTCAGGTGTAAGTGTAACCTCAGGCTAATTGACTAAGCTTCCAGAGAGGATGCCAGCACTTCTACAAATCTCTGTTGTTGGTTACTGACATCTTGTGGCTGGCCTCAAAACATGCATCTGTCTATACATTTATATACAGACACAGCTCAGGATGGATGAATAGCACTAAAAAGAAGATGGGATGCATAAAACTCCATGAGTTTATTTAGCAAAAGTAGCAAAGATCCTTTATAATGAAGTGCACAGACATCCTAAGTCGTTCCTAAACATTGCTTCTTTTGCTCATGTAGTTTATATACATGCATGCATACACCTATACATGCACATGAAATGTCCTTCATTGGGGTTTATTTACTAATACCCCTTTTACACCGCCGAAAAATCCGGGTCAGCGGCGGGTCAGACCCGGATCTTCGGCGGTGTAAATCCCTAACGCCGTGTCCCTTTACACGGGACTTCTACGGGACAACCTGCGGACCGCAGCGTCCGCAGGTTGGACAGGTTGTCAGCCTGACACTGACAGCCGGCGCTGCTGTCTGCTATACCCTGCAGACAGCAGCGGCGGCGGGGGAGGGAGGTGAACGGATGCCTGTGTGCGGCATCCATTCACCTCCTGTGCGACGGCGGGGGGGGGGTGCGCGTGGTGACTGGGGGCAGCCCAGCAGCTTACCTTAGTGCTGGGCTGCCCCCAGCAGCGTTCCGGTCCAGCGGCGGTGATTGGAGATGACATCATCCTGTCATCTCCAAGCACCGGGAAGGGAGGGGGGGGGTGCGGGCTGGGCTGTCCGCCCGGTGTAAATTGCACTAAACGCCGGGTTGCACCCGGCTTGAACCTGGGTCTAAAAAAGCCGGGTGCGACCCGGCGTTTTGGTGTAAAAGGGGTATAAGACAGGAGTTCAAGTGAAGATGCTATGGGCAACCAATCAGATTCTAGAACTTCTAGTAGATGCTAAATAAATAAATAGAGAGAATGGTAGAAAGAGACAAGGAAAAATTCCAAGGTCAAGGAGCATTAGTGTCTGTCTGCACCATCTAACCATTTTTCAGTGGATTCCATAGAAGAGCTCCAGGAGGACTCCACTTTTGAAAAAAAAAAAAACCTTAAAAGCTAGAATGAAATTTACTAAAATGAATATTGACAAGTAATAATGCTGAGAATATCAAGTCAAGTCAAAACTTGGGCTTGTTGGAAAGTCACATCAGCAATATGTTCACAGGGTACAAAGGAAAAGAATGATCATCATAAATAATATGAAGCATATAGGTGTAATTATGTTTTGAGGCTGCTTTGTTGGGTCTAGCACAGGGAGCCTTGAATTTGTGCAGGGTACAAGGAAATCTCAACACTATTGCAGGCCATACACCAGAGTAAACAATAGTCAGCCATTTGCTTCCACACACTGGTAAACTACAGAAAATTGAACTTCTCTGCAAGTCCCTGCATCTATGCAGGCTCCAGGATAGAGATGACATCTTTTCGAACCCAAGATGGCCGATGTGAAACTATGGGCCTCATTCAGACCTGTGAATTCTCAACCCTGCCGATTATCAGATGACCGCGCATGCGTACGGTACATGTTCGCATGCTCAAGACGTCTGTACAAACGGAACTAGCGAACACTATCCTTAGGTGTCCGTGTGCAGGGTGATTGACACACTGCGACCAGTTGGGGGCGGTAACCTAGCATTTTCTGGGAGTGCCACCTACGTTATCAGGGGCCTCCTTCTCCGCACACTCGCAGCCCAGCGAGTCTGAATCGGGTCTTGTGTATCTTGAATTCAAAACAATGCTGTCTCTACTCTGGGGCAAGCTGAAATTTGGTAGGAGACCACCGCATTGAGTGCAGTAGCAGTTAGGAGGTAAGTGGACTTTTCCAGAAAAAAACAGGTAAGTAGAATATACTTCAGTACTATTCTCCTTTAAATGTTTGGGTAGCAGCTTATTCTTCAATAGGTAGATCTGTCAAGAAATTTTAAGATGGTAGAAAAAAAAAAGTTTATGATATTGCTCGTATAAAATAAAAACATTTGTGATATTTATCTGTCAAGGGATAACTTCAGTGGTCTGTCTGGTTCATATATTATTGGACCTGAATGATGTCACATTTTCAAGTAGATCACTACATATGAAATAAAAAACTGTGTGCCGTGGGCAGGGATGGTGGCCCATGACCAATTAATTTTATTTATGGTCAATGTAATAGGGAAAATCAGTGCCGACCTAGTATAGCGACCATTTTTAGGTGTTGACCATTAGTGGTCGACCAGATACCGATGGGATATAGTAAAAGCTGCCTATTGCCTGGTATGTGTGGGGCAATGGGGGGCTTATTCTGCGCTCACGCCCACCATTGCAGCCAGGGGGCAAGGAGCGTTTGCATGGGCGTTTGCATGCAGATCACCCTGTGCCATGGGTGCCAGGGGCAGGCAGTGGACATCACCTGCCCACCTTTTCCCCTTTAGGAATATACGCAAAACTAAGACACCTTACAGTGTCTTAGTTTTGCGTTTACCCTCCACATCATTCGATGGTCTGCAACCATCAAATGATGTGAGTGTTTTCCCTAGGCTGCGAATGGATGTTTATGTAAAACATCTATTTGCAGCTGTGTGTCCGAATTAGGACTCTGAGGGCGGCAGCATTTGTGAGTGGCCGAAAATTGACACATAGCGCTGCGAACTTCGCAGCACTGCATGTCAACCAGAATAACCCCCAGGGTCTGTTGACAATTAAAACCACTGAAGACAGGCCTGAAAAACACCCGGCTACCGTTGTGGTATAGAAGGGGAGGAGCCAACTTCAAGTCTAAAGAATTCTTTAAGTGCCAGGCTCCACTCATCACCCATCTATACTCCAGTGTACTTCAGTGTCCCCTAATGGATGAAGGAGAAACAATCAATTTTAACAAAATCCCGACGCCGGAATCCCGACCGCCGAAATCCCGACAAGGGGGGGGGGGGGGGACGTGGTTCGGCCCCCCTTGCGGGCTCGCTGCGCTCGCCACGCTAATTTATTCTCCCTCCAGGGATGTCGTGGACACCCACAGAGGGAGAAAGTGTCGGGATTTCGGCGGTCGGGATTCCAGCGTCGGGATTCTGAACGCCGGGATCCCGAACGGGATTTAAACTGCATCACAGTGATTGTAAGTTTAAAATGTACCCATAAAAACGTTATAAACTGCAAATTTTAATGCAGAAATATTGCAGAAAGGGGGCTATTTGGTCATTCTTATTCAGTTATTTCGGTAACAATGTATTAAACTCAAATATCCAATACATTCTGCATTGGGAAAGTTTTAGTAAAAGGAGTTTGACAGACAACAGACCAACTGCAATAAATGCGACAGCTAAATATAAAAAGCTAACACAAACACAGACTTGTTTTCTATAATGTTACTAACAATTTATTATAGGCACTTCACCCAACTATCTCTCATTTTATTACATTATAATCTATATCCGTGAGTTTCCAAAACACTACCATCTGCTGGCAGAGAGTGAAACTACACAGAAGGTAGCAGACTAGCTTCCAAAGCTTTTGCTTCGAGCGGGCTTACTGGTTGTTAATATTTTTATTTCACATGTACGGACATACTGTAACATTGATGACATCATAACGTCCACATTAAACTCATACCAGACAGACCAGCAAAGCATAATTACTAATCCAGCAATTCCTTGACCTACAAGCATTAATACATTAAAATTTTTGGTATGAGCAATATCATACGCTTCCTGTTCTCACTTTACGTACTTAAATAGGCGCATGTCCTTTTTCTACCTACACACTCACTTTTGCCAGGCTCCCACCTACAATCTCCTCCTTAAGGTCAGTGACCTGATTCAGGAGGACACAGTACCCATGTTTGGGCAGTTGAGGAATATTTCAGTATAGCACATGCATGTAAACTCTAAACAACCTTTACAGAACAAGCGCAAGGGAAAGTGTGCAATGACTAGGGATGGCCATCGACCATCAATGATTCTAAATCATCGATGGTTTATGGTCGATGTCAAATTCTTTTGCAATCGATGGGGGAGAACCAGGTGGTTTCCCTACATCGATGGCATAATATAAACAATGTTTCTTTTTTTTTTTTAAGGTGCCGGGACACTGAGCATAGCTCCGCCCCCGACACCCAGAAGCCACGCTCCCACATTTTGATTGGTCCTCCGGGAATTCAGTCAAAGGTGCTGGATAACCATCGATAGCTAAAACTATCAATGGTTATCCATTACATAGTTTCTCACTATCTGGGTGCAGAATTGCCATCGATGGCAACTGCAGCAAAGGCCATCCCTAGCAAGGACGTATGTAAATTCTTACAACATCCCTATTAATGGAGAAGGATTCTGTGATACATGGGAGGTTTAGGGAGAAGACATGGAGGTGCCCCAAAGTAATCACAAAAAAATAACTTACTTTGAAACAAGAACAGCAGCAGCATCTCGTGATTTATCGCTGACAACTAGATACAACTGAAACAAAAAATATATGTAGTATATATCAAAAACATAAGGATAAAGAACACTATGGACACTAGGGGTGAAATGTAATAAGGTGAGAGAATCAGAAAGTGAGAGATTTGGTAAGAAATCTCTCACATTTCTCATGCTCTCACCCTATTACATTTCACCCTAGAAACATACATACTTTGGCAACTTCCAGAATCTGGTCCATTGTAGACTGGCGTTTTTGTCCTTCTGCAAAGAGGTTGCCATCTAGTCGTGACAGGTCAAAGGGTATAAGGCATGCCATAGACAACCACAACAGCAACATGTACCGGGTTTCCCATGTCTAGAAAATAAAACAAAAGAAAGACTATTTGGAAATTCTTGCATCTCTTTATTTGAACATTACTTTCACCAATACATCACTTACACATGGGTTAAATCAACCCAGTCAGTGTCCACAGTTCTTGAAAAGAAAATGGGAATAGAGTTTAACACTGGCTCTCCTACCTCATGGTCTGCAGGATTCTGTGCCAGGATCAATTCAAGTACGGGATGTACATCAACAACCTCATGTGGAAAAAGACGGAGTACTATTTTGAAGCCCCGTACCTGGAAGAAAGGAATTTGTCAAAATAGCTGCTCAAGGCATGTGACATTACATGACCAAAATTATACTGTTGTATTGTATATTTTCTATGTATTTGTCAAAAGCATACATTAGAACAGGGCTGGGCAACACCGGCCCTCCAGATGTTGATGAACTACACATCCCAGCATGCCTTGCATCAGTTTCCGCATGGCCACATAGCAAAACTAATGCAAAGCATCCTGGGATGTGTAGTTCATTAACATCTGGAGGGCCGGTGTTGCCCAGCCCTGCATTAGAAGATAACGGTGTAATAATAGCCTAGTTTAGAACTGTGCTTAGCAATACCAATATAAAGTTGGTTAAAGTGTCCTACAAGTGAGCTTAGTTTTTTATTTACTGTAGAACCACCTTTTCTGTCTGTCCCATAATCTCATTCCAAAACCTTCCTATTCCCCACCAAATATATTTGTCATAAATATGTATTGCACAAAATAATTTTAATTGATTTCAATAGAAAGTAGATAAGGAGAGGAACTCTAGTGTCCTGTTATATACAGCAGACTAACTTCTGCTTGGGTGTGGTATATGGTCCAGACAGCCAGACAGCATGGCGAGTGCAACAAAGCCCATTGCAGACCCACTGGGTCACTACGCTCACCTCCTATTCTATTCTCCCTCTATGGGGGTTGTGGACCCCCACGAGGGAGAATAGAAGGTGGCCGTCGGGACCCAGAGCGTCAGGGCTCTCATTCAAGAGTCATTAGAAACACCCACCCACCCACAGGTCTCTTCCTAGCATTACCTAAACATATATTTCTAATAAATTAAACCTGAAAAATGGTCCCAGTGGACACAGACTCCAGAACAGTTATCACAACATAAAAAAGGTACAACTTTAGATTCTGTATAATATAGATAGTAACAGGAGATAGGAGAAAGTGAGGTACTTGTATAATAGCACAGCGCCCGTTACGTAGTTAGCGTAGCGTCCCTGTATGAATCAAAGTAGTGTTCGAGCGGCCAATGTAGTCAGTCAGAAGTAGAGTAGTGTTCCCGCAAGCGTAGTAAGCGTCCCTGTCAGAAGTAGCGTAGTGTTCCCACTGTCAGCGTAGTCAGCATCCCTGTCAGATATGTGTTCCTGAAACACCCCCACTATCCACACCAGCTCGAGGCGTGGCGAGCCCCGCGAGGGGACGCGTTACGCATCCCCCCGACCTGTTCATACCCCCACTATCCACGTCGGCAGGGAGTTGATATTATATAGTGTGATATGTGCAGCGAGCCACAGAGCCTGAAGCGTGGCGAGCCCCGTGAAATACATGTAAAGTAATCCGCATCCGCTCGCCAAGTTTCGGGCTCTGTGGCCACACTTTATAAAATCAACTCCACGTGGATAGTGGAAGTATGAACAAGTTGGGGGGATGCGTAACGCGTCCGCTCGCCACGCTTCGGGCTGGCATGGATAGTGGGGGTTTGAAAATGAGGGTCTTCCCGAAGCGGACATGGGCAGGGTTGCAGTACCCTGCCGCAAAAATACTGCGTCTAAGACAGATTTAGCGCCTCTCCGCCAGCGCCCGCATGATCCCCTCTCTGCTGGTGTCCACCAGCGCAGGGGATCTAGCGGTTACCGGCGCTGTGTGAGAGGCGCTCACTAGGCTTGCCATGGATGCCGGGGACAGAGCCGGGCTGTCACTACAATAATTACCATAGGCAGCCGTTGGGCTGCCGTGGAGTCACTACGCTAGGCAGCCGCTGACAGCGTAGCTTAGCCCATGCCAAAAACGTAGCGTAGCCGGCCGCCGTGCTATTACACAAGAACCTAAAGTGAAAAAGAATTGTGGACTGGATGGCTTACTTCTGCTCATATGTATGTTACTGAAATCTAAATTGCAGTGTAAAAATAATGCAGAGAAAAGGAGGATATAAGAATATCCAAGAAAGGTCTAGAAAGGGGGAGTCAACACCAATACAATATACAAGAAAACAAAAGGGGGGTGGTCGACTGCGCTAGGATGGATTTTACAGAATAACAATTTTTTAAGAGAGGTCAGGTGTATGGTGAAAAAGAATTACAATTTATTAAAAAAGACATGAATATACATATAATAGTAAAAACAAGAATAACAAATGACTAAAATTTATGTATAGTCACCCTTGGGTTTGCGACTGTCCAGTCCACTGGATTTTTTGTAAACAAAATGTTGAGTTTGTAATCCACTTTGTAGATTTGGATAAGGGTGATTCCACACCCGAAGTTAGAGTCCCGATATGAGGAATGATTTTCCGAAAGACGGGGGGCAGGGGAACAGTGGGTGAAAACGATACCTCAGAGAATGTGGGGGGCCAATTCACTTGGTCTGAGGAATATAGCTTTCAGATGATGGTGTTGGGGTTCTCGGAGATGGTGAAAGATTTTCACTAGCAGGGAGCACTGTGCGCCTTCACTGTTGTTGCCGGGCTGTTTTTAGGGGGTGGCGTACCTCCAAAGTTGTATTCGCCTCGGGTGGATGGAAGGTCTAAGGTGCTGGTTCCCGCTGATGGAAAGGTGGTCCGAGAGAGCCAATAGTCCCACTGGGAATGGTATTTTTCCGACTGCAAGTGGTGTGGAATCGGGAATCATTCCTCATATCGGGACGCTAATCACCCTTATCCAAATCTACAAAGTGTTATTCTTGTTTTTACTATTATATGTATATTCATGTCTATTTTAATAAATTGTAATTCTTTTTCACCATACACCTGACCTCTCTTAAAAAATTGTTATTCTAAAAATAATGCAGCCAGCATTTACCCTGCACAGAAACAAAATAACTCACAGAAATCTAACTCTCTCTGCACGTTACATCTGCCCCACATGGAGTGCACATGGTTTTGCCCATTCTCCAAACAAATTTGTACTGCGATCAGATCTGAATAAAGGCCTACATTGGAATACAGTGAAAGTAGAAGGTAGTCAACTGTATCGAACAGGACACTATCGTTCCTTTCCTTATATACCTTTTAGGGGAGCCAACTTAACAATTCAGTATTTAATATTTACAAACTGAAAAGGACATGATTGCTCCCGTACAGTATGTTATAAAATATTGAGATTTGAAAATATTTTGGACCATGGATATTATATTACAGATAATTTAAAAAAGAAATATGGGCTGTACCAGTGACGGCTAACCTTGACAATCCACCTGTTGTTGAACTACACATCCCAGCATTCCCTGCTAAGTTTTACTATTTAGCCATGCTAAAACTGCTGCAGGGCATGCTGGGATGTCTAGTTCAACAACAGCTGGAGTGTCAAGGTTAGGCATCACTGGGCTATACTTTAGACTGCTTGTTTCAACTGTAAATGATTTCTATGGACAGTACCAGATCCAATTATGTTATATTTTAACTAAAACAAGTTGCAGAGTTTTATTTTTCTCTCCTTTGTTTCTTTGACATACAGGGGGGTATTCAATACCGGGTCACAACTGTCAGGATGTCACGGCAGTCATGACCCTGGCCCGTTCTCGGCCCGCTTGCCTGTTTATTGGCAGGCGGTATTCAATGTCCCACCTGCTGATCAGTAAAAGGGAGCGTCGTGGTTGTGTAAATGGCCATGGATTGTAGATATACCGTTCTCGGCAAAAACGGGCAACACAGCTTTTAAAGTCAGGTCTGTTCTGCCGAGATGCCTCTTCAATGCTGTCGGGAAAGACAGCATCGAATAGGCGCCCGCCGCTATTTCCCCAGTTGGAAATAGCGGTGGGCAGGGCTATTTTTCAGCTGGCTCCAGCAGGAACTGAGGCCCTTATTCTATTTTACTCTTTCTGCCAAAATATTTCTTAGATGGACAAAACCATGTGCACTGCAGGTGAGGCAGGTGTTACTTGTGCAGAGATAATTAGATTTGGGTGGGGTTTTACACCTGCCTCACCTGCAGTAAACATGGTTTTGTCCATCTAAGAAATATTTTGTCAGAAAGAGTGAACTAGAATAAGGGCCTCAGTTCCTGCTGGAGCCTACTGAAAAATAGCCCTGGTGGTGGGGACTTAAAACCCCCCACAATCTTACTCCTGAGAGTGGAGGACATTACTTTTTTATTTTTCTACCAGCAGAGGGAAACTCCTATTTTCCCTGTATACAAAACATAACAAGAAGTGATGACTAAAGCAAAATGCTGTGGAAAGGAAAGCCACAATGGACTCTTCAGTAAATATTCCAGCACTTCCACATCAGTTTTCATTCCATAGGTCATGTCCGTATATTAGGCCCTCATTGATAATGTCCACAGACTACAAAATTACCTTAGAAATAATATAGAGGAATTTAAAAGCGAGATGAAGAAGAGCAGGTGAAGAGGTTTTGTCACGAACGATTTCCAACAGCAATTCCAACATCCACTCTGTAGAAGGAATAAATAATTAGATACATAACATTTAGTTTGTCTTATACTACTGCCCCCTATTGATAAGCACACGACTAGTGGCTGAGGGTGCACATCTGATTTCCACCCTACACTGCATGTAATCAAAGAGGTCTATAAAATCAAAGCATTTTACAAAACGAGTCTTAGGGCAGTATTCAATGAGAAAAATTCTCCGTGTTTTATGGAGAATTTTTGCTTTTTTCGCCCTGGACGGAGCATTTTGCTCTCCAAAAGTGAACCACCCTATTCAATGTGAAATATTCGCCGTCTTTCTAAGTGATTTTCGACGTCTCTCTCCGTGTAGAAATTCTCCATCTTTTGATGGAGAGCTGGAATGTGAACTTTTAATCTAAAAGGTTTTTTTTTTTTTTATTTTGGTGTAAAAAAAAATCAGGTTTTTTTTCTGTGAAGGGGCATGTTATTTTGGTACTTGTGAGTTATCCGGACGCCCGATTTCTAAATCGGGTCGGATCGGGACATCGCATCGCATGCGACCATCGGATGCGATGCGATGCGATGCGATGACCCGATTTTTCCATAGGAATCAATGTTAAAATGGACTGAGTCCATTTTAACATGGAATTCAATGGGAAAAAGGGGTCCTTTTCATACCCCTTCTATCCAAGTGGGCATGGAGTTGGATATAAACCTGTGGCGAGCGTAGCGAGCCACCGAGCCCGAAGCGCGGCGAGCGTAGCGAGCCCCGCGAGGGGACACGGAATACCGTCCCCTCGCGGAGCTCGCTTCGCTCGCCTCGCTACGCTCGCCACAGGTTTATATCCAACTCCATGCCCACTTGGATAGTAGGGGTATGAAAAGGACCCCTTTTTCCAATTGAATTCCATGTTAAAATGGACTCAGTCCATTTTAACATTGATTCCTATGGAAAAATCGGGTCATCGCATCCGATGGTCGCATGCGATGCGATATCGCATCGCATCGCATCTGATTGTATGCCTTAACTTAAGGCATACAATCAAAAAATCGGGCGTCCAGATAACTCACAAGTACCGTTATTTTTATTCATGTGCTTATAGCACATGAATATATATTTAATTAAAAAATATATATTTTTTTTTTTTTTTTTTTTTTTTTTTACACAGTGCAGCCAGCAGGGGGCCGGAGCGCTCGAGCTGCTCATTAGATATTCATATATTCACTGCACCCGATAGTTAATATGCACGTTCGGGTGCAGTGAATACTGGGTCCCCCGCTGGCTATAGGGGTGGGGCAGCCTGTGCTGCCTGGGTCCCGGGGGGGCCCCCTACCCTCCACATATGTTCTGGGGCATCCAGGGAGACTTTAATCTCCCTGGATGCCACCGTCCCCCGGCTCCCTGTCAGCTCCCTGCCGCGGACGCTCGTCCGCTGCAGGGGTTAAGACTCGCCGCGAGTGGCGGCGAGTCTTAAATACGTTGAATAGTGGGAGCAGGAGGCTCCGGAACACGGCGAGTGCATGGCGAGAGAAAAAATCTCTCGCCATGCACAGAGAATTTTCTACATTGAATACTGCCCTTAGTAAAGAATGTCAACCAAAACCTAACACTGAGGGGGGTATTCAATGATTTTTGCGAGCTGTGACATCGAGTATTGCTGACTGCTTACTGTCACAGCTCGCAGAGTAAGTATTCAACTGACCCCTCATCCTCTGACAGTGATGCACCCGGAACATAGAATAGGATGAGCAGCTGGCATGGTGGTTAAAACGGCGAGGATCGCTTGTTTTAAGCAAGCCTCACTGTTTAACCTCCTAGCCGCCACATTAAATTTGACCCCGACTATCAGAATAAAATATGGAGAATGCCCTTTTGCCTCATTTAGACTCTTTTCTACTCCATACTCCCTTTAACAGCACCTTACCCGTGGTTTCTGCCAACCTAATGACTACTTCAATGTCCTGCCCCTAATGCAACAATGTTTATACACCATGTACTTGTCCTACATTGTCTTGTACTGTAATGGTGTGTACACACCATACAATTTGCCATTCGATTGTGACTATATAGTCAAAATCGAATCGGGATCGTATAGACATCGAATGGAGATCGAACATGTTTTTAAACTTTTGATTCCGATTTAATGCCGATGAGCACTCCCTTTCATCAGAAATCGAATAGCCAAATAAATAGTGCAGCAATGACTATATAGTACAGATCTGTACTCTAAAGCAGTGGTTCCCAACCCTGGTCCTCAAGTACCCCCAACAGTCCATGTTTTCCAGGTCAACTGACATGTGCACAGGTGCCATCATTATTCAGATAATTCTATGATTCTATGTGGAGACCTGGAAAACATGCACTGTTGGTGTACTAGAAGACCAGGGCTGGGAACTACTGCTCTATAGTCAAAATTGAATGGATGGATTTTGGCTTGCTGGGCAATTCGATCCTGATCAAATAGCAAGGTTATCGCACATGTATACACACCATAAAGTTGTTGTTTACTTGTTTTGGATGTTTGTTTATGCATTATGTCAAACGCTGCAAAATCGTTGTGGTGCCATATAAATAAACAACAACAATAATAATAATAATAATCTTGCCCCACTAGGAGTTGTCAGGCTTCTTTCATACCCGAAAATGATATTATGTCTCAGTAAATATGACTGTCATTTTAATAAAACTATTGTCAAAACATATTTTGGAGTGTTTGTGACCCAGGCACTTAACAGTATAATCTACAGAGAGCTTGGCCTGACAAGTATAGAACACCAGATATAGGAAGGTAAGTCACTGGCCACCTACACATACTCATCCACTTGCATATCCAGTTGATCCTGATCAGAGATCTTTAGGAACTAGAGCTTTTGTGAAGGCAGTTTGGAGGATCATCACCATATATACTGTATATTTGTTTAGTGTTTATCCTCCAGTGCCACACACATACACTGCATTGTGCAACTTCTCAGTCCTAAATAGCTACAAACATCACGGCACACCTGTTACTCCTTTCATGCAAAGTAATACTTTTTGATTTTGACAGTTATTTTACATACCTAAATGTGAGTCCAGGAGATGGGGCTGCTCTTGATAGTTATCCATAATAACTACAATTAAATATGGACAATTAGCAACCAAACAGTACATTGCTTAAAAATAAAAAAAAATAAAAGAAAGGAAACCCCAGTTTTTCAGGTGGAGTATAGGAGCACACGCTTGTATGTTAACGTAGTATACAGTGTTGCAGTGGCCAGTAAAGATTTATCGTCAGTTACTGCATATGAGGAATTATAGTTACCCTTTGGAATATTTATCAGTTAAAATGCTTGCTACTAATTTAATGGGCAACACTTGTATATCTGTGTGTAACAGAAATCAAATCTGCATATGATCTGCACAGATGTATCCACTGAACACAAGGCCCTGATTCAACTTTATTTGCAAATGGGCGAATTCAGCCCGATTCCGATGTTTGGGGGTCTGGACATGTCCAGACCCCGGCAACAAGCGACTCCTGCAAGTTACACACTTTGTAATTTACCCGGAAAGAATAAAAGATCTCAATATATAAATACAGTAGAGAAATTTAAACATGTTTGGGATAGGCATATTAATATCCTTACAAATCAATAAAGATCAATCATGGTTTGAAGTAACATGTTTAAAAAATGGTCAGACTAGATGGGCCAAGTGGTTCTTATCGGCCTTCAAATTCTATAGGCCCATACACACTGGGCGACTTTGAGCTGAAAGTCCACCAAAACAGCAGGTTTCAGCGGCTTTCAGCTCAAAGCCGCCCAGTGTGTATGCCCCATTGATGAGCGCTTCTACGTGCTCTCGCATCATCGCTGGGAAAGCCGCTCATCTGCTGGTAATACCTGCACTATGCAAAGCCGTCCTCCCCCTCCAACGCACCAGGTATGGGGAAAGCCGCTCAGTGTGTATGCATCATCGCTGTCCATACATGCTGGGCATAGTCGCCCAGGGTGTATGGACCTTAAATTTCTATGTAACTCCCTGGATTAAACACCAGAGTAATAGTGTTTAATCCAGAGCAGCGTGCCATCTCCCCGGCTGGAAGAGATGGCATGCTGCTCTGAGTCAGCTCTTCCATCCACATCCCACCCCCCCACCCCCCCCCGGGCAGGGCGCTCAACGATGAGCTCCGATGAGAGTGTCTGTCAGCACAGCTCTGACAGTCGCATACCCGCCCTTCCACCGCTCACAGGCAGCCTATCAGTAGCTGCACAAGGGCGCAGCAGAATGGTTCTAAATGGGGCAGAAAATATAGCTAGCGGAAACGCTAGAGTAATGCAAATAAATAGTCAGAACTGGATATAATTTTACTATATTCCCTTAAAGTATCTTTGCGCCAGACTCGACCTCAATGTTGTCATTACGTCTGTGCCAACCTGTGGATACCCTCACCTATAAATCTCTGTGTGCACACCTCCCAGCTGACCAGGTCTTCACACACATCACGCAGGCTGACAATCAGTGCGCGAGTCTCTTTGCTCTCAGTGAATGTTTCCAAAACGTTATGATGAGATATGGCTTCTGGGTTCTCCTCTTCTTGCTCTAAAGTATTGGCAGCCATTATGATGGTACTTCGACTGAAGTTTCCTCTTGCCACAAACTGAAAATAGTAAACAATGATGATACTTATTACATTATCCTGGAAATGGAAAGTACCTTCATACCAGGTAGCATTGTATGAAAATGTATTACTGGTGGTCAGCTTCTTAGGTCATGCTAATAGGTATGGACAGAGGCCCACCCCCCTGGCCAGAAGAATGGTCAAAGAGATAGATGGACGAATGGTAGGGAGCATTGCCGGAGAGACAGGCTGGACCCTCTATCTACAGAGAGTGCAGGATATGCAATTCATATGGGGCCCAATGACTTGTAGTGGCCCCAAAGAAATTCCACTGCACCCTGTGTACTATTTTTTATCTTTAACCACTGCTGCTGCAGGCCAGGCCGGGCCATCACCTCCTCCCTTTATTGTGCCACCCTCTCCCCACATAGACCTAATTGTTCCCCAGACATGTCCTGGAGTGCATAGCCATTGTTGTGCCACCCTCTCCCTCTCCCCATCCCCCATATATCCTTTATTATTACACACTCTGCGGTTTTTCCAATATTTCCCTACCATTCCGATACCCCCTTTCCATAGTATTTAATGTAGTTGCCGCTGCCCCATCCAGTATGTTTGAGCATGTAACTTACTATGTGAAGAATCCAGAACTACGGTAGCTGCCCCATCCTATCAGCATGAGCATGTCACTTACTGGGTGAGAGGACGGGACGGAGGACAGAGGTGAAGCCGCTTCCTGTGCAGTCTCCGAATCAACAGTTGCTACTGCGCCGGCTGGGCGCGTGCGCGGCTGATGGACTGTTCAAGCACTTCAAGGCTTCACCTCCATCCTCTCACCCAGTAAATTACATGCTGTTCTCACTATACTACAGAGGGTGCAGGGGATTGATTTGGGGGGTGCCGGACGGGGTCATTCACCCGACGTCGGGATCCCGACTGTCAAAACCCCGACAGCCGGGTTCCCGACGGCCGTCGGCTATTTTACCTCGTGGGGGTCCAAGACCCCCATAGAGGGAGAATAGAATAGGTGCCCGCGGCGAGCCCGCAAGGGGCTTTGTTGCGCTCGTCATGCTGTCTGGGTCCGGCCAGTCGGGATCCCGACAGCAGGATAATGACTGTCGGGATCCTGACTGTCTGACCCCTATACCACACCCGCTTTGGGGCCCCACAACCAGCCGGGCCCTATAGCAACTGCATCCACTGCACCCTCTTAGTTACGCCACTGGGTATGGATACCATACAAGACTGTCACAAGGTCTTACATTGTACTAAGAACTGTATAATCCTGCAGGGGCTCTGCTTGAGTGCATAAGTGGCAGAAGAAATCCTAGTGCTTCATAAACAAGAGAATTGCTGGCATTTAACAGGTTAAACAGTAAAGACTGACTGCGTCAGAGCAATATCCCTGTATCCAGTACACTTCCACACGCAGTCGGTCATTTCTGCCCTGGGTCATCTGAGTTATCCCAGTGGTTCCCAAACTGGGTGCAACAAGCCATCTGCAGGGATGTCCCAAATTGCTAGTTCAGAACCAAAATCACATTATATGTGGTCAATTTTATAGGCAAATCCAGTGCAACTGAACCAAAGGAAGATAGGTAGGCACAATTTCATCATTTTTCCTAAAGGTGCCCATACACAGTGCAATGAACTCTGTACTTTTAGTACTAGATTGCATAGCATCTTGTACAAAACGCATTTGCTTTTTGTACTAGATACAATGCAATCTAGCACTAAAAGCAGGGGCTGCACAGACTTTATGTGCTGTGCGATGGGTTGTGCACGGGCGCATCTCTTTGCACTGCCCTGTTGCACCGTGTATGGGCACCTTAAGTTTCTCAGTAATACTTCGTTCAGACTCAGGAGTCTGGACTACGCGGCATTTAAATACCGGGCAATTTTGCCTAGTCTAGTGTTCCCTCCCTGTTCTCACTGCAAATTACCCGTTGAGCACTTCGACCTGGTAATGTTCCTTTCAACACAGGGTTTTTTGTTTAGTGAGAAGGGCGATGTCGACGAGCACTTTAAAAAAAATGCCAATATTCTAGGGTGCAATGTTTCAAGAAAGTTTGGGAACCACTGAGATATACTGTTAGTTAGTCACTTGGCTGTATCATTATTTTTTTACATTTTAATATTGTATTGTGGAGGTGGCGTAGTGACAGCACAGCTGCACAAGAGAAAGCACAGTGACATGACTGCCACACACACACACACACACACACACACACACACACACACACACGAGGACTAGGTCCAGTGACAGGACTGCAACACAGGAGGTAGCAGCACAGCTATACACACAAACACACACAGGAGGAGTAGGCACGGTGACAGGACAGCTACACACACACACAGGAGGAGGAGTAGGCATGCGAGCCACCTATTTTATTCTCTCTCTATGGGGGTCGTTTACCCCCACGAGAGAAAATAGCCAACGGCCGTCTGTGTTTTGACAGTCGGGATCCCAACGTCGGGTGAATGCCTGTTGGGACTCAGTCCAGCACCCACACACACACACACAAGGAGTAGGCAAGGTGACAAGACAGCTACACACACAGGAGGAGTAGGCACGATGACAGGACAGCTACACACACACAGGAGGAGTAGGCACCATGAAAGGACAGCTACACACACACACACACACACACACACACAGGAGGAGTAGGCACCATGATAGGACAGCTACACACACACACACGAGGAGTAGACACAGTGACAGGACAGCTACACACACACGGAGTAGGCACCATGACAGGACAGCTACACACACACACGGAGTAGGCACAAGGACAGGACAGCTACACACACACACACACACACACAGGAGTAGTAGGCACCATGACAGGACAGCTACACACACACGAGGAGTAGGCACAGTGACAGAACAGTTTAACACACACACACAGGAGTAGTAGGCATGGTGACAGGATAGCTATACACACACACACAAAGCTGACAGGACTGCTACGCACACACACACACACACAGGAGGCAGAATAGCAGGACTGCTACACACACACATACATACATACACACACACACACACACACACACACACACACAGGAGGCAGAATGACAGGACTGCTACACACACACACACACACAGGAGGCAGAATGACGGGACTGCTACACACACACACGAGGCAGAATGACAGGACTGCTACACACACATATACACACACACACACACACACACACGAGGCAGAATGACAGGACTGCTACACACACACACACACACACACACATATACATACACACACACACACACACACGAGTAGGCAGAGTGACAGGTCTGCTGACACACAGGAGGCAGCGTGAGTCTGAGACATACTGTACACACACACACAGAGAGGAGGGAAGGCACAGTGATATGACAGGTATAGACATACGAGAAGGAATACTTATGCACATACGAGAGGGTAGCACAGGACTGCCATATTCATATTGAGGAGGCACAGGACTCACACAGAATGCACCCTACAGATATTTACAGTGTTGCACACATACATGATGCCGGCATGATACAGACCTGTTCCACTGTGCAGAGAGTGCGTTGTCACGGCTCAGGACAATGAGATGATCCTATTGCAGTTCAACTTCCACCAGCGACGGCGCAGCTTCAGAAACGGCGGGTACGGGTCCTGTATAGGGACAGAAAGCTACGGCGCGCACTCCGCGCGTTCTCAGTTTCTCCCACACGCAGTATTATATATAGGCATTGGCAGAACACGACTTTGCACTCACTACCATGCATTCGACCCGTTCCATAAATAATTTACCCCTGGCCAAAAGTACAGTCTTATATTAGGGATGGGTAAAAAATGATGGAATATTGGAATTGTCTCAATATTGTTTTTTTTTTACCGTTTATAATATATGTTATTGTTTTTGTAGTCAGCTCAGAGCCCTTTTGAGACAGTACCAAGTCTCCTCCGGATTTGAAGTATTTACTAAGGGGGTTGGGATCATTTGGTCTATAGCATGATTGTCGACAGTCATTAGGTCAACACCATTAGGTCGACATGGGAAAAGGTTGACATGGGAAAAGGTCAACATGGTTCTAGGTCCAAAGGTCATTAGTTCGACAGGCCATTAGTTCAACAGGTCATTAGTTCCACGATGTCTATGTCGACAGTCAAAAGGTCGACATGGGGTTTTTCACTGTTTTTTCTCTGAATGTCAACACAGTCAACATGGACACAGTTTCAAGTGCGCCGCTGCGCTCGCAATGCTTTGGGCACGATGCCTTGCTGCGCTCGGCACACTTTTATTATCCCATGATGCCCTAGTGGAAGGAAGGGCATGAAATATCACCTGTCGGCACATGTCGGCTCAAAAAAACGTGAAAAACCCCATGTCTACCTTCTGACTGTCCACCTAGACATTGTTGAACTAATGACCTGTCAAACTAATGACCTTTCTACCTAGAACCATGTCAACCTTTTTCTATGTCGACCTATACCCATGTCGACCTAATGGTGTCGACCATTATGCTGTAGACCAAATGACCGCATCCCTATTATGGTACTACCCCTGTACAAGTCATCTTCAGTTCAGTTGTCCAGTCACTTTGAATGAGTAAAAAAAAGTTAAGTTAACAAATGCACATTGTTTTATCTAGTTTATTTCAAACATGTGGAAGCATCAGAAATCATTGATGTTTAGGACAAACTAGCTAGAGATGAAGGGGAGCGGATGGAGACCGCACATGGGGCCAGATGTACTAAGCCTTGAACAGTGATAAAATGGAGAGTGATAAACAACCAGCTCCTACCTGTCATTTTTCAAACCCAGTCTGTGATATGGCAGGTAGTAGTATGTTTATTTATAAGGAGTCACAAAGTGTCCGCAGCGCCGTATATAGCAAACAAAAAACTAATTACAAGGTAACGTACAGGGTGTGTTGATAAAAAACAGCATAAATAGGGGTATAGCCAGGGCTATTTTTCAGCAGGCTCCAGCAGGAACTAAGGCCCTTATTCTAGTTCACTCTTTCTGACAAAATATTTCTTAGATGGACAAAACTATGTGCACTGCAGGTGAGGCAGGTGTTACTTGTGCAGAGATAATTAGATTTGGGTGGGGTTTTACACCTGCCTCACCAGCAGTGCACATGGGTTTGTCCATCTAAGAAATATTTTGTCAGAAAGAGTGAACTAGAATAAGGGCCACAGTTCCTGCTGGAGCCTTCTGAAAAATAGCCCTGGGTATAGCTGGTAGAACTAAAATCAGCATCAGTTCTGAAGTAGGTGTGGAAAATTGTCGAGGAGACTGAAGATGAAGTAGAGGAAGGGAAGAACCGGGCAGGAGCACTGGTGAGGTAAAGAGGTAGGATGAGTACGTGAGGAAGGAGGGCCCTACTCATAAGAGTTAACAGACTAAAAAGGAGGTGGGTGGACGGAAAAAAAAAATAGGATAAGTAGGAACGGGTGGAGGGGTAGGGTAGGCAGGATAGGAGGAGCATAAGAGGTTAGGAGGAGGAGGGATAATCGGAAGCGGGTTTTGAGGGAGCGATTGAAGGAGGTAAGGGAATCAGAAAGCCTGATGGGTGGCGGGAGGTTGTTCCAGTGCAGGGGGGCAGCGCGAAAGAAGTCTTGGACACAGAAGTGGGAGGAGGTGATTAGGTGAGAGGTCAGTCGTCGGCGGAGCGAAGAGGACGGGAGGGAGTGTGGATAGAGATCAGCGAAGAGAGGTAAGGAGCGGTGGAGGAGAGAGCCTTGTAGGTGGTGGTGAGGAGTTTAAAGAGAACCCGGAAAGGAATGGGGAGCCAGTGAAGAGATAGACAGAGGGGGAGCCGGAGGTAGAGTGGCGGGAGAGGAAGATGAGCCTAGCAGCAGCGTTAACAATGGATTGGAGAGGGGCGAGGCGGGCGATAGGTAGCCCAGAGAGAAGGATGTTGCAGTAGTCAAGGCAGGGCCGGTGCAAGCCCCCCGCCCGCCCCAGGCAAAAAAAAAACCTGCGCCGTCCGCCCGCCGGCTGCTCACGATACTGCGGGGGGGGGGACAGGGACGATACTGCGGTGGGTGACAAACCCCCCCCCCCCCCGGAGCGCAGGTGGTGCCGCACAGAAATCCCCCCAGCGGGGAGCGGGCGGCGCGGGGGGAGCAGCGTTGTTTCATGCCACGGGCAGGATGGGAGTGGGGAGCGGGCGGCACGGTGGGAGCAGCGTTGTTTCATGCCACGGGCGGGAGAGGGGAGCGGGGAGAGCAGCATTGTTTCATGCCACGGGCGGGATAGGAGAGGAGAGGGGAGCGGGCGGTGCGGGGGGAGCAGCATTGTTTCATGCCACGGGCGGGATAGGAGAGGGGTGAGGGAGGAGGAAGGATGAGGAATCACAGACTTACCTGCTCCCTGCTCCCTGCTTTCGGGTACCTCTCTATGGTACCTCGGCGGCTCACTACCGCCCTCCAGCGGCCGGCGCCCTAGGCAAATGCCTAGTTCTGCCTAGTGGTGGCGCCGGCCCTGAGTCAAGGCGGGATATGACAAGAGAGTGAATGAGAATTTTGGTCGCGTCAGTGGAGAGGAATGGTCTGATGTGCGAGATGTTGCGTGGGGGTGAAAGCGGCAAGACTGTGAGAGAGCACGAATGTAGTGGGTGAAAGAGAGGGAGGAGTCAATGATGACACCGAGGCAGCGCGTTTGGTCGGTCGAGGTGATCTCGGTTTCCCCAATGCTGATGGAGATAGTGGGAGAAGAGGGGATGTTTGGGGGATGGAAGCTGATTGGCTGGCTGTTTATCACTCTCCATTTTTATAACTTTTTAAGCTTAGTACATCTCGCCCATGGACCCTCTCCTCTCTTCTTAATAAGCCTCTGATTACCAGTATGTTCTGTTTATATCTATCATTGTATGCGCAGTACCGCAGGAACTGCTTTGGAATCCAGAGGCAATACAGTAATGCCCCTTTCAGACCACACTTAAAAAACGGTATTTTGCAGATTTTTAACCATTTTAAAACGGTAATCTGTGCGGTCTGAAAGGTGCAGAACCACTTTACCGTTTTACAAAAGCTGTTTTTGTAAAACGGTTAAAATGGAGGGTCCTATTCGTTTCAGACCCGGCATCAAAATCGTGTCTGAAACGGTATTTAGGTCCCAGCCAATGAGCTGGGTCCTACATTCAGCACAGTGAATATTTAATGAGCGCTCCTGCCACTGGCGTAACTATAAGGCCGCAGCCCCCGCGGTGGCGGGGAGGCGCCGGGGGTCTGCGGGCGCTATTTTTTCTCTGCCAGCTCCCCACTGCTTGTGGGTGCAGCGGGGAGCTGGCAGGGGGGTCCGTGCGGCGCGGAGGTACCTGTATTCAGGGAGAGCCTGGAGGTCCCTGTGCCGCTGAGTATGATGTTGCCGCCGCCGGGGTCCCTGCAGTGAAGTGGAAATAACGCGCTATCTCCGCCGGAGATAGCGCGTTATTTCCACTTCACTGCAGGGACCCCGGCAACATCATACTCAGCGCCGCAGGCGCAGGGACCTTCAGGCTCTCCCTGAATACAGGTACCTCCGAGCCGCACGGACCCCCCTGCCAGCTCCCCAGGGGGGTCTTTTAACGGGGGGCAGCGGCTAAATTGTCGGGGGGGGGGGGCGGCGAAATTGTCCCGGCGGGGGGGAGCAAAATTTTTCGTTACGCCACTGGCTCCTGCTGCTTATAAGAAAAGTGACTTTCGGAAAATGGCTGCCCCCATACGAAAGACAGTTTTTTTTAACTGGTTTTCCTATGGGGCAGCCATTTTCCGAAAGTCACTTTTTTTTTAGAAGCGCATCCGTCCATACAGTACTGCTGGGATCTGCCACGGGAGGTACCGGCTGCACGGAGGGGGGGGTTCTTAAACACATTGGGGGGGATGTGATGTGTGATGTTAACCCCCAGGTAATACGAGCAGATGAGCGGCATTGAGGACGGCTTTGCATATCACTGCGCTATGCAACGCCGTCCTCCCCCCTCCGTCAGCGCCGGGAATGGGGAAAGCCACTCAGTGTGTATGCACTGAGTGGCTTTCCGCGCAGTGGTGATTGACATCATCGCTGTCCATACATGCTGGGCATAGTTGCCCAGTGTGTATGGACCTTAAATGTATGGCATGCACTATCGCAGTTTATTGCGAAACTGCACATGCGCAGAATGTGTTTTGGGCATGTGCAGACCCTGCATTCATATTGTTATAATGCAAATGCCTCTGCCTGATTGGCAGTCAGAGGCATTTGCCGGGAAGGTTGGTGGTCAGAAAAGAGAAGCAAGTTTCCCAGGCATGGCAAGGCCAAGAACTGCTTTACATTCACAGTTTCCTTGGCCTCCCAAGCCCCATTGCGACTCAGAGCTTGGGTAAGGTCAACTTTACTCAGGCTGCAGTCGCAGAAGAACATTACAAACTCTATTTATTTATTTACAGTTTCTTATATAGCGCAGCAGATTCCGTTGTGATAAAACAAACTGGGTAACAACAGACAGAGGGGAGTATTCAATGTTTTTATTCTCCATGTGCAGTGAATCCTGTTTAGGATTCACTGCACATTCGCAGGGTTCAGGAGGGCTGCAGCATTCGCTGTCAGCCCTTCCTGTCACCCTATTCAATGCAGCAGGGGCTCACTGCCCCTGCTGGTGAATTTTAACCGGGGGGCGGAGGCAGGCAGGGAGATGTAAGCCCACCTGCCTGCCCCAGAGTTTGTGGGGGACGGCTACCGGGGCACAGGCAGCAGAGGCTGCCCCCCGGGAATGCTGGCACGGGACAGGGGTAGGGAGCCGCTGTTCTTCTGGTGCCGCACATAACAAGCCGGGACCAGAGTGAAGTGAATATATGAATATCTAATGAGCGGCTCCCTGCTGGTGAAAGTGTACAAACAAAAAAAAAATGTAAAAAAATAAATTTAATTATATATTAATGTGCTTCAAGCACATGAATAAAAATAGCATGCCCCTTAACAGAAAAAAAACATCGGATTTTTTTGACACCAAAAAAAAAAACACCTTTATTTTAAATGATGACTTTCCAGTTCACCTTAAAAAGATGTCGAATGCAAAAATGGTGAATCACGGTAAAAATCAGGGAGAAAGCAATTTGCCATCCTAGCACTGAACACACTCTCGGCGAATACCAGTGAAAACCCCATTGAAATACACCAGCGAATTGCAGCGAGCATGAAACAGAGAACTGGCCGGCATTCACTGTTCGCTTTCGGCTAACAGTGAACATTGAATAGGGTGAATCATATTTTCAGTGGAAAAAATTTACAGCAAGGAGTGAAAACAGCCCGATTCGCCGATAAAAAACGGTGAATCCGGAGCATTGAATACTGGCCAGAGTTGGAACTAACAGGGCTCTGCTTCAAGCTTACAATCTATAGGGACATCGGAGGGAAACACAAGGACAGGCACCAGTAATAGCATAGTGGTTCCAGGTCCAGAAGGGAAGCTATATAATACATAAGTGCCTCAGAGGGTTATGTGTGTGGTACTTAAATATGATAGGCTTGCCTGAAGAGGTGAGTTTTCAGGGAACACTTGGAAGTTTGGAGGCTAGTGGAGATTCTTATTGTGTTTGAAAGGGCATTCCATAGGATGGGAGCAGCCCGATGAAAGTCCTGTAATAGTGAAACGAAGCTAGTGATCCGTGCAGAAGAGAGATGCAAATCTTGTGCATAGCGAAGTGGTCGAGATGGGAGATATTTTGTGATAAGTAAAGAGATATAAGCTGGTGCAGTATGGTTAATAGCTTTATATGAGAGTAGAAGTATTTTATATTGAATACGGTAAAATACAGGCAACCAATGGAGGGACTGGCAGAGCGGATCAGCAGATAATGAGCATCATGCTAGGAAGATCAGCCTAGCAGCAGCATTTAAAATGGATTATAGTGGTGAGAGTCTGTCCTTGGGAAGACCAGTTAGGAGACTATTGCAATAATCAATGCAGGTTATAATGAGTGCATGGATAAGAGATTTAGTAGTCAGTAGTGTCTTGTGTGAGATAGGGTTGTATTTTGGATAAGTTTTTTTAGATGCATGCAACATGATTTGGAGACTGATTGAATGTGGGGAACATTTCAGAGTCGAGGATGACCCCTAGGCAATGAGATTGTTTGGTAGGGTAAATTGTCAAGTTGTCAACAATTATGGCAATATCAGGATGGTAACTGTTCTTGGCTGGTGGGAATATAAGTATTTCCATTTTGGAAATATTGAGTTTGAGGTGGCGAGAAGACATCCAGGATGAGATGGCAGAGAGGCTTTCAGAGACTCGGCCCAAGACTACTGGGAACAGCTCTGGGGTTGATAGATAGATTTGAGTTTTGTCCGCATACAAGTGATACTGAAATCCGAAAAAAGCGGATTAGTTTACCAAGAGCTAAGGTAAAGATTGAGAAAAGCAGAGGACCTAAAACTGAGCCTTGCGGAACTCCAACTGACAAAGGTAGTGAAGAGGAGGTAGAGTCAGAGAAGCAAACACTGAAAGAGCAATCAGATAGGTAAAGATGAGCACCAGGAAAGAGCTGTATCATTAAGACCTAGGGAGTGCAGTGTTTGTATGAGAAGAGTGTGATCAACAGTGTCAAATGCAGCAGAAAGATCTAAAAGAATAAGGAGTGAGTAATGGCCTTTAGACTTCAGCAGTTACCAGATCATTCTTTAGTCAGTGCTGTCCCAGTGGATTGTTGGGAACGAAAGTCTGAGTGAAGTGGATCTAATAGGGTGTGAGAGTTAAGAAAGTGTGTGAGGCGAGAGTAGACAAATTTCTCGAATAGCTTGGAGAGGCATGGGAGCGGAGAGAGAGGACAGTAGTTAGAAAGAGTTAGGGTCAGAATTGTGTTTTTTTTTTTTTTTCAGATGGGAATAATAACTGCATGTTTGAACAGAGATGGAAAAGTACCAGTAGCAAGAGAGAGATTGCAGATTTTAGTTAAGGTTGGGATAATCACAGGAGATAGAGTTTTAATGGCTTGTGCAGGATTGAGGGGAAATCTCTTTTGATGATCGCTCATCTTGTGATTGAACACTTGTTTGAGAAGGTGAAAGGATGTGGAGTACCATAAAGATACCTTTCAATGAACATAGGTGTAAATTTGCTTGTGGATTATCAGGGTGGATTGATATAGAGTAGCAGATTTGTATTCAAAGATACCTTTATAGGAACATAGGGCCTTATTATGAGGTCAGTGTATTTCCATGTGGTGTTACATACAGTTCCTGAAGATTTCTAATTGAGGGAATATTTGTGTATGGAAGAATCACTCCCGGCAAGAAAAGATACCTTTACGATGTGAACATAGGGACCTTACTTAAGGTCAGTGTGCTCTGTGAGGGGTCTTGCAAGGGAGACAGAGGAGGATCTCTAGGACTTGGGAACCACTGCGATCATATCATTACTCAAAGGGAAATATATAGCGTTTGGTTTACATCATTTATGCATATGTAAATTTGGATATCGCTGAAGTTTATTTCCATTTTTCTACTACTCTGTCAATTTGGGAGTCTGGTGACCCACTGACATACACACAGCTGCCATCCAGGGCGCGACCGTTTCTTACACTTTTTGTCTAGTTAAAAAATGATATATTACCGGTCGGGGCGTGGCCTGACAGAGAGAGAGAAGCTGCTTGTCGACGGAGCTCCGACTGGGGAGACTTAAAAGCACCCCTAAAACCTACTCTACCCGTCCCTGTGTCCCTATTCGTTAGAGGTGGGCTCCCTCTCACCTCTGGAGAGCCTGCTGGGAAGCGCTGCGGAGTCGGGGGTCCCGTTTTCGGGTCCCTGCGGACTGCGGCCTAACACATCCAGAAGCCGGGACCTCGAGTTGCCGCCTGGACCACCGCTGAGCTCCCGCTCAGAGAAGTGCGGCGATACAACCATGGAGGCGGCATCGCGTATCTGGTGACCCTCCGTGTGGTCCCCTGGTGCCGCCGGACCCCTGCGAGAGCCTGTACCAGCCCCATATTGAAGGTAGGAGCTGCCTAGGCCTCCGTCTCCCCGGACGGCGGCCATCTTGGTATCCGGAGACGCCGGAGCTGCGCCTCCTACCACCCCCTATTTCACCCAGGGAGCCCACCCGGACCACCTGCGGAGTGGGCGCTACCCACCTCACCCACACAGGGCCCCTAGCCCCATTAAAGTGCCTCTGTCCCCAGCCAAATAGCGCAACAAAGAGCGGCGGCCATATTGGATGTGGCATCTGATCGTCTGCTATACCCCTGGGAGAGCTGTGGGAGAAGGCCACTGCAGTATATGCCTCAAAGTAGTACTGACAGGCTGGTCTGAGGACCTTTAAATTGTTTCACACTGCA
The DNA here is from genome assembly GCF_055691185.1 of Crinia signifera. NCBI lineage: Eukaryota > Metazoa > Chordata > Amphibia > Anura > Myobatrachidae > Crinia > Crinia signifera. The sequence goes on along the minus strand of NC_139222.1, from coordinate 182,603,086 downwards.
GGCTCCTGTCCCACTGCAGTACTGTATATGCCTCAAAGTATTGCTGACAGGCTGGTCAGAGGTCCTTTAAATTGTTTCACACTGCAGGCTCCTGTCCCTTTTCTCTGCCTGTCAATCTGCTGCAGATCCATTAAACTATGACAATGGCTGCAGGGATATACCCACTATGCTAGCCCCCTAATCCGTACCACCCCACGGTGTCTACTTAAATACGGCAAGGCCTTCCTTATATAACAGCTTCCAGCGGAGGACTCACTTGGATACTATAGTTTTCACTGCACACAGGAGCGGTACTCTCCCCATCTGAGTCCCACTGTTATCAAGTTATGCCACCCAAGAAGAGTAAAATGCCAAAGACTGTCTCACAGGTGCCCTTCTTCAAACCGTCACCGCGTCGCGCGACGAATCAGGGACCTTCAATCGCTGAATCTTCTACGGTCAGCCCTCAGCCCCTGAGTACTGGTGCCTCCTCCTGTTCTTCCCTTACAAATCCTTTGGAGACCCCGGGGACTGAGGACACTGCCGCTCTGACAGTAGGAACCCTAAAGCAGCTTCTCTACCAGTTTAAAGAAGACATGACGGCGGAATTCCGGACTTCATTCCAAGCGTGTCAAAGGTCAATTGACGATTTGGGCGACCGCACACACTCCCTAGAGACCAAAATGTGTGAGGTGGTCGGCTCTCACAACACACTTATAGATGCCCATGCGGCCCTGGAGAATGAAGTGGCGGCTCTGCGAGACAAAGTCAGCGACTTGGAGGACAGATCTCGACGGAATAACCTGAAACTAAGAGGAGTCCCCGAGAATATGTCCAACAGCAGTCTCCATGACTTCACTATGGACGTCTTCAGGAAACTCCTCCCTTCGGCTGCTAGCTCAGACCTCCTTGACAGAATTCACAGACTACCCAAATCCAGGGGGGCCCCCGAGGATGCCCCTAGAGACGTCTTGATGCGCGTCCATTTCTTCCATATAAAAGAAGCCCTCTTAAAAGCTGCTAGGCCCTCCTCTGACACCGCTGAAGCTCTGGGCTCCTTACAACTCTTCGGTGACCTTTCCAGAGACACGCTCACTAAGCGTCGCTCTTTCCACCCAATAACAAGTGTGCTCCGTAAAGCCAATATCTTGTACAGATGGGGATTCCCCACAAAGCTACTCATTTCCAGAGATGGCTCCACGGTTGCCGTATCTGAGGTTGATGAAGGAATGAAACTGCTTCAGAAGTGGAAATTGTTGGAGTCTCCATCCTCCCCCTCTCCTGAACACCGACTCCAGCAGGACTGGTCGGTGGTGGAGAAGTGAGAGATTTGCAGCGCCTTGCGTACTATTTGTTTTATGTTACGAGATTCAGTCTTCTTTCAAGTTTTAGCCTGATATCTAGGCTCTCATGTTGCACTTAGCTTGCTCTCTAGGCCTGTCTATACTAGTGACTTATAGGAAGCAAGTGTTGATATGCGACATGCTGGTGCCATATTTGGGTGTTTACCCACAGCACAGTGGTCTCTGGACATTTCTGTAGACGCTCCTGATCAGCAGTGGCATGTCTAGAGTACCACTGCCTATGCCCCTGGCTTGGCCTTCTAGGCCTTAACGTACTTGCCTGAATGCTTATCTTGACTGTTTCTACTTTGTCTCACATGTTACTAATATATGATCTCTGTTATGTTGGTGCACCGACACCGTGGGGTGGGCTGCCACTACCCCCCCTAGAATGCCTGGTGTGGCGCCTCGTTCTGGGCGCTTCACTTCGACTCTGTATAGAGCCGTTCTGTCATGTCTTTGTGTTCCCCGCCCATGTGTTTGGTGTCTTCCCTCTCGTTTCCCTACCCTCCACCCTACCCCGGGTTACTCATTATGCGCTGAGTCTTTATCTACCTTCCGGTCTGCTCCATGGTGAATCTAATTTCCCTAAATGCTAAGGGGCTGAACTCCCCCCAGAAACGGCTTGCCTTAACTTCTTTCTTTAAAATGAAAGCAGATATTGTAGCATTACAGGAGACGCACTTTATTAAATCTGCGCCACCCAAATTCTTTGACAACAGATTCCCACAGTGCTATATGGCGAATGGGCCTCTTAAAAAGGCGGGTGTGGCTATATTAGTATCCGCTAAAATCCCCCTTACTGTCGAGTCCCAGATTGTAGATCCGGAAGGTAGATACTTAATTTTGACTGGCAAATTGGAAGATTCTACTGTAACGTTGGTCTCATGTTATGCCCCTAACTCAGGGCAACTTAAGTTTTGCAGGAAGCTTTGTGCCTTAGTTAAGCAACACGCCAGAGGTTCTGTTATTATAATGGGTGATTTTAATATGGTGATTGATGCTAAAATTGATAAATCTCACCCTGTGGGTGGTCGCTCCCAGTCTGCCTCCCCTTCCTCCCAATCTTTAGGGTTTCGTAATCTTTTAGGGGAATATGGATTATTTGATGCTTGGAGAGCCAGAAATCCATCGGTGCGAGACTACACTTTCTTCTCTAACCCCCATCGCACATACTCTAGAATAGACTTAATCTTAACTGACAAGTGGACTCTACAGTCTATTATCAAGGCCCGCATCTTACCAATGACGTGGTCCGATCACTCCCCCCTACTGATTAAATATGTGGCGAACTCCCGCAGAGTCTCCCCGAGCCCCTGGCGGCTGGGTCTCCATACTTTGAATAACCCAGAAGCTTGTAAATCTATTAAGACCGCTTTACTGGATTACTTGGCCGCCAATGACCCAGGGGACACTAGTACCTTTAACCATTGGTGCACATTAAAAGCAGTAATTAGAGGGTCAGCCATTCAAGTCGCTTCTAGAATTAAAAGAGCTCAAAATGCAGAAGCTAGGCAATGTGAGTCTGAAGTGATCAGGCTAGAGGAGGAGCATAAATCTAATCCGGGAAATACACAAATCCTTAACTCTTTCCTTAACGCTCGGGGAAAACTGAATGCTTGTTCCCTTAGATCAGTCTCGAGGAATCTTTTTAAATTAAACCAGAAGTTTTATGTGTTAGGCAACAAGGCGGGTCGCCTTCTGGCTAGGAAACTTAGGGGCCGCCAAGCTAAAGCTAGAATCCATGGTGTTTATAATGCAGCCGGAATAAAAATCTCTGACCCATTTGAAATAGCTAATACTTTTGCTGAATGTTACTCTGGGCTTTACAACTTGAAACTTGACACCGAGACCCCCCAGCCCTCTGCCTCGGAGATTGAGAACTTTTTGGCTGATATCTCCCTTCCGAGCTTGGAGCCTGGCACAGCTGATGCTCTATGTTCCCCGTGGAGTTTAGCGGAGGTAGAAGCAGCTATTGATTCTCTGCCTAGAGATAAGGCTCCAGGCCCGGACGGGTACCCTTCTAATTTTTATAAACATTTTAAATCTATTCTAGCGCCCATTCTCCTTACAGTATTTAATAAGGCCTCAGAGACAGGTAGCTTTCCCAAAGAGATGCTAGAGGCACGGGATATCACTATACCCAAACCGGGCAAGCCCCCCACAGCTGTCCAAAACTTTAGGCCAATAGCCCTTTTGAATACAGACCTTAAATTATATGCAAAACTCATAACAAATAGATTAGGCCCCCTCTTGCCATCACTTATAGCAGCTGACCAAGTCGGTTTTGTTCCAGGTAGGCAGGCTCCGGACAATACCCGGAGAGTATATAATATTGTAGAGAGCTGCGAATTTAGGAAGACCCCTCTGTTAATTCTTTCCCTGGATGCTGAGAAAGCATTCGACAGATTACATTGGGGTTTCCTTAAAAGTGTGCTTCTTAAATTCGGTCTCTCCGGCAGATTTTTGGACTCCATTTTTGCCCTTTACTCTTTCCCGTCTGCGAGGGTGTTTAATAATGGTTGTTTATCCGATTCGTTTAATATAACAAATGGCACTAGACAAGGTTGTCCCCTTTCGCCCCTCATATTCGCCTTAGCAATGGAGCCGTTAGCGGAGAAAATCCGGAGCTCCACCCTCATAGAGGGACCCAAATTGGGGGGGATGAACCATAAAATTAGTTTATTTGCAGATGATGTTTTATTGTGCTTAGTTAATCCAGATGCCTCTTTAAGTGAGATCCATAAAGTTCTGGCTACATACTCTAGGGTTTCATATTACAAGTTAAACACCGCCAAGACAGAAGCTCTTCCCATTAACATCCCTCTAGAGAGAGTTAGGAGATTGAAAGATCAATACCGATATGCCTGGCAACTATCCTCAATTAAATATTTAGGTATCCATATAGCTAGATCCGCCGATGTTTTTCTTTGCAGCTACAAGCCTCTACTGGGGGCGATGGAAAAAGTGATAGGAGAATGGAGCCTCCATGAAATCTCGTGGCTGGGCCGCATCGCAGCAGCCAAGATGGTGCTGCTCCCGAAAATATTGTATTTGTTTAGGGCAATACCTAGAATTCCTCCTAAATCGTTCTTTTCTGACTTTAATAAACTATTTGCCAGGTATATTTGGAAGGGATCTAGGCCCCGCATAGCTAAGAAGGTACTTATCCTACCCAAACAGCTGGGTGGGGTAGCTTACCCAGACCTATGGGTGTACTTTTCAGCATGCCTGCTGAATCAAGCAAGAGACTGGTTTGCAACAGGCAAAGTAAAAACTTGGGTCTCTTTGGAACAGTCCTTCTTACCTAGAGTCCGCTTGTCAGAGCTATTCTGGTTGCCTAGGAGGGAGATTCCCTTATGGATAGGACCAGGCGCAGCAATAAGGGACACCCTAACAATCTGGTATGACTCAATAGTTAAAGACTCAAAGGCCTCCCTGCCCAACCCAGACCTGGCCATGGTAACTATTGCATCTCTAATTCCCAATATGAAATTGGATAACTGGGTAAACAATGGCATATCCACACTTAGAGACATTTGTCCGGCTGGTGGTCTTATGTCATTCACAGAAATCTCAGAGAAATTCAATATCCCAAGACATGATTTTTACAAGTACCTACAGTTAAGGCACTGGTTGACTTCATGTACTGGTAAGTCTGGAGTATCACTCTCCTTTCCTAAAAGACTGACGATGATTCTGACCTCACAGAATAACAAAGGAGGTATCTCGAGATGGTATGCTGAACTGATTAGTAGACTACAGCCGGATAAATTAATATCACAAACCAGATGGGAGTCTGACTTGGGTAGAACTCTTACTAGGGAAGACTGGGATTGTATCACTCTCTCCTGCTTTAGGATTTCTAAATGCTTAAGCCATTCGGAAATGTTTTATAAGCTGTATCATAGAGCCTATTTTACTCCTCGTCGACTGCATACCATTTGGCCGTCGGTCTCCAATCTTTGTTGGAGGAGATGCGGAAGTGTTGGGTCTCTTTTGCACATTTTCTGGGATTGCCCAAAATTACGGCCACTATGGGAGGAAGTGTTTGCCCTTTTGAAAGAGGCTATAGGTACCCCTTTCTCTATGGACCCTGTCTTGGCCCTGTTTCATTTCTCCCCCTCCATTCCAGAACACGATCGCTATTTGCTAGGCCAGATCCTAATAGCTACTAAAGCAGCGATTGGCCAGTACTGGAAATCCCCGGAGACCCCTGATATACATCACATCATAGGTAAAATCCATAAACACTATCTATTCGAAACGACTGATTGCATGTACTCCTCTTCCGCCAACTCTATACATCTCAAGTGGCTTAAGTGGTGTACCTACAGAGAGAAAAACAATCTTCCGCTCGGAATATCCTGTCAAACCGACTCTACCCAGATATTATCCACTGAGTAAGACAATATATGGGACATGGTTGAATACCCTAATACCCCGGGCTCACTCTTTTCCCTTAACCCCCCTCCCCCCCACACACTTGTTCGTCCCTCCGTGTGTCTGTCCTTTGTGCTCCTATGTCTTATGTTTTCCATGTTTCCCTATTCACTAATTTAGTAAATTTATCAGTACATTTTTTTGTTTGTGTTACATTGGCTTGCTTGTGCCTTCCGTTGTCTGTTTGACTTTGACATTTCATGGTGAGGCCTCATGTGAGGCACATTATGTTACTTTTGTACTGAATTAATAAAAACCATTATGAAAAAAAAAAAATGATATATTACCTCTCAGTAGCTGAACATATTCAGAGAAGTTCTGGAGACTAAAGCCCATACGCACTAGGCGATATTGTGAACAATATTGCTCAGGAAGGGCTTTCAGAGTGATATTAGTCAAAATATTGTTTAGTGTGGACACTCAATATCGTTGCCGCTCCTTTCCTCCAAGGCATACACACTTGCCGATGGTGGCACCCCCCACCACTAATATTGGCATCGGTGGCGACCCGTTTAATGTGTATGGGGAGTAAAGCCCCATACCCAATAGACTGCCTATATCCTGCATGTACGGAGGACATAGATAATGACTAACTGGAGTGCATATTATGATCATACATGTAATTAATATAGATCATCTAGTGTGTCCACATGTTAAATCTTTGGCTTAGGTTTACTTGCAGGATTATGTTACAGGCCAGGTTGTCAGAGCAACCCAAAGGCAGCATGTCACAGGGGGGCGTGGCTCTAGCAAGGGAGAGGATGCCGCCCTGGATCACCATGGCAACTGGGAGGGGCACACTCCCTGATGTCTGCAGCAGCACTCCCTTTATAAGGCTCATTAAGAGAGCAGGGGGTTGCTGCTGAATTTGTATGCCAAAGCTCTGCTGTGTATTGTACCTGTTAGCCTGTGTTAGAATTGTATTGCCATTGCTACAATATAGGTGATTGAGTCAGTGACGGGTTTCCCCCACTGGATTGCAACACTTCTGTGTACTGGTTTCTGGTCTGGTCTGGTGTACTGGTTTCTGGTCTGGTTCTGGACGCTGCTCTCTGCTATCTTCATCTTCAGAGCCAGTGTTTCAGCTCAGATTCCACATCCAAAGGTTTAGCTCTAATACCATCTGAGAGCAGGTGTCTGGATTGATCTTGGGTACTGGGCTCTGCTGTTCCCTCCTGCAGAGTAAGTGCTTCCAATCCAGACTCCATCCCGTGATTTACTTCCAGCCTGCCTGCGGTTCAAGTGTGTCCGTTTCATCTCACTTTTACACTTGAATGCAGAGGGAATTCTTCCTGGCTAGGAAGTTCATGGTTTTGTTATTAACTCCATCCTGAGCATTGTTGCTCCCAGTGAAAGCACATTACAACTTGCTAGTTCAACAATACTCTGCTGTCCATGTGTAGGACTGTTTAATGGATTAGTTTAACTATTCAAATTTAATATAGATGGGGATTGTACACATTTACAAAGTTCGGTGCTTGTTTAGTTTCACGGCGGCAGCATGGCCGGCCGCTACTTCAGGGTTCGGCACTTGGCAAACTTTCCAAAATAAAGTCCATGCCCCCACTATCCACGTTGGCATGGAGTTGATTTTAGCTAGTGTGGCGAGCGTAGCGTGGGCGAGCAAAGCGAGCCCCGTAAGGTGACACAGACGCTGCTGCGACTGAGACGCTGCCGCCCTGAAACTAAACAAATACCCAAAGTTCTGAATATGAATGCTATTAGGGTTACCACCTAGGACCTTTAATTCCGGACACATGTTAATTACACAGGTTCTGTGGCAGTTTAAAATCAGGTGAAGTGGAGTCTTGAAGTCAGCCAGCCACAGAACCTGTGTAATTAATATGTGTCCGGAATTAAAGGGACTAGGTGGTAACCCTAAATGTTATATAGGTTAAAAACCTTAGAATTAGCAATTATAATTTACATACAGTATTGTGGACAGAAAACTCCTCGGATTGTGTACAGTTCTGCAATTTTATTTACAGTTTCTTATATAGCGCAGACAATTGGAAACCGTGATAAAACAAACTGGGTAGTAACAAGCCGACAAAAAGGAAGTAATCCTTAAACCAGAATTCCTGGCGGTCTTATGGTCATTTTATTTTAGGCAAAATTTACTAAGTGAGTATGCAACACAGACACATAAAATATTGTACAATTGGGTTAATAAATGGCTACTGATTTAGCGATCAAGAGCTCCATCAGTAGCCAATTATGAACCCTTACACATGGTGAGATTTTGGTTATGTGCAATTTGACTGTGCAATTTTCCTTGAACTCCCGGAGATCAGAATCATACAATATTGACTATATTTCCTTGATATTTTGACTATGGCTGATTTTGTCTATACTAGAACACTAGACTGTATACATTATAGTCAAAATTGGCTTGCCTGCACAGTCTATTTTTTCTAGCAATGCCAAACCCATGGGGGCAAGTTTCGGCATCACAAGTTGTATATACACATTATGCGTTTTGTGCTTAATGTTCTTTCGATTTTGGCTTTAGTCAAAATCGGAAGTTCAAATGGCACCATATGTATGCACCTTTAAAGTTTGGATGTGATGCAAAGTGATAGGAAATGAAGGATAACTTCAAATACCAGATTCTCTTCTGTAACAAATTCAGATAATAAAGTGTACACATTTTCCTTTACCCGTCTGGATTATAAAATGTTGGGTAACAACAGACAGACTTGGAGGTAGGAGGGCCCTGCTGCAAGCTTACAATCTATAGGGATATAGGGGGGAAACACAAGGACAGGCACCAGTAATAGCATAGCAATCCCACCAAGTTACAAGTCCAGAAGGGAAGCTAAATAATACATAAGTGCCTCAGAGGGATAGGCGTGTAGAATTTAAATATGATAGGCTTTCCTGAAGAGGTGAGTTTTCAGGGAACACTTGAAAGTTTGGAGGCTAGCGGAGAATCTTATTGTGCGTGGAAGGGCATTAAAAACAATTAAAATTTCAAAGTAATGATGAGCAGTTTTCATATAAACAGACCAGTCCTAACTATCTTGTTTGTACGATTTTGGAGTATCTGCGTGATATTTTATATGTATAACGGGGTATGGCCCCCCTTTTCCATACACTCACAATAATGATCAGTCAAACAGGCATATCACCCCTCTCTGGGGTATTGTGAAATCCTCGAATAAATAAGATGTGATGGGGTGGACCACACCTAAACCAATTACTCACGTGGAACTATACGGTCAATAGCATATCAGACAAATCTTTATCCTCCCGTCCTGTACTCGATTCCAAACGCTCATAAATGCGGATGCGCAAAAAGGCAGGCGGATACTGTGCTTAATAAAAACAGATATCCTTTATTAATACAAAAATGAAGTCTAAAAAGAACAATTTGCTGGGACCTCATTCATGGAGTATGACAGTTAAAAGGCTGAGATGGTTTCCTGAGACTCTATTTGGGGCCCCTTCTAGAGTCAAAGTTATGGTGCAGCCTCTGCTGGCATTCCAGTCCTGTGGTCTCCCAGTCAAATTTGAAGAGAGAGCTCCCACCAACGCGTTTCGATCTCTTTGGATCTTTTTCAAGGTGTAATTCTCTCTCTCAACTATTCAGGTTATATAGGGTATCCTAATGATCCTATCCTTAACAGGTGTGGTGCGTTAATTTCCGCATACACCTGTGCGCTGTATAAAGCGCTTTTATATAGTGTGTTTCTATGTAGTGTTATTTAGAAACCATGTTCCTGGCCGCCGGGAGTGTTAACTACCGGCTCCTGACATCATTTCCGGTTGGTTCTTGCTTCTAGTGATGTCCCCTCAAACTGAGTCTCTCAGCTCCGTTCCGGATTGCGGCCGCGACGTCACTTCCAGTCGTACGTTTCTGCCGTAACTTCTGGATTCGTTCTGTTCCTTCTAATTGAGTTTCCTCTGCCGGATGTTATGATGTACACCCGCCGGCTTGCCGGAAGGTGAATAGTGCATGGTGTTCATACGAATGTCTTCCCCGCAATTTTCAATGAAAAGGTTCTGGGAAAAAAAGGTTTTTTTTCCTTTTTATAGCAGCGAATATTTCAGTAGCGAATTCATTAAAAAACAGTATATATGGGGAAATGTAGGACATAGGGTTATTCATCTGAAAATGGTTGTATAAAACCAATTTAAAGGAATAATATCTAGAGGCTTAAAATGGAAGCATGGGTTCAGAAAAAGAAGGGGAGGGAACATAATTTACTAAAAATAGTGGAATTTAATTTTAAAATGTGAGCATTATTTTAAAATTATGAACAGGCATTGTTTCGATGAAGTGTAAAAAAAGGGGGTTATAAAAGAAGGGGGAGGATAATATATTTATAAAATCCATTAATTTATAAAAACCATTTGAGTTCAAAGTCTTGATTAATGCCCATTGGGGCTAATGTTTTATGTTCATAGATGAATTTCATTTCAGCTTGAGCTAAAAGTTTTTTTAGGTTTTTATTTCTCTCCGTTGTTTTGATCAACTTTATCCCCCAAAACCCCTTTATATTCTTCACTTGACATTGATGGTATTTTTTAAAATGTGCAGATAGAGAATGCGTTTCTACTCCTTTTTTGATGTTTCTCAAGTGCTCGCCAATTCGAGTCTTGAGAGGCCTTGATGTCCGTCCAACAAAACCAAAGAGTGTCGGCTGTGGTGGGAAATAGCCACGCTGGAGAAATACCTGTCTAGTAAATTAATTCCAAAAGGCGTAATCATAGATAAAAAAGCATCATTTACTCACTCATCAGAAGATTTAAAAAAAGATTGGGAAAAGGTCACTCAACAATGTTCATTCACTCTAATGGAACTTATTATTAAAGAAAGAAAAAGAGAATTAAAGGAATTGGAAGGAAAAATAGAAAAAAAAAAATGATATCACACCATTTAAACATCTATCCGAATTTAAAGAAATGGAAGAGGAAATAGAAACCAATATAGCAAAAACCGAGGTCATAAAAGAAAAATTAGAAAATACATTAGAGATAAAAAAGTAATAGAATGTGAAGACATGGAAGAAGTACATATCCCTCCAACACAAAGGATTTCCAGGAAAAAGAAATTTAGAAACCATAAAGACATCATACCACGGAACCGAGATCAACGTGATTACTACAGAGACGATAGATCACCGAGGGACCACTCGAGACGAAGACCAGAAGAACATCAAAATTACAGAAGAAGATCGGTCGATAGGACGAACCAACGAAGAAACTGGAGACATAGACCAGTAGAACATCAGAACCAGAAAAGAAGATCAACCGACAGATTATACCAACGGAATACATCTCCAGACTGGAGGAGAGGAAGAGAACAAATGAAGTATCAGAGACATGAAAATAGGTGGAGAGAAGAACCAAGAGACGACATTCAAACCTATAATAGATATGAACCTTTAATGGACCGCCAATTCAAAACCCCAGAACGGGTTTTTTTAGGACAGGGGAGAGACACCGAAACCAGAAAATAACACATCACCATAAACGAGGGAAGAGAGGTGGGGGGAAGAATCAATCGAAAATGCGGAAAAAGAAAAATAAAAGTAGAAGGAGATCAAATGCACCAAAAAAAGCAACTACAGACCAACTTGATGGGAAAGTGAAAATTTTCAACATCAGTTCGCACCTCCTTAATGAACAAGAAAGGTCTGTTCTTGAGAAAGGTCTCAAATACGCACCGGCTACAAAAATAAATGAATTTGAACTGTACGTTGATATTCAGAAATATGTCCGAACATTAACTGTTAAAAAGTTCTTTGTCATGAAAGAAACAGAAAAAACAGAGGAAGAAAGTACAGAAACTGAGGTAATCGATTATACCAGATTCAAACCCAGATCAACCTTCTTCCCTGCACACATCAAAGGAAGTTTTATTGATGTATTCGCAGCCCAAGTCCTAGAGGAATTGAAGGACATCAGGAAAAAGAAAATCAAATTCAACCTCACACACAAGGAAATGTTGGCAATGGACACTCTGAAGAAAAATGACCAGATAACGATCAAGCCAGCGGATAAAGGGGGGGGGGGTGGTTTTAATGAACACAGGCAGTTATGAAGAAGAAGTATACAAACAATTGGGTGATCAAAATACGTACAAGAAGCTCAAAAAAGACCCCACACCAGAATGTATGAAAAGCCTAGAAAACTTAGTAAAAAGATATGAAAATGCAAAGGTCATAAATTCGCAGGAATCTAAATTTCTCATCATTGAAAATCCCCAAATTCCAGCCCTCTATATACTCCCAAAGGTACATAAGGATCCGACCCACCCCCCAGGTCGTCCTATCGTTTCGGGAGTGGACTCCCTCACAGCGAATCTTTCGGAGTACATAGATTTCCACCTCCAGCCCCTGGTCCTTAACAACAAATCGCACCTTAAGGATACCCGAGACGTTTTAAATAAACTAGAAAATATTACATGGAATACAGACCACATTCTAGTAAGTGCAGACGTCAGTTCGTTATATACAATAATCGAACATATACATGGAGTTACGGCTGTAAAAGAATCTTTGAAGACCTCCACTTTGAGCCCAGCTGCACAGGAGCTCATTTTAGAAGCAATACCATATATTTTAGAACACAATTATTTTATCTTCAAAGGAAATTTTTATCTTCAGCTTAGAGGAACCGCTATGGGCACCAGGTTTGCCCCAAGTTATGCAAATCTATTCATGGGTTATTGGGAGGATCAATATGTCTGGACCAATAACCCATATGGGGCAAACCTGGTGTCCTGGTTCCGTTATATAGATGATATTCTTTTTATTTGGAGCGGAGATATGGAGAGTCTTAAATCATTCTGTGAGTTTTTAAATCAAAATCCTTTTAATATCAAATTAACTTTTAATATAGACTGGACCACCATCAATTTTTTAGATCTAACCATCTATATTAAAGATGGAAATATCTGCACGAGAACATTTCAGAAACCGACTGACTCAATGGCATATTTACAAGCTGACAGTTGCCATCACAGCAACTGGTTGAACGGAATCCCAGGGGGACAGTTTAAAAGAATCCGAAGAAACTGCACGGAAGATAATACGTTCGAAGAACAGTCAGAGAAAATGAAGAAAGCATTTGAATCGTGTGGATATAAACAGAAAAATATAGAGGCCGGTCTAGAGAAAGCAAGAACCACGGAAAGAAAGGCTCTATTGGAACCTCACAAAAAAACCAACAACACCAACAACGATAGAGTCAAATGGGCATTTATAACGAAGTTCAATGCACAACATCAAGAAATAGAGAAGGCGTTCAAAAAGAACTGGCCCATTTTAAAACAGGACCCAGTTCTGGGAAAATTATTACCAGAAAAACCTGTCCATATCTACAGAAGATCCGACAATGTAAAAAGTAGATTAGTAAGAAGCCTGTGTCCGGCAGAAACATCTCGACAGAGCTACAATAGGTCCACCGGTTTTTACCGGTGTGGCCTATGCTTGGGATGTCGAAACATAAAAAATCCCCAACTTACAAAAATCAAATCCATTTCCATAAATGATAAAAATGTAAAAATCAAAGAATTTATTACATGCAATACTGCCAACATCATATATGCCATAGAATGCTCTTGTGGAAAATGTTATGTTGGACGGACATCAAGGCCTCTCAAGACTCGAATTGGCGAGCACTTGAGAAACATCAAAAAAGGAGTAGAAACGCATTCTCTATCTGCACATTTTAAAAAATACCATCAATGTCAAGTGAAGGATATAAAGGGGTTTTGGGGGATAAAGTTGATCAAAACAACGGAGAGAAATAAAAACCTAAAAAAACTTTTAGCTCAAGCTGAAATGAAATTCATCTATGAACATAAAACATTAGCCCCAATGGGCATTAATCAAGACTTTGAACTCAAATGGTTTTTATAAATTAATGGTTTTTATAAATATATTATCCTCCCCCTTCTTTTATAACCCCCTTTTTTTTACACTTCATCGAAACAATGCCTGTTCATAATTTTAAAATAATGCTCACATTTTAAAATTAAATTCCACTATTTTTAGTAAATTATGTTCCCTCCCAATGTTCCCCCTAATTTTACGAAGGCTGTGTGCGGCAAAATATTTTGGCTGTGCAACTTTGGAAGGAATTTTTTATTTTTGTGCGTCACTTATATATAACTAGAAAACGACGTTCAGCATTTGTGTTAACTTTACTTCAAAATGATATTAAACATTCAAAACCCAGCACATGATGTAGTTAATGGGTGAAACACACATTAATTGAGTCCACAACTGCAAAAAGGGGACCACTGCTGCTTTGTGCGCTCTGTTGTAATGTCTGTGCGCACGCTCGTCGAGTTGTGTGCGCGCGCACGAGTGCACAGCTTAGAGGGAACACTGTTCCCTCCCCTTCTTTTTCTGAACCCATGCTTCCATTTTAAGCCTCTAGATATTATTCCTTTAAATTGGTTTTATACAACCATTTTCAGATGAATAACCCTATGTCCTACATTTCCCCATATATACTGTTTTTTAATGAATTCGCTACTGAAATATTCGCTGCTATAAAAAGGAAAAAAAAACTTTTTTTTCCCAGAACATCTTTATTGAAAATTGCGGGGAAGACATTCGTATGAACACCATGCACTATTCACCTTCCGGCAAGCCGGCGGGTGTACATCATAACATCCGGCAGAGGGAACTCAATTAGAAGGAACAGAACGAATCCAGAAGTTACGGCAGAAACGTACGACCGGAAGTGACGTCGCGGCCGCAATCCGGAACGGAGCTGAGAGACTCAGTTTGAGGGGACATCACTAGAAGCAAGAACCAACCGGAAATGATGTCAGGAGCCGGTAGGCCAGGAACATGGTTTCTAAATAACACTACATAGAAACACACTTTATAAAAGCGCTTTATACAGCGCACAGGTGTATGCGGAAATTAACGCACCACACCTGTTAAGGATAGGATCATTAGGATACCCTATATAACCTGAATAGTTGAGAGAGAGAATTACACCTTGAAAAAGATCCAAAGAGATCGAAACGCGTTGGTGGGAGCTCTCTCTTCAAATTTGACTGGGAGACCACAGGACTGGAATGCCAGCAGAGGCTGCACCATAACTTTGACTCTAGAAGGGGCCCCAAATAGAGTCTCAGGAAACCATCTCAGCCTTTTAACTGTCATACTCCATGAATGAGGTCCCAGCAAATTGTTCTTTTTAGACTTCATTTTTGTATTAATAAAGGAGATCTGTTTTTATTAAGCACAGTATCCGCCTGCCTTTTTGCGCATCCGCATTTATGAGCGTTTGGAATCGAGTACAGGACGGGAGGATAAAGATTTGTCTGATATGCTATTGACCGTATAGCTCCACGTAAGTAATTGGTTTAGGGGTGGTCCACCCCATCACATCTTATTTATTCGAGGATTTCACAATACCCCAGAGAGGGGTGATATGCCTGTTTGACTGATCATTATTGTGAGTGTATGGAAAAGGGGGGCCATACCCCGTTATACATATAAAATATCACGCAGATACTCCAAAATCGTACAAACAAAATAATTTATTTTAAACAGACACACTTACTGTAACTGTATTACACGAGGAGACGTGCTCTCTATCTCCCCTCTTGTCTTTTCATAATTTGTCATCGAGAGAGAAGACGGAGGACACCAAGGGACAGTGACTTATACGGGGGAGTACCAATTTTCCTTTTATTTAAGCGCCAACATTCTTACGATTGAGAAATTTTTTCCGTGTCCATGTTCACATTATAGGGATACTAGGTGGTACCCTTATCTCAATTTGAATTAAGGCTGCTTTACTTGCGCAGACAGTCAATACCCACATTTTTTTCTGACAGTCCTAACTATCGGCTGACCTGCTCTTTTTTATTGTATGTCAACGTCCATGAGACGGTGTCCCCATTGGCCAATGGCACCCATGCGATCGGAACTTCAGTAAAAGTAACAGTACTGATGGTGTAATGGTGAGCATTACTGCCTCACAGTGCTGAGGTCATGGGTTCGATTGCCACCATGGTCCTAACTGGGCGCAGTTTGTATATTCTCCCCAATGGGGAAGGCGAGACGCTGCTCTCGCTGCCATGGAGATGAAAAGCAGTCCACAAATGGAATGCCGATTGTGCACTATAATAGAATGGGTACTTATATGTTAGTTGGGCGCCCACTAAGCTATTTGCTTAGTTTTACGCTTCCACTCACCACGCTTCAGGCTCGGTGGCTTGCTGCGCTCACCACACTATATAAAATCAACTCCATGCCGACATGGATAGTGGGGGTATGAGCGTACTAACTATAGTCGGCGCCCAACTAACATATAAGTATATAAGTCTTTCCGAGGCTTGCGCAGTCATCCAGGTTTACCTACACACTTTAACCCCTTCAGTGGTGGGTTTTTATTATCATGTCACCCCTCCCAGGGCAGGTTTTTTAAATGAGGAGTTGATCTTGAAAACTCATCTTACAAAAATGTATTTAAGAATACAATATTAGTAGTTTTCAGACTATTTTGCCACAAAGGCAAAGTATATAAGCAAAATTATATAATCAAATTTGAATACTTTCTTCCGAAAGACTAAAATCATCTACAGAATTATCTTCCATAAAAGTAAAAATTGCCTTAGCACACATTTTATTTGCTTCTTCTGCTTATTGGTTTTAGTTTTGCTATTATTCAGCTGGATACTTTGAATTGCAATGGATACTTTGTATTGCACACACTGGTTGTGGTAATGATACATTTAGCTACTTTGTACTGATATTTTCAGCTTGAATAATGGCGCACACTGAGCAATACTGTTGAACGCCACAAGATGGCAAAATAAGCTAATTTACGAGGTCTCACGACAACAAACTCAGTCAGGAGATTAGAACAAAGAACAGCATGGAGATCTTCTGGGTTTGCCTTAACATTATTGCTCAGCCCGAAAATTTCACGCGAGTACCACTAAAGTAGTTAAAGTAAAATTGGCAAAAATTCTCAAGCCTCACATTGAACTTTGCATTTGGGACTCAATCGGCCACCTAGTACAAACTCGCTGCTTTTTCCATTGTTGGAGATATTCAGTTCAGATCCATTAAGCCTCATGGTAGTATGCTTGTTATCGTTACTTTTTTTTTTATTATTGTTTTTAAGTGCACTTGTACTTGTTTATATTAACACGGAATTCTATATTTATTTTATACTTTATTAACCCCTTCCCGACATTTGACGTACATTTACGTCATGGTCGGGATGTACTTCCCGACACATGGCATAAATGTACGTCATGACTTTAAACTGTCACTGCGTCTAGAGACGCAGTGACAGAGGGACGATGTCTGCTGTCCCTGACAGCAGACATGTCCCTGCATGCCCAGGGGGGGCTGCGATGCCGCCCCCCCGTCGGCGATCGCTGTGATTGGCTGTTCAGTGTGAACAGCCATTCACAGCGTTTTCCTGTGTTACCAGCGAATCAGACGCTCGGTAACACAGGTGTCAATCACCGCCGGGCGTCAGGGGGCATGAGGGGGTCATCGGTGACGACGACACCTCACCCCACCTGCCCCCAAGGCTGTGATTGGTCCGTGGGACCCACGGACCAATCACAGCCAAGGCGCGACATTTAAACTAACGGTGACTGCGCTGCAGACGCCATTCCGGTCTGGAATTGCGTGCAGAGCGGTCACCGTGCCTATCTGCCGTGATACTGACCTGATCCTTGCAAATACTTACCTGATCCTTGCAAATACCTTACCTGATCACCTGATCACTGCTTGTAGCGTGCTGGATGCTTCCTGGATCTGACTTCTTGTGACTTCCTGCTGCTGCTGCAGTGTGATAGAGAGATAGAGATAGAGAGAGATAGAGAGATAGTGACAGAGAGTGCTATATTTTGTGTCTGCTACCCCCCCCTTTTTGGGGGTGCAGTTTTTTTTTTTATATATATAACTGTCAGTGCTGCTGCTGCAGTGTCATAGAGTGATAGATAGTGATAGATAGTGAGAGATAGAGAGATAGTGATAGAGAGTGCTATATTTTG
Source organism: Crinia signifera (assembly GCF_055691185.1). Taxonomy (NCBI): domain Eukaryota; kingdom Metazoa; phylum Chordata; class Amphibia; order Anura; family Myobatrachidae; genus Crinia; species Crinia signifera. The sequence goes on along the minus strand of NC_139222.1, from coordinate 182,585,326 downwards.
TGTCTGCTACCCCCCCTTTTTGGGGCTGCAGGTTTTTTTTTTTATATATATATAACTGTCAGTGCTGCTGCTGCAGTGTCATAGAGTGATAGATAGTGATAGATAGTGAGAGATAGAGAGTGCTATATTTTGTGTCTGCTACCCCTCCCTTTTTGGGGCTGCAGGGTTTTTTTTTTATATATATAACTGTCAGTGCTGCTGCTGCAGTGTCATAGAGTGATAGATAGTGAGAGATAGAGAGATAGATAGAGAGAGATAGATAGAGAGAGATAGTGACAGAGAGTGATAGAGAGTGCTATATTTTGTGTCTGCTACCCCCCCCTTTTGTGCTGATCAGTATATCTGTGCTGATCAGCAACTTTTTGGGGGTGCAGGTTTTTTTTTATATACAATATACCTGTCAGTTGCTGCCAGTTGCACCAAAGGTTGTGCACCTGCTGCCCCTCACTGGTAATCAGTGTCGCATCAGTGATCACCTTTTTTTTTTTTGAGGGTGCTGTGGGGTCTTTTTTTAATTTTTTTTTTACACACACTGTGATTTTGTGGGTGTCCTGTGGCCACTGTGCGCTGATCAGTGACGTACATCACTGATCAGCTTTTTCGGCACAGGGTTGATCTTTTTTTTTATCAAATTCCTGTTGCCTTTGAGCGCTGTTCAGTGACGGACGTTACTGACCAACATCTGTGCTCAATTTTTGGCGCAGGACCTTTTTTTTTTTTTTCTGCACTACATACTACATTGAAATAAAGTTTGTACCCCCCCTACACTATACACGTGTTGAAACATTTCACTACCAGAAACACAAAAATAAAAATGGCATCCCAAATGGCATCCCAAATGTCATCCCAAATGTCATCCCAGTCATCCAGAAGAATGTATTCAGCGGAGGAGGCATATGCCATGCTTGCCTCTGACTCTGACACAGCCAGTGAGGCAAGCGGGGAATTTGAAGGATTCATCTTAAGCTCCTCTTCCTCCTCTAGTGATGAGGGACCCCCTCAAAGACGCCCCCGTAGAGCAGCTGAGACCCCCCCCCAATAATTGATCTCGTATGGACCCCACCACCAGACAATTTTGAGCCCCAGGTTCCTGAGTTTTTGGCCATCCCAGGAATCCAATTTGATTCAACAGGTCTCAGAGAAATTGACTTTTTCAAATTATTTTTCTCTGATGATTTTATAAATGTAATGGTGGACCAAACTAATTTATATGCCCAGCAGTTTATTGCTCAAAACCCCACGTCATCATTTGCTAGGTGGACCCCTGTAGATGCAGTAGAGATGATGACGTTTTGGGGTCTGGTGTTTCATATGGGCATAGTAAAAAAGCCAGAAATTAGGCAATATTGGAGTACAGATGTTCTGTACAGCACCCCACTTTACCGTATGGCCATGACCCAGAATCGTTTTGAGTTAATCCTTACATTTTTGCATTACAACGATAATGCACAGTGCCCACCCAGAGATGATCCCACCTTTGACCGGCTATTCAAAGTCAGGCCGGTCATTGATCACTTCAGTGCCAAATTTGAAGAGATGTACATCCCAGATAAATTCATTTGCATAGACGAGTCCCTTATACATTTTAAAGGAAGGGTTAAATTCCGCCAGTACCTTCCCAGTAAGAGGGCAAGGTATGGCATAAAAATGTATAAGCTGTGTGAAAGCACCTCAGGGTACACCCACAGGTTTAGGGTATATGAAGGGAAGGATTCAAGAATTGAACCGCCAGAATGCCCCCCCTCCCTCGTAGGTGTTAGTGGAAAAATTGTCTGGGATTTAGTGCACCCCTTCCTGGATAAAGGTTATCACCTCTATGTGGATAACTTTTACACCAGCATCCCCCTGTTTAAGGCCCTTGGTTCAAGAGGTACAGCAGCTTGCGGTACTGTGCGCAAGAACCAAAGAGGCCTCCCAAAAACGCACATTGCCCAAGTAATGAGAAGGGGTGAAAGCAGGGGAATATGCACCGAAAATATGTTGTTGGTCAAATATAAGGACAAGAGGGATGTCCTTATACTGACAACAATTCACGGAGACAGTACCACCTCCGTCCCTGTACGAGGTACCAGTACCCACACCTCAAAACCTAATTGTATCCTGGATTACAATAGGTACATGGGCGGAGTGGATCTTTCAGATCAGGTACTGAAGCCGTACAGTGCCCTGCGGAAAACAAAAATCTGGTACAAGAAGCTGGCCGTGTATATCATCCAGATGGCACTGTATAACGCTTACGTGCTATTCCGTTCTACCAGCCAGAGGGGGACATTTATGCACTTTCAAGAGGAAGTCATAAAGGGTCTTATATTTGGGAACCAGCAGGCAGAGGGCCCCAGTACTTCTAGTACTGGCCCCTGTATTGTACCAGGGCAGCATTTTCCTGATGAAATCCCCTCCACTGGAAAAAAGGGCAGGACACAAAAAAGGTGCAAAGTTTGCTATAAAAAGGGAATAAGAAAGCAAACTATTTTCCAGTGTGACACTTGCCCCGACAAACCCGGCCTATGTATAAAGGAGTGTTTTAAAATATACCACACATCTATGGATTATTAGGTTCATCATTTCACCGTGCTTCGGGGGTCTTGCTAATGCCACATAGCACCCACCATTCATTCCACCAGAACCTGAGCCGCAAAATCCAAAAATCACTCCTTCCCTTCTGAGTCCTGCCATGCACCCAACTGGTATTTTTTGGTCACATGTGAGGCATTGCCGTACTCGGGAGAAATTGGGGCACAGATTTTGGGGTGCTTTTTCTCCTTCATACCTTATGAAAATGAAAAATTTTGAGCCAGAACTGCATTTTTGTGTAAAAAAATGTAATTTTTCATTTTCACTGCCCAGTTGTATCAAAATTGGTGAAACCCCTGGGGGTTTGAAATGTACACTATACCCCTAGATGAATTCCCTGAGGGGTGTAGTTTGCAAAATGGGGTCACTTGTGGGGGGGTTCCACTGTATTGGTGCTTCGGGGGTCTTGCTAATGCGACATAGCACCCACCAAAATTCCACCAGAATCTGAGCTGCAAAATCCAAATATCACTCCTTCCCTTCTGAGTCCTGCCATTTTTTGGTCACACATGAAGCATTGCCGTACTCGGGAGAAATTGGGGCACAGATTTTGGGGTGCTTTTTCTCCTTCATACCTTATGAAAATGAAAAATTTTGAGCCAGAACTGCATTTTTGTGTAAAAAAATGTAACTTTTCATTTTCACTGCCCCGTTGTATCAAAATTGGTGAAACCCCTGGGGGTTTGAAATGTACACTATACCCCTAGATGAATTCCCTGAGGGGTGTAGTTTGCAAAATGGGGTCACTTGTGGGGGGGTTCCACTGTATTGGTGCTTCGGGGGTCTTGCTAATGCGACATAGCACCCACCTAAATTCCACCAGAATCTGAGCTGCAAAATCCAAATATCACTCCTTCCCTTCTGAGTCCTGCCATTTTTTGGTCACACATGAAGCATTGCCGTACTCGGGAGAAATTGGGTCACAGATTTTGGGGTGCTTTTTCTCCTTCATACCTTCTGAAAATGAAAAATTTTGAGCCAGAACTGCATTTTTGTGTAAAAAATTTAATTTTTCATTTTCACTGCCCAGTTGTACCACAATTGGTGAAACCCCTGGGGGTTTGAAATGTACATTATACCCCTAGATGAATTCCCAGAGGGGTGTAGTTTGCAAAATGGGGTCACTTGTGGGGGGTTTCACTGTATTGGTGCTTCGGGGGTCTTGCTAATGCGACATAGCACCCACCAACATTCCACCAGAATCTGAGCTGCAAAATCCAAAAATCACTCCTTCCCTTCTGAGTCCTGCCATGCACCCAACTGGTATTTTTTGGTCACATGTGAGGCATTGCCATACTCGGGAGAAATTGGGGCACAGATTTTGGGGTGCTTTGTCTCCTTCATTCCTTGTGAAAATGAAAAATTTTGAGCCAGAACTGCATTTTTGTGTAAAAAATGTAATTTTTCATTTTCACTGCCCAGTTGTATCAAAATTGGTGAAACCCCTGGGGGTTTGAAATGTACACTATACCCCTAGATGAATTCCCTGAGGGGTGTAGTTTGCAAAATGGGGTCACTTGTGGGGGGGTTCCACTGTATTGGTGCTTTGGGGGTCTTGCTAATGCGACATAGCACCCACCAACATTCCACCAGAATCTGTGCTGCAAAATCCAAATATCACTCCTTCCCTTCTGAGTCCTGCCATGCACCCAACTGGTATTTTTTGGTCACATGTGAGGCATTGCCATACTCAGGAGAAATTGGGGCACAGATTTTGGGGTGCTTTGTCTCCTTTATTCCTTGTGAAAATGAAAAATTTTGAGCCAGAACTGCATTTTTGTGTAAAAAATGTAATTTTTCATTTGCACAGCCCAGTTGTATCAAAATTGGTGAAACCCCTGGGGGTTTGAAATGTACACTATACCCCTAGATGAATTCCCTGAGGGGTGTAGTTTGCAAAATGGGGTCACTTGTGGGGGGGGTTCCACTGTATTGGTGCTTCGGGGGTCTTGCTAATGCGACATAGCACCCACCAACATTCCACCAGAATCTGAGCTGCAAAATCCAAAAATCACTCCTTCCCTTCTGAGTCCTGCCATGCACCCAACTGGTATTTTTTGGTCACATGTGAGGCATTGCCGTACTCGGGAGAAATTGTGGCACAGATTTTGGGGTGCTTTGTCTCCTTCATTCCTTGTGAAAATGACAAATTTGGAGCCAGAACTGCATTTTTGTGTAAAAAAATTAATTTTTCATTTTCACTGCCCAGTTGTACCACAATTGGTGAAACCCCTGGGGGTTTGAAATGTACACTATACCCCTAGATGAATTCCCTGAGGGGTGTAGTTTGCAAAATGGGGTCACTTGTGGGGGGGTTCCTAACTTTTAGCATCTTATGGTGCCTAGAAACCTACATGGTGCCTAAAAAATAATCTCATAAAAAGGAGGCTCCAAAATCAAGTAGGTGCTCCTTCTATTATGAAGCCTGTGGTTTGGTCAACGTGCACACTTGGGCCACATATAGGATATTTATGAAAACAAAAGAATTGGGGGAATCAATTTTTAGTCACATTTCTCTAGTAAAATGTACTGTGTTCCTTAGAAAAATGTATTCAAATTGCAAATCTGCAAAAAAAATGAAATTTTGAAATTTCACCTACACTTTGTTTTAATTCCTGTGAAACACCTAAAGGGTTAACAAACTTCCAAAATGCTGTTTTGAATACTGTGAGGGGTGCAGTTTTTGAAATGGCATCATTTATGGGGGTGTCTCACATACAAGTCCCTCAAAGTCACATCAGAACTGAACTGGTCCCTAAAAAAATCAGTGTTTGAAATTTTCTTGAAAATTTGAAAATTTGCTATTCATATTGTAAGCCTCCTAGTGTCCAAAAAAATTAAAAGGAAGTTGAAATAATGATGGAAACATAAAGTAGACATATGGTCTATGTTAGTTATTAACTATTTTGAGTGGTATGATTATTTGTCTCACAAGCAGAAAATTTAACATTTTGCAAATTGCTAAATTTTCCATTTTTTTTCCGACATTTTGGTATTTTTCACAAAAAAACACAGACTGTATCGACGAAAATTTACCACTAACTTGAAGTACAATGTGTCACGAAAAAACAATCTCAAAATCACTGGGATAAGTAAAAGCAAAAAAAAGTTATCCCCACTTAAGTGATACATGTCAGATTTGAAAAAAAGGGCTCTGTCAGGAAGGCAAAAACATGCTGTGTCAGGAAGGGGTTAAAAATACTTGTTCCTAAACAGCCAGCGCTGGTACACTTCTGTTTTTTCTTGTTACAATTCATTTGGGAGTGACAACCTCACTACCAGCCGCAGTTAGTAGCACACCGATTAAATTTGTTTCCACCTCTCAGCTCTGTGTGTCCATCAATCACAGCCGGGGCTGCGCATTGCTGTCGCTATAGCCCCTACACACACACAAATAGTGACGTAGGGGCATTTTTTTGCAACTTTGCCAAACGAAGCAAAGTCGCTTAGAAAATACCTTAATATTGGCGTGTGTGTGCGTAGGCCCTCTAAGTCAGTGCATGCAGTCAAAATCTAGTCAAGTTTCTTAGCAAGTGACTGCAAATGTCTGTGTGTACAGAATGAGCGATAGTGATTGATATCTATCATTCTGAACCACTACCTACCTATTCTTTTGCTTCAGCAAAATCGCTTAGCACAAATCTCTGCATGTGTATGTGCTCTCCATGGGCGATCTGGAAACAGGGAAATCACCTACCCTAAATAGCTTAGCACACATCTCTACATGTGTATGCCCCTTTACAGGGAGTATTTGTACACTTGATTATAGGAATTTGATATGGAAAAGAACTGGTTATATATTTATGTTATCTTCAAGTTATCACAAACAAGCCTATACGCCATTATTAGGTATTTAGCTACCAATAGCTTCTTCAGTAATCATGATGTTAAGCAAAATAGGTAATGCCCACCAGAGACAGAGGAAGATCCAATATGGCAATGCCCATAGGTGGTATGCTGCCTTTGCTCAGTACAGCCACAGCAAAGTGAGCTGCAGGACAGAAAACAGGAGCCAAACGTCTTCGGAGCCATCTTCATAAGTGAAGCGAGAGCCACAGTCTGGCAGTACCATATGCAGAATTCCCGCATTTATTTTTCATTAATTAAAATTGCAGGATTTAATGAGTCAGCATCACTTACTGGTGATATAACACAGACCATATCTTCGCTACAGACACAAATGTTCAACTTTAAACGATTTTGTTTTAAAAGAAAGCTCTAAAAGATACGTACATTTATATCATATTGATTGGATGTTTTAAATAATGTAATAACAAATGCACGTATGAGTTTATTATATGTATTGCTCTGGAGAGTTTAACATTCCTAACTAAAGCAATCTAAGGAGAATATCAGCTAGATCAGTGGTCGAAGTGGAAATTTTGAAGTGGGGGTATGGAAATTTTGAAGTGGGGGTATGGAAAAGTAAAGAGTGAATATAGTGCGCACCTTCGGACACCCCCCTGTCCATCAACGTCCCCTGCCAGACTGCCCCGTTGTACAGGGGTATTACAAAAGCACAATATGTGCTGCTGAGTGATCAGAGAGCATCCTGAGGGGGAAAAAAATCTTTTTTTTTTTATCTTCAGATTAAAGTGGGGGTATGCCATACCCCCGTATACCACCCCACTTCGACCACTGAGCTAGATATCAAATCGTAGAAACAAAAAATAAATTGAAATTAAAACTTAAATTTTATTACAAAATTCATTAAATATATCTACTTTTGAATTGTACAAAAGAAAAAAAAAAAGAAAAAAGGATGTTTAGGATGCAAGTTCACAGAAAAGCAATCATTTATGAAAAATAAGAGAGGTCTCAGCCAATTGTTGATTGGCTGAGAGAGGTCTCAGCCAATCAATGGCTTCCTATTCGTTTGTATGGGCTTTTTTTTTTTTTTTTTAAGTGCTCTGCTCCCGCCGGTGGCTCTGCAGCATCTTCTCCTACCCGGCTCCCTGCGCCTCTCTCACTTACACGCTGATGGCAGCGGCTTCCTCCCCTGCTGTCACCTCCCCTGCTCCCCCCGCACCGCTCCAGGCAACACATAAGATTTAGCAAATCTTATGTGCAGCCCGTCTGACCTCCCGACTCTGATCGGATGCGCACATCGGGTCGGTGAGGATGTCTACATATGCGATTTGGCCTGATTTCACGGCCCGATTAATCCAAATTGCATAGTGTATAAGGGCCTTAAGAGAAATCTTTGGTAAAGATGTGCGCTTGCCTGAAATCTTTTGTCCAGGACGGACAAAAGATTTCAAGGCTAATTTATGCGCACATCTTAAGATCACAGATCTTTCTTGTTTGCCTGTTTTTCTTTTATATTTGAAATATCATTTAACAATATCCATGTTTTAGTGTGTGAGGCACAAACTGAACTCCACTAAACTTAATGTCAACAACTGGGAATTGCTGTTGGATTCAGCAACTCTAATGGCATCAACTATGTCTAAGTGAGCTCTGCACCCAATGTCTCCTGCCAGACAGCCTCACAACCTACTACTTCAGTAGACCTCTCATGATGCTCAATGATGACCCTCTATAGCCACTTCCAAAATGGTTCCAGTGATTTAGATAGTGGAACAGCTGGTAGAACTTCAGCCGTTTGTCAAAGCCAGAAACTTTGGGCAACTTCGCATGGTAAGCAGAGTAAAAGAATGATCCAAAACCACCGAACATACCGGCAATTGCCAGCTCAAATTCGGAATGTCCATAAAAACACGCAGGGTCAAATATCACAGGTCCGGTGTCCAGCTCAGCCACATTCCCTCCCCATAGATCTCCATGAAGAAGTGAAGGTACAATCTCAATTCCAGCAAATAGCTGTGGGATCTTCAACTGGAGGTATAAAAACAGAAGTATTAGCAAAAATCCAATTGGTATTATACCATTCATTCTAGCAAAGGCAACATTTCTCATTACAGGAACATTATACTAAACACAGCACAAGCAAGGAATTGATCTGTTACTTTTCTGGAGGAAATGTTTGCTCTTATTTTGCAAGTGTATACGTTACTTAATGTTTTTATTTTTCCTTTCCAAAGAAATTTAGGGGGGGGGGGGGGGGGGGGGGGGAGGACTTCTTATTTGGGTTTATGGAGGGATTTCAATTGTAGATGAAGGATGCAAATTGTGAGGCATTAAAACACCAGTAAAGGGTCTCTTCATCTCACCCCTCTAGCTGCCACAATTCACACACAAGTGCTCACTATCATGCGAGGCTGCAAGCAGTTGTGTGAGTGTTTGGGCAGCCATACAGTGTGGCGACTGATTTGCTTGATCGCAAAGCACAAATATCCACCCGCAATTAAATTTCCCCCTATGCGCTAGGTGATAACTGGGTTTTTACTGCATTTTGATATGCAGGAAAACCGGCATGTCGGGTTTTCGCTGCAGAGGGTATCGCCAGCAAAAGCTGGCGATACACCATAGAAGCCTATGGTCTTCTTAACGCGACCCAACGCCGTTCCGCACGAACCCCCCTCAACTGCGTCCGGGCACAAGTGCTGCCTGGACCAGTGACCTCCTCCTTCCTACTCTGTACATCCTCTTCCTGGTACAGGGAGGGAGGAGGAGAGCCTGCCCCACAGCAGCATCATCAGCACTGGGTAAGGGAGGGAGGGGGAGCTGCCATGGACCCGCTGCACATTGCCACTGTAACGCAAAGGGCAGCTCTTAATGCAAGAACTGTCCTTTGCAATAATTAACGCATATGTTAATGCATATGCGATAATTATCTATGCGGCAGCCGGCGATGTGCGGTGCACTGAGGCTGCGGATATTAGTGCATCCCACTCTATGTCTCACTCCAGTCTAGAACTCAATGTCGGACAGTTCTTCAGCAGTGTATTGAGAAAAAGAGTATTTCCTTATGTTTTAATATGAGTTGGTGACAGTAGATTTAAAAAATGTTGCCGACGTCCAAACCTGCAGTTGTCATGCATTGGCTTCACGAACATGCTATTGGGAACTCCCTGAAAACCAGCCAGTGTCACTCTACCATATATATTACAGCAACCACTAACATGTGTGCTCCACTACCGATGAAGCTGAAAAGAAGAAAACTGCTATGAAAAGAGAATACAACTATTTTAAAGTCTCCTTTACCTTCAAATTTAAATAAAACTATAGATCTATAGCAACCAATCAGCATTTAACTATCATTTTATAGTGTGTCTGATAAAGCCCTATTAAACATATCAACTTGCTTAGTTCACATTATATCTATCTCCGGGGATATGCATTACCGTACATTTAACGATTGAAGAACACCACACGGCGCTGTCCACAAATCCCCCAAGATTTCATTCCAAACTCTCAGTCGTAGGGGGTGAATATGCAAGCATCTCCTGAGGATGTCAGTATAGCTCCCTTTTCAGTCTGAGGCACCCTTCGGGTCGCCATGACTTTTTCAAGGCACCCCTAAGCCAAAATAATTACCTAACTGTCACTTTTTTAAAGTAATTGGGTTAAAACAATGCTATCAGAAGACAGCACCACCAATACCAGATACCACACATTGGTATGCCGGAAAGGTGAGTATACGTGAATTGCTACTTACAAAATGTATACATTGCATCGAACCAATGTGATGTTTAGTGAGAAGTTGCAATTTATTTTCCGTAGCATACATGAATACTCCCCTATGTACAGATGTAGCAGCCCTCTTCCTTGCAGGGGCTGGCGATTCTATCACCAGCCCCCGCCAACTACCGCCAGGGGCGTGCACACACGAGACGCTTACGCGCCCCGTGGCAACTGCCAGGGGTCCCCGCCGCCTCCCCTGCAGTCACCACCGGTCCACCTTGCCGCCCCTCTCCCCTCCCCGAACTGGGCAGCGTCTCCCTGAAATGGAGACCCGTAGGGAGATGCTGCCCAGCCGCCGTGATACTGGGACGCGCGTGCGCATGAGACGCACGCGCGTCCCAGTCCCTATTGCCGGCGCTCGCCAGTGAAAGGGATCTGGCGGGCGCCCGGCAAAGAAGACAGGCGCTACATCTGTACGGACCCTTTTTCACTGAAGAAACCCGTGTTAAGGGCCCTACACACGTAGCGATGCTGAAGCGTTCTGAGCGATGCTAGATCGCTCAGAACGCATGTGCATGATCGCTCAGCACACAGCGATGTGTCAGTGCTGTGTGCTGAGCGATCTGTCAGAGCCAGTGTTCTCACTGGAGAGCACGGTAGATATTAATTGCCGGGCAATAGCAAGGCGTGGGGCCGCGCATCACTATGACTGTGGCTCCTACACACAGCCATGTAGGAGCATTTTTAAGGGATATAGTGAGATCGCTTAGAAAATAACTGTATATCGTTACGTGCGTAGGCCCCATTGTTCAGCAAATTACCGGGTTGAAATTTTGAACACGGTAATTTGCTGCTCGGTGTGAAAGGGGTATAAGAGCCACATTTATCAAACAATATTTGCAGCTACATCCCCCGAAAACACCCGTTTTCGGGGGTTAGACACAAATATTTAGGAGATGAGGTCATTTGGTCTACACCATTAGGTCGACATGGAAAAAGGTCCATATGGGTCTAGGTCGACATGGGAAAAGGTCGACATGGTTCTAGGTCGAAAGGTCATTAGTTCGACAGGTCATTAGTTCGACATTGTGTAGGTTGACATGGAGTTTCGCACTGCTTTTTTCAGCCATGTGCCAACAGGTCATATTTCATGCCCTACCATCCACTAGGGCGTGGTGGGAGAATAAAATAGTGTCCCCGATGCATAGCGAGAGCTGCGAGGGGATGCGGTGCACTTTAAACTGTGTTTATGTCGACTGTGTTGACATTCAGGTAAAAAAAAAAACAGTGAAAAACCTTTTGACTGTCGACCTAGACAGTGTCAAACTAATGACCTGTTGAACTAACGACCTGTCGAATTAATGACCTTTCGACCTAGAACCATGTCGACCTTTTCCCACGTCGACCTAATGACTATCGACCATAATGCCGTAGACCAAATTATCCCAACCCATATTAAGTATCAAGCTAATGTACCAAAGGGGGCTGTAGCAGGAAACTCCAATCCCTGCTGTGATGCCCCCTGCATCGCCGCCGGCCGCATACCCCATAGGTTTCTATGGGGGATGCAAAGCTGCCCGATGTATCAATATAGGGCAGACCAGCTATGCATCGCCATTCTGAGATGGCGGTAGCCCATTGTAGTCTATAGGCTACACACCGCACTCCCGCCGGGGCAGTGCAGTCAGCAGGGTCGGAGCTAACCGCGCATGCGCAGACCCCCCCCAGCTGAGCACATCACAGGGACAGGCTCCTTTAGGAGCTCTGTCCCTGTGCATGTGGGATAATACATTTTACATTGCGATAATACATTTTACAATGAGATCCTGGGTGGTAACATTCTGCCCAGATTGCATTGTCAATGCAAAACATGATCAATGGGCCCCTCAGTCTCTTACAGCAGGCACCCCCTCCTATAAATTTCTATATGCAGCATTTCACATATAACACATTTTTACTCACTTCCTCAGCCAGCGGCCGGAACTTCAATCAGCTATCAGGACCCTTGACCAGTGCCCTCCTTGGCCACTCCAGAGCGCACTTCAGCCTGCTAGCACCCGCACCCTGCTGTCTGGCTCCAGTCACAGGGCCAGATTCTCTAGGCTTCAAAAGTGATAAAATAGAGAGTGATAAGCAGCCAGCCAATCAGCTCCTGCCTGACATTTTTCAAACACAGTCTGTGACATGGCAGGTAGGAGCTGATTGGCTGGCTGTTTATCACTCTCCATTTTATCACTTTTGAACTTAGAGAATCTGGCCCACAGACTGTTACACCCCCTGCCCCTGTACCAATCAGAGCAGTCCCGCACAACCCCCCACCGGCTGATTCCAGTCAAATGAACACCCCCTGCACCAGGGCCGTCTTTCCCATTGGGCTTAATGGGCAGTTGCCCAGGGGCCCAAGGGTTGTAGGGGCCCACCCCAATGGGGAAGACAGCACTGTCCTGGGGAATGGCGGCGGGTGATGGGAAACCAGGCAGCGACTGTCAGAGGTGACGCAACAGCGGCGGTGATCCAGGCAGCGGGGGGCTTGATGTAGCAATCTGGGTGGGTTGTGTCGGGGATCTGGGCAGCAGCTGTCAGCGGCGACTCTGCAGTGATCCAGGCAGTGGGGGGCTTGATGTAGCAATCCGGGTGGCTTATGTCGGGGATTTAGGCAGCAGCTGTCAGCGGTGATCCAGGCAGCATGGGCTTTACGTAGCAATAAGGGCAGCGTGTGTCTGGGATCCAGGCAGCAGCTGTCAGTGGCTGTCCAGGCAGCGGCTACTCAGACCCTGATGTAGCGCTATTTGCTGAGTGGGAAGCGCTGTTAATTTTGAAAAGTCTGTCCGGACGCTGATTGGCCGGATGCTCAGCCAATTAGTGTCCAGGCAGTCTTTTCAAAATCTGCAGCGCTTCCCGCCCGGTGGCAAATAGCGCTACTGTACATCAAGGTCTGAGCGAGCTGCCTGGATGTTCGCTGACAGTGGCTGCCTGGATCCCCACCACATGCCGCTTGGATAGCTAAATCAAGCTCCCAGCTCTCTCACTGCCTGGATCACTGCTGGGTCACCACTGCCTCTGCCTGGACGTCCGCTGACAGTTGTGCCTGGATCCCCGCCACATGCTGCCCAGGTAGCTACTTCAAGCCCCCAGTGCCCCCTGATGCTGCTGCACATAGGTGGGTGGAGAGGTGTTGTGAGGAGGAGAGGGGGCCCTAAAAAATATTGGTACTTGTTTCCTAGCACGGCCACAATCTTATGGATCGTGTACCTTTAAGTTAAGGTACACGATCCATACGATGGACCCGATTTCCTTTGAAATCAGGTCCATTTTGCCGGCTAGGACACAATATCGGGGGCATCGCGTCGGTCGGGACCATTAACATTGGTCCCGACGCGACCGACGCGATGCCCCCGATATTTCCATAGGCTTCAATGTTAAAAAATATTTTAACATTGAAATCGTGTCGGGAAAGGTAAAATATCGGGGGCATCGCGTCGGTCGGGACCATTAACATTGGTCCCGACGCGATGCCCCCGATTTTTCCCATAGGCTTCAATGTTAAAATATTTTTTAACATTGAAATCGTGAGAAAATGTGAAAAATGTGAAATGGGCCAATATGACCCATTTCACATTATAGATGTCCCCGTCGTCACCCCACGATAGACGCCAACCCGAAGCGTGGCGAGCGCAGCGAGCCCGCGAGGGGCGTCGGTGCGCATCCTCCAACCTTTTCATTCCCCTACTATCCACGTCGGCGCGAGGTATACAGGTATACGCGTCCGCTCGCCACGCTTCGGGCTCGGTGGCTCGCTACGCTCGCCACACTATTCTATTCTCAACTCCACGCCGACGTGGATAGTAGGGGAATGAAAAGGTTGGAGGACGCGCACCGACGCCCCTCGCGGGCTCGCTGCGCTCGCCACGCTTCGGGTTGGCGTCTATCGTGGGGTGGGGTGTACGCCGTTAAATTTGGGGGGGTTGGGAATATTTTACATTGAATCCAATGTAAAATCGGGTCCCAGGGACCCGATTTACATTTCATTCAATCAAAAAATCGGGTCCAAAATCGGTCGGTCGCATCGCATGCGACCAAATCGCATGCGATGCGATTGACCCGATTTTTCCGACACGACCACCCCGATGTAAATCGGTGTGGCCGTGCTAGGAAACAAGTACCAAAATATTTTGCCCAGGGGCCCACTAGATGGTTAAGACGGCCCTGCCCTGCACCAGAGCTGCTGGCTGACTCGGCACAGGTTACTGCCGCAAGCCATCTGCTCACAGCACTCCCGTGCCCTACTAGCTCCGTACTAACCGCTTGCTGACTCTGCACAGGCAGATGGTCTGCTCCTTGCGCACTCACCCCCCGGAGCCTGCTAGCTCCATCTTCCCTGCCCGCCCGCTGACTTAGCATAGGCGCCGCTCTTTGCACACTCACTCCCCCCTGGTACCGGCTAGATACTACACACTGCCCAGCCCGCTCACATAAAAAAAAAAAAAAAAAAAAAATACATGCTTCTGCGGCCGCGGCACCCCTGGGACATTGCTGCGGCACCCCGGCGCACAGTTTAGGAACCACTGTCCTACACATTCTCCCTTTTACCAGATTCAAAAATCTCCATCTCACCCTTGTGGATACTGACATCTGTGATCGGCCCTATTTTCATATAAAGGTTTCTTTTTTTCCCTCTAGCGTCTCCCCATGGGATAAGATACAACAATCAAGGAGGCTCTTCTGAAACAATGACTCCCCTCTACAAGAGGCCCTATGTGCTTTAAAATGTTTCTTTTCCCTCTCACTTCTCATTTACAAATTTGTTCTAAATGCACCCAGAGGGCTGGGATCCTCCAACTCTATCCCAAATATGGATCAGGACAGAAATGGTACCAAATGACAAATACAGTAGGTTCTCAACCGACTATGGTGCCTCTCCACTCCCCAACATGTTTCAGGGTCAACTAGCGCTTTTTCAAGCGGTGGAGGATGTGTTCTGTGGCCTGGTATTTATACCTGAATCAGTATTGCTTTCTGGCCCAAAACCTGGTAAGTACCAGGGATAAACATATAATAGAGCAATCCATTATTCAACAATGGAGTAACAATGGACACAAATGCAAATAAGACATAATAATTCCGAGATGGCCTCAGAAAACTCTTATTAGCATAATAAGAGAGATTTGGTTATTTTTCATAATACTTGTGGAAGTGTACAATGGACATTGAGCTGGACAGGACATCCCCACACCTAACAGTGTATACAAATGACCCACCTGTAACTGTGCCCAAAGCTCCATGGCTTCTCTGTTCCCAGAGGATTTCTCTAGCATGTCCATTTGGTGCTGGATCCGCTGGCGGGTGTAGAAAATGACCCAGTCATCCTGCCAATCATTCACCTGATAAAGATATAGTTGTAGTGGTCAAAATAGCTCTTGAATACATAAAGGGCCTGATTCTGGTTCACACACAAAAGTTAATTCTCTCTCTAATGGACAAAACCATGTGCACTGCAGGTGCATCCTAAGTACAAACCACACCCAAATCGAACACATCTCTGCACATGTTACATCTGCCCCCCCCCCCTGCAGTGCCCATGTTTTTGTCCATTAGAAAGAGAATAATAGTTTTTTAACATGTACAAGATGCAACATATGGTTCCTCATACATTATTTTGATTCACTCCGAAATCATGGACAAAAACATATGCACTGCAGGTGGGGCTGATGTAACATGTGCAGAGAGAGTTAGATTTGGGTGGTGTGTACTTCAAACTGATATCTATATTGCAGTGTAAAAATAAAGCAGCCAGTATGTATCCTGCACAGAAACAATAAAACACCCAAATCTAACTCTCTCTGCATATATTACATCAGACCCACCTGTATTGCACATGGTTTTGTCCATTAGAGAGTGATTGTGCCTTTCCGAGTGAATCAGAATAACCCCCATAATTCGTGATCTTACCAGGGGCAGATATCCACAGCAGGTCACAGTATCGAAGCCAAACTTGTCTATGTATTGAACATCAGAATGCCCGGGTCCTTTGCCTCAAAAATACAAACAAAATAAAACGTAGGACAGAAGATCCCGGGAACGTACTAAAATGTGCCCAGGTTTGCCAGTAGGTGAGGATTTACAGTATATAGCAGAGCAGCCAGCTTCCTGTTGCGATATTCAATGACTCCTCACATGGAACCGCTTACCCCATTTACCGCAATGCACTGCTTTAGAGGCCATTTTAAGGGGCTAAATCAATATTAATGAGAGAGAAAACACATTTCTAGAGGCCAGTGCAGTCATGGGAGCACAAAACAAGAATTTATAGTCAAGATTTTATCCAGATTAAGGTGTGCAAACAGAGGGGGTTATTCTAGTTCACTCGGAAAGGCACAATCACTCTCTAATGGACAAAACCATGTGCACTGCAGGTGGGGTTGATGTAACATGTGCAGAGATAGTTAGATTTGGGTGGGGGGTGTACTTCAAACTGATATCTATAGTGCAGTATAAAAATAAAGCAGCTAGCATTTACCCTGCACAGAAACAATAAAACACCCAAATCTAATGTAGGGTACACACCACGACGACCCGCTCACGTGGAAATTGTGAGTGGGTCATCAGTGTTTCTTCAGACCCGCTCACGATGATGCGGGGGGGGGCACGACCCGCTCACGATGTGCACCGTGAGCGAGTCCGATCCAATGGCGACCCGCACCCAGCAGTATGGTCGTTATTCAGATCCTACCTGCAGCAGGTAGGATCTGAATAACGACCGACCGACCCGCGGGACCGCGCATCGGATCGGTATCGGTCCACACCAGGACAGAAAAGGGCCCAATCACCACACAATCTACATCCAATTGGTCGGAATTGGATCTAGATTGAGGGGATCGGGCCCTAGTCGTCCTGGTGTGTACCAGGCATAACTCTCACTGCACATGTTACATCAGACCCACCTGCACTGCACATGGTTTTGTCCATTAGAGTGTGATTGTGCCTTTCCGAGTGAACTAGAATAACCCCCACAGTGCGATTGCCTTGCGATTTGATCAGCTTTTATTCGACTTTGACTATGTGTGTGTGCACTACATCAGTAGTGATAAAAGTGGAGAAGGGAGCGAGTGAACAGGTTTGCGAAGGCAACCAATCAGCTTCACAGTAACATTTATCAATTGCACTTACTGAGGGGATTCAGCGGTGTGGGGGAGGTGTTTCAGCACTCAGGGGCAGATTTATTTAGCTAGGTAAAGAGATAAAGTGTCTGGTTTTTATCACAGGCCAATCAGCACCTACCTGTCACTTTTCAAACCAAGCCTGTAACTTCACAGTTAGAAGCTGATTGGCTGGTGATAAAAACCACACACTTCACCTATTGCTTCACCGAGCTTAAAAAATCTGCCCCCGAGTGCTGAAACACCTCCCCCACACCGCTGAATTCCCTCAGTACCATCCCCTCGCATGCGTCCGCTAGCAGGAGAAATCATTCGATGGTCGCCGACCATCAAATGATTTCTCCTGCCTTCGGAAATAAAAGACAGTCTGACCTAACTTTTATTTCCTCCACAAATCGGTGAAGACGGAGCGGCAGAAGGCATCGGCTCCCCTGCGTTCCCATTCATGGGGACACCCATAAAACGCTGGACATTCCCATGGTCCAGCGCCGTTTCCACCCCCAACCCTCTCTCCCCGCAACAAAAGGCCTGGCGAGTGTGTAACTCGCCAAAGCCATTTGGTGCCAGGATCTGCGCATGCGCAAATATGCACATGGACAGACCCCTAGCCATCCGAACGGGGCCAATCATTACAGAATTAGGCCCTATACTGTATGTAGGAGCTGACTGGTTCTCCACTCCTATAACTGCTTTATACATCTACCTTATTGTGTGCTGAAGGTCGGGTTCTTAGATACCAAATCAAACCATTTCCATTCCCAGGTCGAGCCTTTCTATTGCCATCATTGACAATTCTGTATAAAATAGGAAGGTTTCAACTCAAACATAGCAGGAAAATATATTAAACTGATCAGTTCTAGGCCCAATCAGTAGATAAGCAGCTGATCGCCACGATAATTGCACAGTGTATCGCTGCCACCGCAGTAATTATCGGTCTGTAGGACATGCTAAAATTGTGTAGCGTGTCCGAAAGATCAGATAATTAATGGACTTATTTCCCTGGTTCATCACAGAGGAGAAAACAGATAAATGTTTCTGCGCCGAGAGGGGTACACAGACATTTAGGCCATAAGGTGCCCATACATGGTACAATTATTGTATACAATTTGGACTAGATCGCATCGCATAGGTTTTGCAATGAGATTTCATACAAAAAGTATGTGCAGCACAACAGAATCAGAATCAGCTTTATTGGCCAGGTATACTTGCGTATACTAGGAATTTGTTTTCGGTTTGCTGTGCAGCAGCCAGGTGGGTAACAAGTAAATAGCAGACTGTACAGTATAAACAATATAAACAGGTGGAGGAACATGTACAGTCATACAGAAAGTTATTCCGAGGGGACACTGTGTTAGATTATGTGCAAAGGGTTATAGCACAACTAGACAGTGAGGTGTTCATGAATTCATGTGTCAACAGGTGAACCGCTTGAGGAAAGAAACTTTTTAGGCTTCTGGTAGACTTGGTGGGAATAGCCATGTAGCGTCTGCCTGATGGCAGCAGGTTAAACAAGCCATGGCCAGGATGTAGCTGGTCCTTGACTATCTTCGTTGCCCTCTTTTTTGCTCTGGACATGTACAGCTCCTGGACAGAGGGAAGGTATGTCCCGATTATCTTCTCCGCAGTTCTGACTACCTTTTGGAGTCTGCATTTATCTCTCTCGCTAGCGGAGCCGTACCAGACCAGTATTGAGGAGCACAGTACAGACTCCACAATTGCGGAGTAGAAGAGGAGCAGAAGCTTCTGTGGGATGTTGAACTTCCTCAGTTGCCTAAGGAAGAATAGCCTCTGCTGCGCTTTTCCAACAATAGTATCAGTGTTGGGCCCCGATTTAAGGTCCCGGGAGAGTGTGGTTCCTAGGAACTTGAAGGAGTCCACTAGCAACACCACACTGTCAGCAATTGTTAGCGGAGGAACACCAACAGCCTTCTTCCTAAAGTCCACTACCATCTCAACGGTTTTGAGTGGGTTGTGCTCTAGATGGTTGCTGCTGCACTACCGGGCCAATCGGTCAACTTCTTTTCTGTAGGCCAATTCGTCCCCGTCCTTGATAAGGCCAATGACGGTCAGCGAATTTGATTATCTTTACTGATTGCACCTCTGAGGTGCAGTCGTTGGTGTACAGGGAGAAGAGCAGAGGTGAGAGTACACAGCCCTGGGGGGCTCCTGTGCTGATGGACCGCACTTGGAAGGTGAACTCCCCCGCTTTCACAACTTGTTTTCTATCATTCAGAAAGTCCACAATCCAAGAACACATAGCTTCAGGGACTCCTAGGCGGAGTAGTTTGGGGTGGAGGATGTTGGGGATGATTGTGTTGAAAGCCGAGCTGAAGTCGCTTGCATAGGTATCCGGCATATCCAGGTGCTGCAGAATGTAGTGCAGGCCCAGGTTGACTGCATCCTCAACACATCAATTAGATCGGTAGGCAAACTGGATACTTGATGAGATGTGTGGCGGGAGTGCACATCTCATCGCACCCTGAAATTGTACCGTGTGGGCACCTATACACATTGAAAAATCTCACAGTGTATGGCCACAATATCAGATGTCTTCAGCTTCTCATATAAAATCTGTCAGTCAAGATTGCGTCAGAAATCCATTTGTTCACATTCTGCATTCTGGACGTGAAGGCCCCCCCCCCCCAAAAAAAAAAAAAAAATTGAAACGGCATGTGTGAAAATGTACTCAAAAACAGGTGAATACTGACAGGCGAAGCTTTGCCATTTTTTTCGCCTCGTGATAAACTCGGCTGGGACTGAATATTCCCCATATTGTACTAGAGACACTGGGCTGCGACTTTAATTGCAAAGGAAATATATGTATAAATTTGCAGATGAAACACAATGGAACTAGATATAGCTACTTCATACACAGTTCAGACTCATTTACATGCCGATGTACAAATGTCACACATCAAACTTATTAGTGTAATTTAGCAATGTAGTATTGTTATTCCAAGTTTTATTTCTGAAAATAAAATGCACAAATCATATCAATAAAACTATCTAAATAGATGTAATGTTATCAGGGCTGAAACACACATTTACTAACATCTCAAAATGAATATAAAACAATTATCGCCTAGTAAAGTGTTTTAGCCCTTTAGACCAAACATTGATTGAAAGGTTGTTTTTTCCAGCAATTTGTAAGTTATAAAAATTTATGAAAAATGACCTTTGGTTAAAAAAGAAAAAAAAAAAACCATTTGGACAGGGAAAATAAATAAATAAATATGATTCTGCCTCAGAAAGATTTCTTGGAATGGTAGTCACATTACTTTTGGGAAAGTAGATCCTAATATGTAATTACCCACAATGCCGCTTTCCTTGTTCATCTTCTCCTGTAGCCTCTGGTTATGGAGATGAAGATCTGCCAGCTGCTCTCCCAGCTTTGAGGAGTATCTGAAACATAACAACTTATTAAAATCTATCTACAATAAAACACAAAACTGCCTTATTTTTAAAACTCAAAAGATTATGTCAAGTGGCATCATATGAACTGGGGACACTGTATGCCATAATGTGAATTAGGGATAGCGTATGGCATAATGTGCATTGGCAGCCCAACAATGTGACCTCATATAACCTTGTGAACTACAATGGTTCATAAGATAAACTAGGGTACTATTATAGGACATATTAACTAGGGCACTATGGTTCAGAAAATGGTACTATTATGGGCATAAAATGAATGGGTGCCAGACAGTTTCCCGACAGTCGGGATCCCGACATTCAGTACCCAGACGTCGGGGTCCCAACGGCCACCAGCTATTCTCCCTCGCGTGTGTCCACGACCCCAATAGAGGGAGAATAGAATAGGTGGCGAGCATATCGAGCCACCGTGACCGCAGCGTGGAGAGTGCAGCGAAGGGGCACGCTCGGGTCACTCTCCATCAGAGTTGGCGGCCGGAGTGGCTCGCAGAGACGGTCTGTCAGCAACTGGACTGGGACACCTGAGGGCCGCACCAAATGCGGCAACAACAGCAGAGGCTCAGCACGTCTGCAGTACTCCGGCTGGAGTAATCCCAGTTGAGTGGAACCTTCCCCATCCCGGGAACCCCAACAGAACAGGTGGCCACGTATATGTGTAAATATTTTGACCCTAAAACCAGGGAGATCTAGTGGAGTTCCGCAGCTGCAGGGCATTTATAGAGGGACAGTCGCCCTCTTCTTCTTAAGTGGGAAACCAGTGTCCAGGAGTGGTGCCCTTATACAGAGGAGACCCTCCTGCCTAAATATCAGATACTGTCATTTAGTCCAGGACAGACCAAGATTGCTTGGCCCTACCTGCCCAGGAAAAGAGGACCCTCAAGGCAACTTTCCCCACCCAGTAGTACCCAGGATATTGATCCGTAGGAAGGCCTGGCATCACGGGGCCCAAGCTATTGATCCGTATGAAGGCCTGGCATCACGGGGCCCAAGCTATTGATCCGAAGGAAGGCCGGGTTACCCCTTAGGTATGCTATACTGGGGAATTGTACATTAATTTCAGTATACAGGAGGAACCCTAGGCTTGTGGCCAGAGCAATAGTTGGGTACCGTACCATTGGTTCACATGGGGCCAGATTCTCTAAGCTTCAAAAGTTATTAAATGGAGAGTGATAAACGGCCAGCCAATCAGCTCCTACCTGCTATGTTACAGGATGTGTTTGAAAATTGTCAGACAGGAGCTGATTGGCTGGCTGTTTATCACTCTCCATTTTATCACTTTTGAAGCTTAGAGAATCTGGCCCATAGTGTAGATATAACATACCTGTTTAGCAAGAATAAGTAAACTATAAAGTGATTTATGAGAGTAAGTTAGTTATTCACCTGGAGACGTCCAGAGTAACCATGATGTTGTTTGACTGTGTAAGTTTGTCCAAGGTATGTTAAAAGTCTGATTCATGCCAAAATGTGCTGGGTAGGGCATAGTTGTCATGTAAATGCTACTACGCTGAAGTGTTACTAATGATTACAGTGATTTGCACTACTGGCCTCGTGTGAGCAGCATATGGTAGCCCAAGAGCAGGGCCAGATTTCCCACTAGGCCCGTGAGGCACGGGCCTAAGGGGCGGCACCTGCTGGGGGCGGCAACAGTAAGCAGTGGTGTGCATCAGAAGTGCCCCCTTCAGCGTCTGTGACTGTTAGCCGGCTCCAGGGGATCGGGTACTTAAGTGACAGGAGTTTGCACTTCCGGCGCTGGGTACTTAATCCCCGACGCCGGAAGCACAAACTCCTGTCACTGACATTACAGGGCTGCCTCTCCCTTGGTGTTTAGCACCCGATCCCCGGCACCGGAGAGATGCAACCCCGTGATGCCTCTCCGCTAATGGAAAGACACAGTGCTGGAGCCGCCCTGATGCTGAGGAGGGAGCTTTGCACCACCAGGGAGCTGAAGACCTGCAGCCCCACGCAGTTGAAGTTACAGTACCTGCGCTGCTGAAGGTACTGTATGCGCTGCTTTCTGTGCACTCCCTCACTATAATAGGCAGGGGGGGGGGCGCGGCGGCAAATAATGTGGTGCCTAGGGCCGAGACTTAAATCCGGCCCTGGCCAAGAGTGTGAATTCTGCATTTGCTGAGTAGTAAGCAATAAATCTATATCTGTTCTTTAAATCTCACCCGACTGTTGCCTCTTCAATACCCCGGATAAAGATCTGAACCTGACCGTGCACATCACACTAATACTGGGCACCACATTGTAATTTGACATATCCTTTTCTGTTTTTTTTATTTATTTTGCTGTTCCCACTGTTTGTCAGAAAGATGTCTCTCAGTTTATTAACATGCAGGTGTCAGTTTTGCTTCTCCTATACGGCCCTACATCATTAGTCAATATACATCCGTGCTACCATGCACAGTATATTCTCAAGTTTATAGCCCTCAGCACACCTGTTTTTTTGTAATATCCTGTGTTAATGTTATTCTTTTAGTAGCGTAGTGTAGCTGGGCGCCCTGCTAATATGTGCCTTTATACTTACTCGGCAATGAACCATTGTGTATTATCACAGCTCCTGAACAAGTTACGTAAGTTACATAGTTTACGTAGCACAGTTTCTGAACAAGTTACGTAGTTTACGTAACTTACGTAGTTTACGTAGCCAGCATAGTGGTGTATTTGTATTCTCAATACACCACTACGCAAACTACATAATGGGCGCCATGATAATACACAAGTACCATGTTCTCTTATTATGTTTGTCTAAAAATCAATAAAAACTATTGAATTTAAATAAAAATTAGTGGAGCAGTACACTTCACCTATAACGCCTTTACTTTTCTCTCGCACCTCACAGAAGTATGCAGGACATTTAGTGATGTTCAGCTCATGCATTGTATGGGTTTCCTGATTATTTAACTTATTAGGTAAAGGCTCCATAATTGCTAGACCACTTACCCTCAATATAAAATGTTGTATTATTTGCAGGTATTACCGAGAAATACGTCAAGTGCTATTTGAGAAATCTCTGCATTTTCACATTATCAGCACCAGTAGAGAGCACGGTACTCTTTACTTAGAAGGGCGCCCATCTCGGCCATCTCGGGCATTGAATGCACTAAAAAATCATGTGCGATGCGACAGACGAGATGCCCGAGATTTCCCATAGGGAACAATGTTAAATGTCTCAATTGACCCGATTTTCCTGTTCAATGCCTCAATTGACCCGATTTTTCCATAGGAAACAATGTTAAATGGGCCACAGAGGCCAAATAGGCACCCTGAAGTGAATAATGGCCACCCGAATTGTTAACGCCACCCCACGATCAACGTCAACCCGAAGCGTGGCGAGCGCAGCGAGCCCACGAGGGGCGGCGGTACGCGTCCTACGACCTTTTCATACCCCCACTATCCACGTCGGCGTGGAGTCGAGAATAGAAAGTGTGGCGAGCGCAGCGAGCCACCGAGCCCGAAGCGTGGCGAGCGGACGCGGATACCTTCACAGGTATCCGCGTCCCCTCGCGGGCTTCACAGCTGTCCGCGTACGCTTCGGGCTCGGTGGCTCACTGCGCTCGCCACACTTTCTATTCTCAACTCCACGCCGACGTGGATAGTGGGGGTATGAAAAGGTCGTAGGACGCGTACCGCCGCCGCTCGCCACGCATCGGGTTGACGTTGATCGTGGGGTGGCGTTAACAATTCGGGTGGCCATTATACACTTCAGGGTGCCTATTTGGCCTCTGTGGCCCATTTAACATTGTTTCCTATGGAAAAATCGGGTCAATTGAGGCATTGAACAGGAAAATTGGGTCAATTGAGACATTTAACATTGTTCCCTATGGGAAATCTCGGGCATCTCGTCGGTTGATCGCACCCGATTTTTTTAGTGCATTCAATGCCCGAGATTTTTTACTAACGATGCCCACGATCAAAATCGTGGGCGCCCTTCTAAGTAAAGAGTACCGAGAGCACTACACCTTCCAGTGCTTAGAAAACGGAAATATCACGCTATTTCATTAGTGGTCATGGAGATTAACTGAAGCTGTGCACCCAGCGAGATTAGGACAACAGGATATACAATAGCCAATTCCGGCTGAGACGGCAGGCTAGCATTGCGCAATGTCAGACAGACACACTGGATGATATTTAGATTTTGTCATTCCAACCTGTCAGAATCATCAAAATTGTTCCGAATATTCTCTAGTGTGTACCCAGCTGAATAGATCAGAATTTCCATATGTAGACCATTACTATTAAATCAAAGCTGGAATGGCAGGAGGAGGGAATTTTTACCCCAGAATACTAGTATAGTCGCTCTTGCTGCATTATATAATGGGCAAATCATTTAGGTTAAACAGACAAATGACTAATAGGAATAATTATGACCCTAACAATTAGTATCATACTGACCTACCTGTTGAGGCTTTTCATTTCTAGGTGTTCCATAACTAGCACAGTGCCAGATGCTGGCTGATCTATAACCTTCATGGGTTTGGGAACCTTTATGGTTTCCGTTTGGTCAATTGCTTCCAGGCTAGCTTTCTCTCCCTCAAACATCTTCCGTGCCTAAGAAGAGACAGAGAAATGTTTGTTGGTAATATTGTACCATAATACAATCTGTTAAGGTATTTGTCCAAAACATACAGGCTGTTCATTGTTAGGATTAATATCTAATCCTCAACTATTCTACATATCGCCATCATGTAGGAGAGATCTGTATAATGATGCCCATACACATATGCGTTCGGATGCAATGCGACATCCCAATACGATGTTTCATTGCATCAGATCGCATCTTATGGTGCCCAATTGCTTCTTTCCAGTGCCCAATGTCACATGTCACCTGTGATGCCACATGGGGTGCGGGAAGAAAAAAAAAATATTTAAACACTAGGTGGCAAGGGCGTAACTACCATAGGTGCAAGGGGTGCAGCTGCTATGGGGCCCAGAGCTGAAGGGGGCCCATCTTTGCTGTCTAAGTAATATGTTTTACATACATTTATCACCATCAGTTGCTAAATAGGGGGCCCTTACAAACTTTTGCTATGGGGCCCATGAACATCTAGGTACGCCTCTGCTAGGCGGCCCTCTGATGGCTGAGAGAGCTCTCAACCAATCAGAGGCCTCACATTCAGGTGGCCACTGATTGGCTGATTGAGCCAGTGTTTTTAAATTGTTTTTTTTTTTTTTCAAATTCTGCCACCAGCCCTCATGTACAGCACTGCGCTACACTGCTGCCCGCTGATCGACATTTCAGTGGCCGGCCTGCGTATTGTGCCAGGGGGCCATTTGATGTGCATACAATCCCTCTATTTATCACACAGATGCGGTTGAAATCGAAGGATTGTATGCAATACTACCCTCATTTTGTGTGTGCCATAAGTCAACTTTAATCTGCCATCATACAATATATTTAATAAAAGTGATTACAGCACACTACAAGCTGAAAACTCTGCTTTTCCACATATGCCCACAACCAGATACTAGGAATGTGCTAATCAGCAGAATAACAGACTGGGATAGTACAGCCTCCAAGTCATCTCTCTAGTCTACAATCACTACTACCAAACTGGTAATTAGTTGCAAAATAACAATATAAAAGTTAACAAGATCATCAATACAACACAGTAGTCACCAGGCATATTATATATTACTTATACAGTAATTGTATTATTTAAGCATGCAAGTCTCAGCACAATGAAACAAGGATTGCTTATTTACTGTAGTTCAATTCCAGTTGCACATCCAATGCCCCACAAAATAAAATAAAGGACAAGTGATGTTTAAGTGCATAAAATATGGTTATTGCAATGCAATATCATTACATATCTCCAATTGCAGAATTACTACTGCAGCTCAGAGCACTGCCTAGACCACAGATGTATTTAAACTACTACTACCAGACTGCCCTGCAGGAAAGGCTGGGGCATGTAGTACTTCCATAACGTCTGTAGTGTAACCTTATAAGTTGACTATGTTGAAGCTTAGATATCTTACAATAGATCCATTAACTTGTTATTAACAATCATTATTAATTTAACGATCCACAAAACCTCGGACTTGTGGTTGATCTTGACATAGACGCGACCCTTGTCAGTGTCATAGCTTTGACCCTGGCTGATGCAGCCTCCTCCAGAGTGGCCAGACGGCTTCACCTGCGAGCAGTTAAGTTCCTTCTTCAGCAAAGCTTCCATGCTGTTATCACACTGCGGCTGCCCGTGACAGATGTGTCTGCGCAATGATGCATTCCACGTGCGTTCCAGCTGGGCCTTACTAGCTCGTAGTGCGCCGAACACTGGCCTCTAGTGTACGCTCCGGGAACTGATTTGCATAGGAAAAAATAATAATAATAACGAAGGTTGTATTTATTTAGCAAGCAGCTAGTGATCAGTACGTTTAAATTATTTCCCAGGCGGTGGGCTGTACAGGCGATGCTAGAAGCTGCAGCTGGCATCACCCTTGTCAAAATATTGTTTAACTACTGTATATCAGTTGTAAAACGCTGCCAAATTTAGCAATTCACAAAAGCTCCCTAAACCAGTGGTTCCCAAACTGTGGCCCTTATTCAGATCTGATCGCAGTACACATTTGGGTACTTGTGTAGTTTCATGGCGCCATGTGTCTGAGTCCCCTTGCGGGGCTCGCTTCGCTCGCCCCCGCTGCGGGCTCGCCACGCTATTTAAAATCAACTCCATGCCAACATGGATAGTGGAGGTATTAACTATCCATGTTGGCATGGAGTGAAGTTACTTTTTTGGACATATTTCGTGGTGAGCGTACACCCGGAAGTAGCACGGCGCCAGCACAAGTACCCACATTTGTTTGGAAAATGGGCAAAACCATGTGCACTGCAGGTGGGACAGATGTAACATGAGCAGAGTTAGATTTGTGTGAGTTATTTTGTTTCTGTGCAGGGTAAATTCTGGCTGCATTATTTTTACACTGCAATTTAGATTTCAGTTTGAACACCCCCCACCCAAATTTAACTCTCTCTGCACATGTTACATCTGCCCCACCTGCAGTGCACATGGTTTTGACCATTTTCCAAATAAATTTGTACTGCAATCGGATCTGAATAAGGGCCTGTGTGCCTAGGAATCCTGGGGTAGAAAAATAGACTGTGCAGACAAGATTATAGTGCAGATACAGTACAGATCCATAATATATAGATTTAAAAAAATGTTTTGCTTGCCATGCGATTCAATCCTAATTTATTGAATCAAGTTCTTAAATGCAAGGCAATTGCACCGTGTGTACACCCACTTATGTCTCATGAAGTTGAGTGATTTTTATTTTCCTACTGCACAAGCGTCTGTGTTGCACTGCACTTCCATCCAGAGTCTGTGTGCGCAGTCACAGTTGTAATTGACATGTATGATGTGGTGGATGTTAAATCCGGATAGGAAGGCTTAGAGACTAAACTCTTTGGTGGTACCATGTGGGTACCTGGACTGTGACATTGTGCTCGCCTTCATCTGGAAGATGTTACCTGTGTTCAACATCCACCACCTAATGAACGATCACAAACACCTTGGGTGAGATTTAATAGGATGAGAGATTCAGAAAGTGAGAGATTTGGTGAGAAATCTCCAGTTTTTTAAAGCGGCAATCATTTACACTGCAATACCAGTTTGATTTTGCAGTGTAAATGCCGCTTTAAAAAAACTGGAGATTTCTCACCAAATCTCTCACTTTCTGAATCTCTCATCCTATTAAATCTTACCCATTATGTTTTAAGGCCTCAGACATGCATTCCTTTTTATGTTTTTTTTGTTGTTGAGGATATTTTGAAGTGAGGAAGGAGATATGCCTTTATTTGATGAGAACACACAAATAAACCAAGCCTAGGAGAGGCCTACATCTGGTACAGGTTTTTTTTAGCATTCGTACGGCTGATTTTTTTAAATATTTCTTTATGTTACTCACGGATGTGCACCATGAGGGCTCTGTGACATTTTTTTTTTTGAGGTTCGCTGAGGATCAAAAAATGTATTTGGGGAAGGCAAGAGAAACATCACCATCAAATAAGTGTGAAAATTGGGATTCTATTGGGTTACCACCAAGCGATTCTTCTATGCCATCTAATGGCAGGTGGTGGAGGGGTGGGGGCGGCAATTGAATAAGCTTAATATGTATGTTGGGGAAATGGAGACAATGTGATTCATTGACTACAATGACAGGTAACTGACAGCAAAATAATCCTTTATCCGATTCTGCGTTGCTGCAACACAACAACAAATAATCAAGTAGCTTTGCTCTTGCACACACTGTATTGTACTGGAAAGGGTTAAAATCCTAACAAATGTTCACATGTACTTATTGGCCCTTGAGGATTTTGTTGAAATTGTTAGAACCTTTTGTAAAATGTTTTGTGCTTGAATGCTATATCCACTGTCCCTACTGGACTCAAAGATCATCATGCCTTATAACTGATTGATTACGTCTCTGAGGAAGCCGCCGAGTTCTTACAGGCGGAGAAACGCGTCAGTTCTCATTGTTACAATTCTGGTACCAGTTTTCACTTTGGACAAAGGACTTCCTGGATTGCGGACCCAGATATGGCTGGAATCTGAAATAAGCCGGGGACTGACAATCTCTACAACTAACCAGGTGGCCACCTGTCTATTCATAATTGTGCATGCATGGAAGGACAATCAATGTGGTAATTATATCACACAAACCTTTCACTCAAATATATCCCTGCTTTCATGTGCAGTGTGCTGTTGCTAAAAATACTAACAGGAACATTTTTTTTGCTCTGCATAATACTTACAATCGAATCGAACAAATATTAACACCGTGAGGGATAATTCCACTTTCCATCATCCAAATTGAGCCTTGCTTCGTTTTATATTAGTTGTGGTATTATTAATTTATCCATTATCTATTATTTGGTGTATTGTTGCTTTATTCATTTTTTATGATTTCAAATTAAATTTATTATTTTTAATGCTATAATGATGTATAGTGAATGATGTTATACTATGTTATTCAGTGGAAAGGTCTGTTCGTGACCAAATTATAGTACAATCAAAACTGGTTTATGAGCCCAATTATCCAATTTTATATGTCATATTTTATTAAATAATTTTTTACTATAGAGTATTGAGATATACCTTATAATAAATAAAATACACATTTTTTCATCATAACGCAGTGTTTTGTTCTTTCCTGTTGTTCCCATCCTAAATTGTGGCCAAGTATCCACAATTATTCACTGCTGCTTTGATTGAAAACAATTGACTACAAATCCCAGGTGGTCCCTTAAGCGCGCCACCATCTGTTTTTCTTTCATGCCTTATCACTATTGCAGATCATTTTATTCTTGATGGCAGAATTTGTTTCCTCAAAGTGATCAAATAATGGGATACATACAATATATCAGCATGCATTCATGACGGCGGTGGTCAAAAGACCGAATCGGGCATTCCAATATGGAAAATACCAACAGGGATCATGGACTCTATCTATTTCATGGACAGGTATTGGCTATTTCTTCGTTATTTATCAATTAAGAAGGAAAGGTTCTGTGTGGCATTAGCATTAGCATTTAGAAGCTGTTGCTGTGAACCCACAACATGCAATCTAGGGTGCTCTCAATACAAGTGAAAAAGAGCATGCTTAGGGGTAAATTCAATTTTCGGCAATAATTTACCACAGGTTAATTGATCCCCTGTGAGCTCAGCAATGTAAAAAGGGACATACACAGAAGAAAGTAGTGGTAGATCAGTGGTTCTCAAACTCTATCCTCAGGACCCCACACAGTTCCCGTTTTCCAGGTCACCCGACAGGTACACTCATTACTGACTGACACATTTTAAAAGATCCACATGTGGAGCTAATTATTTCATTTGATTCTGTGAGGGAGACCTGCAAAACATGCACTGTGTGGGGTCCTGAGGACCGACTTTGAGAACCTGAGTGGTAGATAATTACAGGATCCTTTCCATAGTGAAGGAAACCCCTCTACATAACCAACTAAGTAAATTACACTCTCCAGGAGGTATGCAAATCATTATCCAATGGTGCAGATCATTCATAAGCTTTAATAATAGATAGGCCAGGTTAGATTGTGCACCCCTCCCACACCCTCCCTCTCCCCCACCAATGTTTCATCATGGCTTCAAATGGCACAGGATCACTAGTGTTTATAGATGATGTGACAGAAGCAGTGACCTGTTTGTCAATAGCCACTCAGGGGCAAACGCAGGATTTTCAGAAGGGGGTTTCCAGAGAAGCGGAGCAAAGCACGAAGATGGACACTAGATGGACCAGTATATGCCGGGTCAGTTAAAGTATTATAGATAGACCAAATGTAATAATAATAATAATAGATAAATACATATATATATATATATATACACACATACATACATACATACATACATACATACATACATATATATACATACAGGGGCATCAACAGCAGTGTAGACCCCTGGGCATAGCAATGTATTAGGGCACCTACCGATCCTCCAGCAGTAGGGGTGGGGGAAGCTGTGATGTCCTGCGGGTGGTAGGGGGTATTATATCAAACGCTCAGCATGTAGGGCCTGGATCAGTAATTTCCACTAATTACCCCTTAACTGCACAGATGGTGGGAGAAGGGGGCATTGGGCTGAATGAATGGGCCCTGATACATAACTTCCAGGCTGTTAGAGGATGTTTAATATGCAGAGGAGGGGGGTATAGTGGAGTGGGCTTATTATTCATAATTTGGTGGGAGGACAGCTTGCTTGACTGCAGATATCTCCAGTTTCCAGAAATAGATTTCTTAGATTTTAATGGAATTAAAAACTAGAGAATCCCACCTACCAAATGGTATTGGGACTAGGGGATCAGAGTTCAGGAGGCAGAGCAATCTGCCAATGAGAATATAAAACTACATACCAGGTGTGTGGAGCTGGAGCAGTAACCAGCTACTGGAAGACTGATATCTCTGGTTCTGGGCACAGTAGAGACAAGCTTCTAGTGTCCATCAAAGGGGGAGAGTCCAATCTTTTGGAATATACCCTCAGAAAAACTCTAAGTCAGACAGAACCTGAAATATCTGACTGGGAAGAGCAATTAACAGGCTTGGATGGGGACCACTGTTTTGAAGTCAGATATCTCCGGTTCCCAAGGGCCGATTTTTAAAATTCTTGTACCCATGGAAAGAGGGGACCCTCAGCTTTCAGCCTAGGGCCCTTAGACTCCTGAGGGGGTTTCTGGGTACTCAGAAACCCCCCCTGCGTGCGCTACTGCCACTGAACCTGTGTAATTAATGAGGGTGACAAATTAAACTGAGATAGTACGGTAAGCCTACCCATGAAAAAAATAAAAATAAAGACAGTAAAAGCTTGGCAAAGCATAACAAAAAAAACAACAACAACAACACTTGGTGATGTCCATGTGTCCAAGATATCTAGCAATTAGCCATGCAAAGGATTCTCCAAGTAATAACAATGAAAAATGTATTTATTTATGGTTATGTTAATGATTTAAATTCCTTAACTTTCTATACAATATTTTTGTTTAGCCCCTTGAATTACATTTTAAAGTTTGCATTCCGTTGCTTTATTTCAAATCCATTGTGGTGGCGTATAGAAGGAAAATTATGAAAAAAACTGAGCCAGTGTACAAATATATATATATATATATATATATATATATATATATATATATATATATACATATATATACAATTAACTGTAGGGGTGCATGAAAAAATGATGGTCACCTTTGCATAAAAAAAAATATATATCGTTTTTGATATTTGGATACTAAAATATTCCTTATGAGATAAGCAAGATAGATAATGTTTACAACAATGGGCATCTCGGCGATTTTTAATTTGGACAGTAAATATTTTATTAACAGACTATCATGCTGCTCATTTCAAGACTATGTACAATATAAAAGTGAATCTGCGAAGCAAAATAAATGAGGACATTGGACCCACTTATTTAGCACAAAGGGAAGCACTTTGACCACTAAGTGCTAACATAAAATGTTTCTAGTCGAAGTGTGAGACTGGAGAAGTGTTTAGGATTTTGCTAGAATTATTAATACAAAACAACCATTGAAAGCACTCTGAAATGAAAGCATAGTAGATTTGACATAAATAAAATGGCTATAGTTTGAGTAAAATCATGTTATATAGTGAAATAAAAATAAGTAAATGCCATTTTATTAAATATAAATATCAAGATGTAGTAATAGAACCAAAAAACAAAAGCAGAACAGGTGTTGTATGATCATCATCTGTTATTTTCCATAGATAAACTGTAAAGACAAATTAAAAAAATAAATAAATGTTAATTATGGTGATTTACATATAACATTTTTATAAATATACTTCAACGAGAAAGCAATACTGCTGCTATATATAAACACAAGGGCACATAATACAAATAAATAGAGACAAATGTTTACATAAAGATAGTAACATTACAAAATATTTATACCAATTATAAAATCTTTGGCTGTAATGGCTCTAATGGTGTGTACACATGGTGATGGTGTGTATACTGGTCATCCCATTGGACGACGCAGGGAAAAACCTGTGGGTACACACTGAGCGTATAAAATATACTGTTCTGATCCATGTCAGAGCAATATATCATCCAATTAATCGACTAGTGTGTACCTGGCTTTAGTACCCGGGATCCAGATAATGTTTTATAGCTTGATGGGGGTTCATTTAATTTGGTGAATAATAGATTGTTTCACTTGTACCCGTCATTGACTGACAGAAGATTATAAAACAGCTTTACATGGAAAGGCCGGTTCATAATGAATATTTGCTTTGCTTATTTCTGCACAAACACATGCAAATTCTGTTAACTTGTCAGTAATAAATAATTTTTATGGTACATTAAACTTTTTAAATCCCCTGCTTCTAGCTACATTTCCCACAGACAGATTTAAATATAATTCCTAAGAGTATTGGAATCATAGGTGCCGATTCTGTGGGTGCTCAAGGGCCCGAGCACCCACGGAAATTGATGAGCACCCACGGGCCCGAGTCCCGCTGCTGGGCTGCCATATTAACTTGCTAATTTGCGGCTGCAGCACCCACATTGCCACCTGGGAAACAGTATGCCGGGAAGAGTGTATTCTGTCCGCGGAGTACCTGCACTGTGGGAGCATTTATGTACCTGCACTGTGGGAGCATTTATGTACCTGCACTGTGGGAGCATTTATGTATGTGGAACTCTGTTGCCGTAATTTGAATATTGGAGACCACTGTGCTCCATAATATAAATTGGTATTATTTTGTGGCCACCCCCCTTGCCCCTCTCAGGGGCGTAACTAACTATTCAGCGCCCCCCCCCCCCCCGCCGCACGTTTATTCGGCGCCCCCCACCTAACCTGCCCCCCCTTTTACCCGCGGTCTGCGTCGTCTCGCCCGGCTCTCTGTCGGGACCTTACTGACGTCACGGTCCCGGCCAGCTCCTGCTGCTACAATGAAAACGGACTCTTAGAAAATGGCTGCCCCCATACTGCAGACAGAAAACTGTCTGCAGTATGGGGGCAGCCATTTTTTAATTGTCAGTTTTCATTGCAGCAGGAGCCGGCCGGGACCGTGACGTCAGGAAGGTCCCGACAGAGAGCCGGGCGAGACGCAGACCGCGGGTAACTATAGCCCCGCAGCCCCCCCGGCGGCGCCCCCAATTTCTCTGCACCCCCCCGCCACCGCGGGGGCTGCGGAGCTATAGTTACGCCACTGGCCCCTCTATATTTTTGGCTTGAGCACCCACCAGCAAAAACATACATCGGCACCTATGATTGGAATGCCTTATTGTTAATCCAGAGTGTTTAGGGTGTAATGTTATTGAGCTCTACAAATATCCCAAGAATGTAAAATGGGACAATAGTTAATTTTAACATTATATAAACAATACTATGTTGGATCCTATCTTCCTGTGATAAACATTATTAGTGCTATTATAGCTAATTATATGCTGGAGGACACTTAGATCTCCACATCGCCCCTTGCACACCTAGAAGCCTCCAAAACAACACCAGCCGGAGCACCCGGAGCTCCACGGCACTGATGGTGCCCGGTGACATCATCATCAGGTGCCCACCGGGAGTCCAACTAGCGCTGTGTAGTAGCTCCGGAGAGAGGACCCCCTAGTACCCTGGCCGATCGGTGATGGGGGGAAAAGGACACCGTGGGACTAGTCATTCAGCGAGTTACCTACTTTGACACTAGCGAGCAGGACTATATGCTCAATAAGGTATCGTCAGTGGGTTTGTGCACTACAGGTAGTCGACTCGGGATGCCAGCTCCCTGTAACACATACCCCCTGCCCCATTTCATCTTGATACACTTGTGTGGCACGGCTCATTGACTTATTCCCCACTCCTCCAACTGGCCAAATGGTTATCTAATATTGCAAGCTTGCGCATTAGTGTCGTTTGTCTTTTTTTTTTATAAATGCACATTTATTCACTTTATCCCTCTCTCCTTACTGTGTCACATTGTTGAAAAAAATTTGAGTCTGGAGGTGACTCGAAAGGGAACCCGACAAGGCTTTTTGGGGCACACTTATAAATAATTGACAAAATATATAATGCGAATGTAATGATGTCTACATATTAAAACGTAACTTTTAATGGTACACCATTTAAGATAAAGGTATGGTCCCTCCACTTCGAGGGAAAAGAGTCAAAAGAAACCCAAACTAATGATAGGTTTATGAATACGTACAGCGAAAATTATTTTATACATCAACTGTTCCTCTTGTAATACAATATATTGACATATGGACAATTGTTAGTCATGGAGGAAAATGACAGTTGTGATGGCGCAGGACACACCTCCCTAGGTGCTGAGACGATGTGAAAAATTGAAGGAGTGAAAGGAATGCTGGGGGACAGAAAATATGGAATTGGAAGAAGGGGTAAAAGGGATGGCAATTAGGCTTAACTCTCACCGCGCATTAACCTCTACTGATATGATAGATTACAGCACCGACTATTCCCTGTTAGTTCCCCAGACAGGTACTGGGCCGGCCCACCACTGTTTAGCTTCTGGGTTCGGATGGTACCAGGCGCTTTCAGTGGGGTATGGCTGTAAATGGAATAATTAAGAGAGTAGCGCTGGTGGGAGTAAGCGTAGGAGTGAAAAAAAGGGGGGGGGGGATGAATGTACCCTCGGTCCAATGAAAGATAGTGTTCTAGGTGTCAGGAATTAGAAGTTCTGATCACCTGGTTCACACCGGGGTTTGTTTACACACTGTTTATTGAACAGAACAATTTCGGTTCGATCCACGATTGGGTTTCTGCAGAGGAGGTTCTGTTTGGGGGTAGTAGCCACCCTGAGACAGTCTCCACACCCTGTGATAGTCTCATAAATTATGCAATAATGGCCACCAGGTTCACAGAAAATACTGTTGTGGGGTTAAATAGCAGACAGTACAGTGATATCACAGGATAGACTGGTTTAGGTTTAAGATATGGCAGCAGGCGATATAGAGTCACATATATTTCTTAATCAAAGGTAGAGAAAATGACAATTAAACATCCTGTTAAACACCAAAATTAGCAATCAATAATATTAGGTCAAACAAATGGCCCGTGCATAGCATATATATATATATGCCGATATTGGATATCAGGGAAACAAATCAGCTGATGTCTAAGCAGGTTGAGGCTCAGCTGGAACAGCATACACATATACACTGCTTGAACCACCAGGTTCACAAAAAGATTAATTATAATACTGTTGGCAGGCGATATAGAGTCACATATATTTCTTAATCATAGGTAGAGAAAGTGACAATTAAACATCCTGTTTAACGCCAAAATTAGCAATCAACACTATTAGATCAGACAAATGGCCCGTGCATAGCATATGTGTCGATATTGGATATCCGGGAGACAAATTAGCTGCTGTCTATGCAGATTGCGGCTCTGCTGGGACAGCATGCACATATATACCGCTTAAATATGCATCAATCACTCTACACAGAGACGGCGTGTAAAATAATGATAGTATTGAAGGCTCACTGGTATTAATAAATAAACCCGGTGCAGACGCACTACGTAACCAGTGCTGAGACTGGTTACTGCTGTTTGGCGGAGGGATGTCCACTCGTAAGGCGGCCGGGTGTCTAAAGTGGAGGCGCATCGACAAGTGATCACCCTGGGGTGGGGGATGGCAGGGAATGTCCCCCTTCGATGGGGGAGCTGGCAGGCTCAAGCCTGCTTTACCTTGCTGCTGGTGGAGCGCAGCGGGTGCCGGAGCGGCGTGTCCGGGATGAGACGGTGAAGAGGGAGTCCTCGGGGAGGTGTGTCCTGCGCGTCAGACACGTGTTTCGCTTGACGCTTGGTCACTGACGCGTGTCACATTGTTACCCATGAGCATCCATCTATTGACCAGTGTAATAACATCACTTACAGGGATTTTTCATTTCTCATTTCATACCAATCCTTGGTTCAAAAGTGGGCATACACACTATACAGCCAGCAGATATTTCTTATTTCCAGATAAAGAAGGCGAGCGCAGAGCTAAAATAATACTTTCATTACTAAACTTTGTGAGCGTGGACCTCTCCAGCTTGGCAGCCCCTTCAAACACCCCTATCTTGAGCGCTGACATACTATATCTCAAAGTTCAGAAACAGACAGAGGGTTGACAGATGACTGACAGCGAGAGATGGGATGAGAGAAACAAGGGTGACAGACAAAAGCAAGAGAGATAGATGGGGCAAAAATTAGGTGGTTTGGAAAGGGAAAAAATAAACAGAAATGCTGTCGTGGGGGAAGGTCTTCCAAGGAGGTTTCCATGTGCGGTCTTAGCTACAACTCAGTTAACCTATTTTGCCTTCAGTACATAGGTGCAGGTAGTAGGCACAATCCTTTACATTGATGCCTATAAGATGACATACACAAATATGCAAGTTACTGTTACACTGTCTGAACTGGTGCTACTACCCAACCACTATCCATAAGCTTAGTGCAATCTCTGAAACAGCTCACCTTATTGGGATGTGGTGTGGGAAGTACTTCCAAGGTGGCTTCAAAGCGCTGACTCCGGAGTGTCACAAGATCTTCTACTAAATTTCATAAGTAAGTTGCCATATCCTTATGTGGTTGGTGCTTTTGTTTGCAGCAGGACCTATCAAGTGACATAAATGAGGAAGAGGGAGAGAGGTTACGTTTAAACAGCAAAGCTCTGTCAACTGACTGCATTCCACAAACTTTAATCATTAAGGTTGCTTACCATCCTGAATGCTGAAATGCCAGCCTTCAGAATGGTGGCTTTCAAGTACTGCCTCTGCTGCACTGCGCCAGAATGTATTCTGGGAAAATGAATCCATATTATCTTTTACATATGTAAACAAATTATCTTAAGCGTTTAAACAGCCCTAAAATGACATGACATAATTATGAATATGAGAAAAAATGTATATGTAATGTATATATTTAGTGGCAATGGTGATAATAGTAACCAATAATACTGGAGAATTGCTTGCTCTCAGAAAATTAATGGAAACCGTGTGTGGTCCTTTAAAACATATGTGTAATGTATACCAAAATTAAGGCAATAAATTAGAAGGAATACTACTAATAATAATAATAATAATTATCTTGCATCATATATAATAAAACATTATTCGTAACCCATAATACTCATGAACTAGAGCTTGAGGAAGATGCAATAAAGTCCTAATATAGGGCTCAATACAACAATAAATGGAGCTTGGGAAAGTTCAAAACACCTCTTAAGGCCC
Source organism: Crinia signifera (assembly GCF_055691185.1). Taxonomy (NCBI): domain Eukaryota; kingdom Metazoa; phylum Chordata; class Amphibia; order Anura; family Myobatrachidae; genus Crinia; species Crinia signifera. The sequence goes on along the minus strand of NC_139222.1, from coordinate 182,546,922 downwards.
GTATACGCTGGGCTATTTTGAGCTGAAAGTCACTCAAACTTGGTGTTTTGAGCATCTTTCAGCTCAAAGCCGCCCAGTGTGTATGGCCCGGCGATGAACAGTGATGCGCGCTTCCACATCATCGCCTGGAAAGCCGTTCATCTGCTTGTATTACCAGTGCTATGCAAAGCCGTCCACCCGCTGCTGACAGCGCCAGGAAGGGGGAAAGCCACTCAGTGTGTATGCACTTAGTGGTGTCCCCCTCCCCCCTCAGCGATGACCGCTTTCATTGCTGGGGGGAAAGTCGCTCAGTGCATACACGATAATGGTCATCGATGTCTATACACGATGGGCAAAATCGCCCAGTGTGTATGGACCTTTGGTGTTGAGCTGTGAAGCCGGCGTCCTGGCTAGTATGATGGGAACTGAGGAATTATTAAAATGACAAAAGCAGTTCCTTTTCAGGATGAGTGAATACTCACTGCACTGAGCACAGGTGGCTTTTTGGCTGCTGGCTGGTATCGGGACTGGCAGTAGGTAGTTGGGAACCCACTTAGGTCAACACTAAGGCCAGTATTCAATGCCTCAGATTCAGGGTTTTTTTCAGTGAATCTGGCAATTCGCTGGGTTAACGGCAAATTTTCTGTTAGAAAAAACAATTCGCCATATTCAATGGAGGCAATTCGCCACAAATGAACAGCGAATGTCTGCCGATTCGCCGTAAATGATTCTCCACAATTCGCCTGTGGCTGTGCAGGGGCTCCCAGCAGCATTAGTGCGCTCTCCGGCCGGGACTCCGCTCCATCCCCTGCAGTGGCAGTGTAGCCACAGAAGCAGGGGAGAGCAATTCATCATGGGGGTCAATTTTCGCCGTCAGGGGCTGAGAGCAGTTGAATACAGGCTGCCGGCGAATCTCCCAGCAGAGAGAATCCAAGGCGAAAGGGCAGCGAATCCTGCACAGGATTCACTGCCGCCCACGACCCCCTGCCATTGAATACTGGCCTAAGGGGTATATTCTATGCCCTTTGGCGAGTTGTGACAGCAAACAGTGCCGGTAGCTCACCGTCACAGCTTGGGGGCCAGCCCCCCCTGCACTCACTGTTTCCACCTCACTGTTTTTTTTTCCCGGCGTGGTGGAAACGTCGAGTGCGGCCGTCAAAATGTCGAGGTTCGGCGCTATATGCAGAGGCCTTGCTGCATTAGCAGCGAACCTCGCCGTTTAAGGGAATTTTCATCAAAGGATGGTGGATATTCCCCCGGAACATAAAATAGGGTGAGCGGTCGGCGAGGGAGTTAGATGGCGGGGATGGCTTGTTTTCACAATCCTCACCAAAAACAAGCCACCCTCACTGCAGAAACCCCCTCGCCGGCAGCATTGAATACCGCCCTAAGACGTGTATGGAACTTTCCCAAGCATCATTTATTGGAGCATTCAGCCCTATATTAGGACTTTATTGCATCTTCCTTAAGCTCTATTTCATGAGTATCACGGGTTATGAATAATGTTTTATGATATATAATGGAAGATAATTATTATCATCAAGATTATTTGTATGCCTTATAATTCACTGCCTTCATTTTAGTATACATTAAACATATGTTTTAAAGGACCACAAACGGCTTCCATTCATTTTGCAAGAGCAAGCAATTCTATAGTATTATTGATACTATTACCACCATTGCTACTAAATATATACATTTGTCTTTATTAAGTTACAACCCAAACTGTTTTTCCCAGACGCTGTGATCTAGATTCCTTTTTCTCTTCTTGTGACTTGATAATGTCTATAATGTGACTATATGGTGGGGACTGCCAATCCCTTTGATGAAATGCATCAGGGAAAACTTTATATGTATATTAAAAGAATGTAATTATTACTATACGAAGTGCCAGGAGGAACAGTGTCCCAGGACACTCATTGTGCAGAATTCCGAATATATAATATCTAAATAAAATCATTTCAAATCTAACGAAATTCAAATGTTCATACTTACATGAAAAATTATTCTGAATAAGGTCCGAACGAACCTGGCTTCCTAAGAAAGTTCCATCACAAGCAGGCAATGCTTTGGGATCTTCAGGAAGATTTGAATCTTGTAACACTGGCAGGTTATGTTGAACACATATATTGTGCAACATGCAACAGACAGTAAAAATCTCACACACTTTGACTGCAGAGTACTGCAATGTGCCTCTTGATCGATCCAGGCAACGGAAACGGCTTTTTAAAATGCCAAAAGTGTGATCGATCACACTACGTGTGGCTAGGTGTGCCTTGTTGTACCGGCGTTCTGCTCTGCTACTAGGTTTAGATATGGGTGTAAGGAGCCAAGATCTTGAGCCATAACCAGAATCACCTGCAAATCAGGAAATACAAAAAAATATGATAACAGAACACAGAAATCTTACAACAACACAAAAACTTTAATCACCTAACAACCATCCTCCTTGCAGTTTGGAATCCTCAAAGTCACGGAAAACAGAAGAGTTGCAGAGTATGTAAGAGTTGTCAGTGGATCCTGGATATGCAGCAAAGACATTAAGGATTCTATAATTGGCATCACATACCACCTGCATGTTCATAGAGTGGAAGTGCTTTCTATTGCGACAGACCATATCCATATCATGGGTGGGTGTAAACGCAACATGTGTACAGCCTATTGCACCCAAGACGTTTGGTATGTTTCCAATGTCAAAAAAAGCTTGCTTCACCTCCTGCCACTCCTCTTGATCACGTGGAAAGTAAATGTAGTTCTTGACGTGTTTCAGTAAGCCATGTATAACTGTGGAAAAAAATCTGCAAAACGTCGGCTGTGAAAATCCACACTCAGTTGCTACAGTTGGCTGAAAGGATCCAGAGGTCAGAAAATGCAGTGTGCTCAACAATTTGGTTATTCCAGGCACGGCATTACTTCGACGTGTCTTTGGCTCTAGTTCGTCTTTCACCAGTTCATAAAGGGACAATATAGCAGACGAAGGCAACTTGTAGAGTCTGATGATGTCTTCCTCATGTAGACCATCCAGAGTTTGTCGAGGTCTAAAGGTACGTGGTTTGCGAATACGTCTTCTCCGGCGCTGATGTTGCTGGTGCTGCTCTCTCACTTGCGAGTCTGAAGACCTTTGGGCTGCAGCAATCTGTATCCGAGCACGCATTCGCAAATACTCCAGGAAAATCTCCATAGTGAACTTTATGTTTTTTTTTAAAATATGATCAGATGAATGTGAAACCTAGAAAAATGTGAATAATAATAATTAAAAAAAAGGTTATAAAAAAAATGGAAAACAATATGTAAGATTGGGGCAAATGATGGGGCAAGGGACAACAGAGTAGAAATCTAGGTTGTGGGTCCCCCTGGACTGCTGTGGCTGTTTGGCCTCAGGAGCAACACAGATTAAAACTTATTTTCATATTTACTTTCATCCCTATCATTTGTTTTGTTTCATTGTAACTCATTTCCCACCTTCACTCCTCACTACTTTATCTCTCACTTATTTACCCCTGATATTTTCAGCAGCCTCTCTCACTAACCTATCCTTACTTTTTTCACTTTTGTGTTGCCCTGGGGTCACTCAACTGCTTTGCTTTGGAGTGCACCGTGCCCAAAATCTGTACCCCCCCAAAATGTTAGGGACTTGCCCGACTAATGACATCACCTGGACGCAGTGGGCAAGCCGTTACTTATGGCCTTAACTACGCGAAGAACCTCGCTAAAAATGCTAAATTTTATTGCAATGATTATTAATAATAATTTGGGAATTTGAATTGTGCACTTGCAACCTTGTCTTTGTATACAGTCAGGGCCGGCGCCACCACTAGGCATTTGCCTAGGGCGCCGGCCACTGGAGGGCGGTACTGAGCCTCCAAGGAGAGTATGGTACAGCTCTGTACCAACGCGTTTCGACCACAACTGTGGTCTTTTTCAGCCTTGAAAAACACCACAGTTGTGGTCGAAACGCGTTGGAGGACTACAACTACCAAGGAACTTTCACATTCTCTGAGGAGGGAGACGCCAGCCAGGAACCTTGCTGCAGTGGTCCAGGACTGGTAACAATCACATCAAGCTGTTATCCCCTGAAAAGCTTTATTGAGAACTGATAACATCTAGTTCTCCACGCTTTCTGGTAATTATAGACTTTCTGCCAACATCAGGATATGTGCTGATTCCGATGCTGTCATACTTTTTATGCTCATTTGAGAACTCTTCATTAAGGTTCTCATTTTATTTTGGTAATTGTGCTTTTAGCTTGTTGTTCCAGGAGGGAACTAAAGCATATATTTGGATTTTATTGTATTAAAATATACTTTGTTACGCTATGATCCACTCTCTTTTCTATTTTATATGATTATGACATCCAATTGATGAGAACACATTTGTGATCCTGTACATTAAGCATCTTCTGCATAACAGTTCAAAAGGGTTGTATATTACCTTTATCCTATACATGAGAAGGTGGAGGTGCAGAAAACGTTTTGGTGTTAAATTTACTCTTATACTTATACTGCATTAAGTATACATCTAGTCATCGCCAGTGTTTTCTCACCAAAGAACACTGGCGGTGACATATCGCTCAGCTGGTGCATCACTGTGTGCTAAATGATCTGTGCTTAACTGCATCGTTATGCACAGTGGCCCACTCGCCACATGTGTAGAGTAATGTGCAGCACGGATGACCGCTGACCATTCCTAGTGAATAGCAGGAGTGTGCATTCATGTGTACACAGTGGCCCTTATTCAGATCTGATCGCAGTATAAATTTGTTCTCAAAATGGGCAAAACCATGTGCACTGCAGGGAGGGGCAGATGTAAAATGTATCGAGAGAGTTAGATTTGTGTGAGTTAATTTGTTTCTGTGCAGGGTAAATAGTGGCTGCATTATTTTTACACTGCAGTTTAGATTTCAGGTTCAACACCCCCCCCCCCCCCCCCCCCCAAATGTACTCTCTCTGCCCATGTTACATCTGCCCCACCTGCAGTGCACATGGTTTTGCCCATTTTGAGAACAAATGTTTACATCGCTACAGTGTGGACCCAGCATAACATAGTCACTTAGGGGTACATTTATTGAAGTTTCTTAAAAATAATATAGGTAATGTTACCCATAGCACTCAATAAGATTAGTGTTACGCTGCTCTGGTCTGGGCACCAGGGACAACACAGGTTCCAGACGGAGAGAGAACAGGGCGTGAGCCCACAGCCGGGACCGCCGGTTAGGACGGCCACAGCGGGTCCTACACTCTCTCTGTTGAGTCCCCGAGGCAGATGGCAAACCCCTGCGGAGCTAGGCTTCACCTGTGGCCGCCGCTTTCAAAGGAGCGAGTTAGGCCCGCTCCGACCCCGATGCAGCCAGGAATTATGTGGGGACAAGGGGTAAGCGATCGCCACGAGGAGTCTCAAGAGGATAAGCTGACTAATGGACCTGACTGGTGATGGGCCCCTGACTGCCGGCACCAGGCCAAGACGGGGAGTGCGACCAAGTCGCAGACACCAGTGGGTATAAGGGAGTCCCCAAACACACTCCAAAGGGACCGTGACTCCCAAAGCAGGGATCAGGATGAACGGTGACACTCCTGCCTAACAGAACACTAGTGACAGTCGGGGGCGAGGGAACAACTACCAAAAGACAGGGACAACAAGACAAAAAGAGGATAACCAAGGATAAACCCACGGAGGGGTTAGGCCACGGCGGGCCAGGGAACCAAAAAAAGGAAAGGACCTGAGCTCCACTGGAGCACTTACGTGACCCACGGAAGATGGAAGCTGTGGGTCCACGGCAGGCTCACAGGCTGAGGATGGAATACAGCAGAGGAGTCCAGGGAAATGCAGGGACACAGGAATCCAAAGGCAGACAGCAGCTGACAGGCTGGGAGACCCGGAGGACTGCAGCAAGGACTGACCACAAAGGTGAGCAAAAGCTATAACCGGCGTCTGTGCCCAGCAGACGCCAGCTATTTATTTGAATTTCGCGCCGCCTGACTGACGTCAGGCGCGCGCGTTGCTGGCTGCCGGGCGGAAGCTCGGGGACGTTGCCTAGCAACGCCCCGACGCTTAGCCTCAGAGCGAGGCTTGGGACGCTGCTCGGCAACGTCCCCCGCCGCGTCAGATGACGCTGCGTCTGCAGCGTCAGATGACACTGTACTCGCCGTCCGTCCGGGTGCAGGGACACCCGGACGGCGTGCAACAGTACCCCCCCCCTTGAGGAAGGGTTAACAACCCTTTCCCACCAGGTTTATCTGGGAATTTACGAAAAAAGGCCCTCCTAAGATTGGGTGAATGTAAATCTCCATCGGAAACCCAGGACCTCTCTTCGGGACCAAATCCCCTCCAGTGTACCAGAAACTGCAAGGAACCTCTCACAAGTCTAGAATCGAGGATCTTTTCCACGCGGAACTCCTGTTGCCCCTGCACCATCACTGGGGCGGAGCCATTCCTCAGTCTGCGAGGAAATCTCTGTGAAAACACCACTGGCTTAAGAAGCGAAGCATGAAAGGTACTCAAAATCCTGAGGGACTTAGGTAAGGCAAGACGGAATGCTACCGGATTAACCCTCCTGACAATCCGAAAAGGCCCAATGAATCAAGGCCCTAACCTTGCTGATGGTTGGTGAAGCTTTATATTACGGGTGGATAGCCACACCCAGTCATCAACTTTGAAAGAGCAAGGCCGTCTGGATTTGTCAGAGAATACCTTCTCTCTGAAAGCAGCTTCTTTAAGGGCCAAGTGGACTTTCCTCCATATGACTTTAAGGCGAGAGGCAGCTGACGAAGAAGAGCCAGAGGCATTCGGTCCCAGAGAATTAGCCCGTGGATGGAATCCGTAGACTGCAAAAAAGGGCGACGTCTTAGAGGCCGAATGATGTGCGTTATTATACGCAAATTCGGCTAACGGCAAGAAACTAACCCAATCATTTTGAAGTTTGGAAACAAAAACCCTCAGATACTGCTTAAGAGACTGATTAAGGCGTTCTGTTTGTCCATTGGCCTGTGGATGGAATGCGGAAGTAAGGCTGATCTTAACCTTCAAGGCAGCACAGAACATTCTCCAAAACTGAGCCACGAACTGTGGACCCCGGTCAGACACAATATCACTGGGAAACCCGTGCAGACGAAAAATGTGTTGAAGGAATAACGTGGCCAGTTCTTTGGCCGAGGGTAACTGCCTTAAAGCCACGAAATGCGCCATCTTAGAAAATCTATCGATGACGACCCAAATGACTTGACAGTGTGATGAGACTGGAAGACCCACAATAAAATCCATGGCCAGATGGGACCAAGGCCTGCCAGGAACGGACAAAGGCAACAACTCTCCCAATGGTCGAGAACGTGGAACTTTATGTCGGGCACACTCCGGACAAGACAAGACAAAGTCCTTGCTGTCCCTGGCCATCCCTGGCCACCAGACCACTCGGGATAATAAAGCAAGGGTTTTATATACTCCTGGGTGGCCCGAAATCTTAGTATCATGGCATTCTGCCAACACTCTGCGTCTCAATGAAGGAGGAACAAACAGTTTATTCTCCGGAGTTTGGGCTGGAGCTTGCCCTTGAGCTTGTCGGAGAAGACCCTCCAAGGTCTGGCTCACTCCGGCATGGATACAGGATAAAGGAATGATGGACCCAGACTTGATCCCACCCTCTTGTTGAGGAACAAAACATCTGGAAAGGGCGTCTGCCCTAATGTTTTTCGATCCAGGGACATAAGAAATGATGAAATTAAATCTCATAAAGAAGAGTGCCCACCGGGCTTGGCGAGCGTTCAGTCTTTTGGCTGATTCAATGTATTGTAGATTCTTATGATCGGTTAAGACCAGAATCTGATGAACAGCTCCTTCCAGCCACTGACACAATTCATCAAAGGCCCACTTAATGGCAAGTAGCTCCCTGTTGCCCACATCGTAATTGGACTCAGCTTGAGAAAATTTTCTGGACATGTAGGCACAGGGGTGGAATTGTGAAGACTCCGGATCTCTCTGAGAGAGAACCGCCCCGGCCCCAACTTCGGAGGCGTCGACTTCCACCACAAATGGCAGCTCAGGGTTGGGATGTCGAAGAACTGGAGCCGAGATGAAGGCTTGTTTCAAGGTCTTGAAAGCCTGTTCTACCTGAGGAGTCCATGCTGATGGATCCGCACCTTTCTTGGTCAATGCCACCAAGGGTGCCACAATTGAAGAAAAGGCATGAATGAATCGCCTATAATAATTGGCGAACCCAAGAAATCGCTGGACTGCTTTTAAATTGGTGGGTCGCACCCAATCTAAAATGGCTTGTAATTTCTTGGGGTCCATTTGGAACCCTTGCGAAGAAATTATATATCCCAAGAAAGATACCTGGGTCACCTCAAATTCGCATTTCTCTAATTTAGCGAATAACTGATTCTCGCGCAATTTTTGCAGAACCTGACGAACTTGTGTCCTATGCGAGTCCAAGTCTTGGGAAAAAATTAAAATATCATCTAAATAGACAACCACGAACTTGCCCAAGAATTCCCGAAGGACATCGTTAATAAAATCCTGAAAAGCCGAAAATACAACTTGCAACTCTCACGAAAATTAAAAAAGGTTTTGCGGTCTCCAGAGAACCGATCAGGCAAGTTCATTTTGGGATCTGAACCCCCTGAGTCTGGAGGTCGCGACCTCTGCTCTTGGGACGCTACCTTCAAGGACAATTCCCGGACCATCTGAGTAAGCCCTTGAAGCTGATCAGAAAACGTCTGAGACGGGGTACTCATAATATCAAACGACACAAATCACTACCCCTCCAGGTATTTGACAGGGGAGACCTGTCTTTATTCGGGCCGGTTATAATGTTACGCTGCTCTGGTCTGGGCACCAGGGACAACACAGGTTCCAGATGGAGAGAGAACAGGGCGTGAGCCCACAGCCGGGACCGCCGGTTAGGACGGCCACAGCGGGTCCTACACTCTCTCTGTTGAGTCCCCGAGGCAGATGGCAAACCCCTGCGGAGCTAGGCTTCACCTGTGGCCGCCGCGTTCGAAGGAGCGAGTTAGGCCCGCTCCGACCCCGATGCAGCCAGGTCTTATGTGGGGACAAGGGGTAAGCGATCGCCACGAGGAGTCTCAAGAGGATAAGCTGACTAATGGACCTGACTGGTGATGGGCCCCTGACTGCCGGCACCAGGCCAAGACGGGGAGTGCGACCAAGTCGCAGACACCAGTGGGTATAAGGGAGTCCCCAAACACACTCCAAAGGGACCGTGACTCCCAAAGCAGGGATCAGGATGAACGGTGACACTCCTGCCTAACAGAACACTAGTGACAGTCGGGGGCGAGGGAACAACTACCAAAAGACAGGGACAACAAGACAAAAAGAGGATAACCAAGGATAAACCCACGGAAGGGTTAGGCCACGGCGGGCCAGGGAACCAAAGAAGGAAAGGACCTGAGCTCCACTGGAGCACTTACGTGACCCACGGAAGATGGAAGCTGTGGGTCCACGGCAGGCTCACAGGCTGAGGATGGAATACAGCAGAGGAGTCCAGGCAGTGGCGTAACTATCGTGTGGCAGCCCCCGCAGCCGCTTGGGGGAGCGGGTCTGTGGTGGGCGCCCGGCACAGGATAGCTACCGCCACTGTATCCAGTCATGTGTCAGCGGCACCCATCACTGACATTAGGCTGCCGCAGCCCGCAGTTCTCCCCCTTCACTTATGTGCAGCAGCCAGCAGCGAGGATGCGGACAGCTTGCCTTGTAGCGCTATGTGCCGTCGGGGCGGGAATCGCAGCTGATTTGAAAAGACCAGCCGGACGCTGGTTGAATTCTCTAAGCTAATCAGCGTCCGGCTGTTTTTTTCAAATCAGCAGCGCTTCCTGCCCCGACGGCACATAGCGCTACAAGGCAAGCTGTCAGCCGCGTGTGAGTGCTGCCGCTGGTCATAGGCGTGCGCACGGGGGGTGCCGGGGGTGCACATGCACCTCCTAATGACGGGCACCCCCGCACGATTGCAGCCAGGGCCGACATGGGGGAGGGGAGTCTCCAGTAGCGCAACAATGAGACCCACGCTGGAATTGGTGCTTGATGCGCCGCTTGTCTATTGGAGAAGAATGGACAGAGGAGCGCGGCCAAGCGCAGCAGGGAACGGGAAGGCAATGACTGCAGTCTCCGAGTCCCAGCAGCAGAATCCAGTCACCGGTGAATGGTGCCTCGCGCTCCTCCTCCGTCACCAGCACATAGCAGTGGGTTCCCCCCTCCCCGGACACGGCTGCCAGGTACAGTACATGCCACTAGGTGACCGCGCTGCCCACTCACTGACAGGGCTCTGCTTTGTCCTGCTCTGACATATACATCTCCGTTTTTCCCAGCCATGCTCCACACAACCCTATTGTGCCCAGTGTTGCTCCCATTCCCATCCTCACTGTGCCTAGTCTACTCCGATCCCCACTGTGCCCAGTGCTACTGTCATCCCGCTGTGCCCAGTGCTGCTGCCATCCCCACTGTGCCCATTGCCTCTGTCATATAGTTTTCCCACTGTGCCTAGTGCTGCTGCCATCCCCACTGTGCCCATTGCTACTGCCATCTGGCTGTGCCCATTGCTACTACCATCCCCACTGTGCCCAGTGCTTCTGATATCTCTGCTGTTCCTAGTGCTACTCTTATCCCCAATGTTCCCACTGTGCCCAGTGCTGCTGCCATCCCCAGGGTTCCCCACTATACCCAGTGCTATTCCCTTCCTTTCCAGCTGTGCCGACTGCTTCTCCTATCTCTAGTGTTCCCCGCTGTGTCCCTTGCTTCTCCCATCCTTGGTGTTCCCTGCTGTGTCCCCTACTGCTGCACAGATCCCCAGTGTCCCCCCACTGCTGCACAGATCCCCAGTGTCCCCCCACTGCTGCACAGATCCCCAGTGTCCCCCCACTGCTGCACAGATCCCCAGTGTCCCCTCACTGTGTGCAACTGATACTCAGATCCATATTGTTCCCCACTGTGCCTAAATGCTACAGCAATCAATATTGGTCCCCACTGTGCTTCATTACTACTTTGATCCCTGTTGTTCCCCACCTCTGTGCTCCACTGATAATCTGATCCCCATTGTTCCTCATTACAGTATGTCCCAATATTGTACAGATCTCTATTGTACCTCATAGGCCTGAATTACACCTTTGGGGTTTATCACTACAGCTGCAGCCTCCTTCCCTTTGGGGCCACTGACCGGATGCTGGTACTGTCAAGTCAAGTAGTTTCAGTGTGCGGTGTGGAGCATCCGGCCACCGGCACAAAAGGGAAGGAGGCTGCGGCTCCAGGGGGCATCTGACAAGCTCTACCCAGAATTGCAGATTCTGGGAGCTCTTGCATGCAGTACGCACCCTAGCAATGAGCATGAAACTCCCCCTGTCAACAAGCATTTAACCACCCCCTTCCTAGGGAGCATGAAACCCATGTTAAGGAGCATGGAATCCCTGGCAATGTGCATGTAACCCCCAGGCAACCAGATGTAACCCCTGGCAACCTGCATGTAACAATTGGCATCAAGCAAGAAATCCCTGGCATCAAGCATGAAACTCCTAGCAACGAGCACGTAGGTAAGCCGCAGTTGTGTGGCATAATACATAATCGGTATTATGGTGTGTTGTATAATATATAGTGGGCATTACAGTGTGTTGCATAATATGTAATTGGCATTCTGGTGTGAGCGTAATATGTAATAGGCATTACGGTATGGGCCATAGTATGTAATTGTCATCACTGTGTGTGGAGTAATAGGTAATTGGCATTTGTTAAGCTCTGGCATAATGTGTAATGGCCATTACGGTGTGTGGCATTATGTGGAATGGGCATTACTATGTGTAGCATTATGTTGGGTGACATTATATGTAATGGGCATTACTGTGTGTGTCATTATGTGTGATGGCAATTATGATGTTTGGCAGTATGTGTATGAGCATTACTACACGTGGTATTATGTGTAATGGACATTACAGTGTAAATTTTTGCAGCACGCCTTAGGCGCGCACTGTCCCTGTTTCTGGTGTGTGTGTGGGGAGGGGGGGAATGATTCATGATGAAGTGCATATACATAAATAAGTCACCTTCTATTTAGTTTGCATTGATTCCCAATTCCCTCCATTGGTGCACCCACTAAGAAAATGGTCTGCGCACGCCTATGATTTCACTACATATCATCCATATTATGTTTTTTACTTTATTTGCATGTATTATTATACTGAAAGCCGTTTTATATATTGTAGCGAGTACCAATAGATGATGGTAGACACGCCTGATTGGCGCTGTTAAACACACCCAATGGGCGGTGTTATACATGCCCAATATGTGGTGCTAGGCACACCCCTTTGACGGTGCACCCCCTAATAAAATGTGCTGCGCACGCCTATGCCGCTGCTACAGACTCCCAGCAGTCGGCTTGTCACAAGCCTGCGCCGTGGCTCACCAGGACGAGAGGCTCCCGGGGAGCGGGCCAAGCGGCAGTCACTAAGCAGCGGCGGGCACCAGGAAGCACCATCAGCGGGACTGCCAGCTGCTGGGTATAAGGTACAGGGTAGCAGTAATTTCACGGCACTGGGAGCTGCTATGCATTACGCCTCCTAAGAATCTGATCCCCCAGCGTGGCTGCACGCATATCAGAATGGAATAAAATTGTCTCCGGCAGAGTAAAGTACACATGCGTTTGCCACTGGCTGCTGCACAGAGGTGAGGGGGGACTGTCGGTCAGACCGTCAGCTCCTGGGGGCAGTGTGCAGCGAGGAGAGGGGCAGCATTTTAGCAGCCAGGCCCGGCATGTCACACCAAGGTGGTCACAGTCTGGACCGGGTGGGGGCACATATAGGCATGTGGTAGGAAGGGACCTGGGGGGGACACAGGGAGGCATGTGGTATGAAGGGACCAGAGGTAATGTGTATAGGGCATTATTGGGGGGGGGGGGGGGGGGCTAAAAATATTTTGGCTTCGGGGAGCAAAATTTATAGTTACGCCACTGAGTCCAGGGAAATGCAGGGACACAGGAATCCAAAGGCAGACAGCAGCTGACAGGCTGGGAGACCCGGAGGACTGCAGCAAGGACTGACCACAAAGGATGCTGGGACCAAGGACCCAGGGGACCGGGGAGCGCAGCACACTGCTAAGGTGAGCAAAAGCTATAACCGGCGTCTGTGCCCAGCAGACGCCGGCTATTTATTTGAATTTCGCGCCGCCTGACTGACGTCAGGCGTGCGCGTTGCTGGCTGCCGGGCGGAAGCTCGGGGACGTTGCCTAGCAACGCCCCGACGCTTAGCCTCAGAGCGAGGCTTGGAACGCTGCTCGGCAACGTCCCCCGCCGCGTCAGATGACGCTGCGTCTGCAGCGTCAGATGACACTGTACTCGCCGTCCGTCCGGGTGCAGGGACACCCGGACGGCGTGCAACAATTAGGTCTATCATTTCTCATCGTATCCTAGAAAATCATAGGCAAAATCTCATTGGTTGCTACGGGCAACATCACCTCTTTGCATTTTTAGACGCTTTAGTAAACTTACCCCACAGAATTTGCAGGCAGATAAAAACCACTTGGCTCATCTAGTCTGCCCCCTTTTTTTATTCTTACCATATAATCTCAAACCCTATTGTTTCATTGTTGGAGAGGTCCTCCTTCCTTGTTCCTATTACCCCAGCTAACTCTGCCCTCCCCTGCTTCATTGTTTCTGTACTGTATTACATTCATTTTATCTGTTAAGCGTCTTGAGTCCTATTGGAGAAAGAGGGCTATATATATAAAACTATTATTATCGTTATTATTGATCCTTAGTTCTTAAGTATATTCACAGGAAGAAAGTGTTTCTTAAATTCAGTGCTCATTGAACCCTAAAGCTGGATACACACAGGGCTGGGGCAAGGCACCGGAGCACCCCAGGCGAGTCGGGGTGAGGGCGCCCCGGTGCCCGGGGGGGGGTGGTACCTGTGGTGGACGCTGTCGGCGTCCCTGCAGTGCTGGAGGGGGCAGGGGTGTCCGTTGTACGCTGTCACTGTATAAAGCTGCTGGCGGCAGCGGGGTCCCTGCAGTGAATAGAGAATAACTAGCGCTATGCGCACAGCGGCGCGGGAAGCGCTTCTGATTTCGAAAACACTTGCCGCACGCCGATTGGCTGAATCTCATCCAATCAGCGTGCGGCAAGTGGTTTCAAACCCAGAAGCGCTTCCCGCGCATAGCGCTAGTTATTCTCTATTCAGGGACCCTGCTGCCGCCAGCAGCTTTATACAGTGACAGCGCCGCAGGTACCCCCACGGCACGGACACCCCTGCCCACTCCAGCACTGCAGGGATGCCGACAGCTATATGCTGGGGGTGAGGGGCGAACTGCCACCCTCCAGGTGCCGGCGCCCTAGGCAAATGCCTAGAGCTGCCTAGTGGTGGCGCCGGCCCTGGATACACACATGCCCCGTTTTAAAATACCTGGTCAAAGCCAGAAAGCAACAGAAAGATTTATCTGTCCAGTTTGGTGGGAAGAAATATCTGGCAATGTATGGGAGCAACATTACAGTCAACCACTTGTTCCCAAACCTTGGAAATCAGAAAAAGATGATTGTTTTGAGATAAATTTGATAAATCAAATGGCTTTATGAAATTTGTCTCAATCACCATTGTCTGCCTTATATCATTTGTAAACAAATAGTCCTTGCCTCCCATACATCATCAGATTTTTGTTCACACAAGACAGATAAATCTATAGGTGTGTACCTAGCCTACAGATTTATCTGTCAAACCTATCTGGTGGGAACAAAAACCTGGAAATGTATGGGAGCAAATGACAATAAAAAAGTTTTTTTCCCAAACACTGGAAAACAGACAATGGTCAGTTAGACAAATTGTTTAAATCAATCTGATAAAACAAATTGGTACTTATGTATTATCTGGGCTCCCATGTGAGTGTGAGTGCTGCCGCTGGTCATAGGCGTGCGCACGGGGGTGCCGGGGGTGCACATGCACCTCCTAATGACGGGCACCCCCGCACGATTGCAGCCAGGGCCGACATGGGGGAGGGGAGTCTCCAGTAGCGCAACAATGAGACCCACGCTGGAATTGGTGCTTGATGCGCCGCTTGTCTATTGGAGAAGAATGGACAGAGGAGCGCGGCCAAGCGCAGCAGGGAACGGGAAGGCAATGACTGCAGTCTCCGAGTCCCAGCAGCAGAATCCAGTCACCGGTGAATGGTGCCTCGCGCTCCTCCTCCGTCACCAGCACATAGCAGTGGGTTCCCCCCTCCCCGGACACGGCTGCCAGGTACAGTACATGCCACTAGGTGACCGCGCTGCCCACTCACTGACAGGGCTCTGCTTTGTCCTGCTCTGACATATACATCTCCGTTTTTCCCAGCCATGCTCCACACAACCCTATTGTGCCCAGTGTTGCTCCCATTCCCATCCTCACTGTGCCTAGTCTACTCCGATCCCCACTGTGCCCAGTGCTACTGTCATCCCGCTGTGCCCAGTGCTGCTGCCATCCCCACTGTGCCCATTGCCTCTGTCATATAGTTTTCCCACTGTGCCTAGTGCTGCTGCCATCCCCACTGTGCCCATTGCTACTGCCATCTGGCTGTGCCCATTGCTACTACCATCCCCACTGTGCCCAGTGCTTCTGATATCTCTGCTGTTCCTAGTGCTACTCTTATCCCCAATGTTCCCACTGTGCCCAGTGCTGCTGCCATCCCCAGGGTTCCCCACTATACCCAGTGCTATTCCCTTCCTTTCCAGCTGTGCCGACTGCTTCTCCTATCTCTAGTGTTCCCCGCTGTGTCCCTTGCTTCTCCCATCCTTGGTGTTCCCTGCTGTGTCCCCTACTGCTGCACAGATCCCCAGTGTCCCCCCACTGCTGCACAGATCCCCAGTGTCCCCCCACTGCTGCACAGATCCCCAGTGTCCCCCCACTGCTGCACAGATCCCCAGTGTCCCCTCACTGTGTGCAACTGATACTCAGATCCATATTGTTCCCCACTGTGCCTAAATGCTACAGCAATCAATATTGGTCCCCACTGTGCTTCATTACTACTTTGATCCCTGTTGTTCCCCACCTCTGTGCTCCACTGATAATCTGATCCCCATTGTTCCTCATTACAGTATGTCCCAATATTGTACAGATCTCTATTGTACCTCATAGGCCTGAATTACACCTTTGGGGTTTATCACTACAGCTGCAGCCTCCTTCCCTTTGGGGCCACTGACCGGATGCTGGTACTGTCAAGTCAAGTAGTTTCAGTGTGCGGTGTGGAGCATCCGGCCACCGGCACAAAAGGGAAGGAGGCTGCGGCTCCAGGGGGCATCTGACAAGCTCTACCCAGAATTGCAGATTCTGGGAGCTCTTGCATGCAGTACGCACCCTAGCAATGAGCATGAAACTCCCCCTGTCAACAAGCATTTAACCACCCCCTTCCTAGGGAGCATGAAACCCATGTTAAGGAGCATGGAATCCCTGGCAATGTGCATGTAACCCCCAGGCAACCAGATGTAACCCCTGGCAACCTGCATGTAACAATTGGCATCAAGCAAGAAATCCCTGGCATCAAGCATGAAACTCCTAGCAACGAGCACGTAGGTAAGCCGCAGTTGTGTGGCATAATACATAATCGGTATTATGGTGTGTTGTATAATATATAGTGGGCATTACAGTGTGTTGCATAATATGTAATTGGCATTCTGGTGTGAGCGTAATATGTAATAGGCATTACGGTATGGGCCATAGTATGTAATTGTCATCACTGTGTGTGGAGTAATAGGTAATTGGCATTTGTTAAGCTCTGGCATAATGTGTAATGGCCATTACGGTGTGTGGCATTATGTGGAATGGGCATTACTATGTGTAGCATTATGTTGGGTGACATTATATGTAATGGGCATTACTGTGTGTGTCATTATGTGTGATGGCAATTATGATGTTTGGCAGTATGTGTATGAGCATTACTACACGTGGTATTATGTGTAATGGACATTACAGTGTAAATTTTTGCAGCACGCCTTAGGCGCGCACTGTCCCTGTTTCTGGTGTGTGTGTGGGGAGGGGGGGAATGATTCATGATGAAGTGCATATACATAAATAAGTCACCTTCTATTTAGTTTGCATTGATTCCCAATTCCCTCCATTGGTGCACCCACTAAGAAAATGGTCTGCGCACGCCTATGATTTCACTACATATCATCCATATTATGTTTTTTACTTTATTTGCATGTATTATTATACTGAAAGCCGTTTTATATATTGTAGCGAGTACCAATAGATGATGGTAGACACGCCTGATTGGCGCTGTTAAACACACCCAATGGGCGGTGTTATACATGCCCAATATGTGGTGCTAGGCACACCCCTTTGACGGTGCACCCCCTAATAAAATGTGCTGCGCACGCCTATGCCGCTGCTACAGACTCCCAGCAGTCGGCTTGTCACAAGCCTGCGCCGTGGCTCACCAGGACGAGAGGCTCCCGGGGAGCGGGCCAAGCGGCAGTCACTAAGCAGCGGCGGGCACCAGGAAGCACCATCAGCGGGACTGCCAGCTGCTGGGTATAAGGTACAGGGTAGCAGTAATTTCACGGCACTGGGAGCTGCTATGCATTACGCCTCCTAAGAATCTGATCCCCCAGCGTGGCTGCACGCATATCAGAATGGAATAAAATTGTCTCCGGCAGAGTAAAGTACACATGCGTTTGCCACTGGCTGCTGCACAGAGGTGAGGGGGGACTGTCGGTCAGACCGTCAGCTCCTGGGGGCAGTGTGCAGCGAGGAGAGGGGCAGCATTTTAGCAGCCAGGCCCGGCATGTCACACCAAGGTGGTCACAGTCTGGACCGGGTGGGGGCACATATAGGCATGTGGTAGGAAGGGACCTGGGGGGGACACAGGGAGGCATGTGGTATGAAGGGACCAGAGGTAATGTGTATAGGGCATTATTGGGGGGGGGGGGGGGGCTAAAAATATTTTGGCTTCGGGGAGCAAAATTTATAGTTACGCCACTGAGTCCAGGGAAATGCAGGGACACAGGAATCCAAAGGCAGACAGCAGCTGACAGGCTGGGAGACCCGGAGGACTGCAGCAAGGACTGACCACAAAGGATGCTGGGACCAAGGACCCAGGGGACCGGGGAGCGCAGCACACTGCTAAGGTGAGCAAAAGCTATAACCGGCGTCTGTGCCCAGCAGACGCCGGCTATTTATTTGAATTTCGCGCCGCCTGACTGACGTCAGGCGTGCGCGTTGCTGGCTGCCGGGCGGAAGCTCGGGGACGTTGCCTAGCAACGCCCCGACGCTTAGCCTCAGAGCGAGGCTTGGAACGCTGCTCGGCAACGTCCCCCGCCGCGTCAGATGACGCTGCGTCTGCAGCGTCAGATGACACTGTACTCGCCGTCCGTCCGGGTGCAGGGACACCCGGACGGCGTGCAACAATTAGGTCTATCATTTCTCATCGTATCCTAGAAAATCATAGGCAAAATCTCATTGGTTGCTACGGGCAACATCACCTCTTTGCATTTTTAGACGCTTTAGTAAACTTACCCCACAGAATTTGCAGGCAGATAAAAACCACTTGGCTCATCTAGTCTGCCCCCTTTTTTTATTCTTACCATATAATCTCAAACCCTATTGTTTCATTGTTGGAGAGGTCCTCCTTCCTTGTTCCTATTACCCCAGCTAACTCTGCCCTCCCCTGCTTCATTGTTTCTGTACTGTATTACATTCATTTTATCTGTTAAGCGTCTTGAGTCCTATTGGAGAAAGAGGGCTATATATATAAAACTATTATTATCGTTATTATTGATCCTTAGTTCTTAAGTATATTCACAGGAAGAAAGTGTTTCTTAAATTCAGTGCTCATTGAACCCTAAAGCTGGATACACACAGGGCTGGGGCAAGGCACCGGAGCACCCCAGGCGAGTCGGGGTGAGGGCGCCCCGGTGCCCGGGGGGGGGTGGTACCTGTGGTGGACGCTGTCGGCGTCCCTGCAGTGCTGGAGGGGGCAGGGGTGTCCGTTGTACGCTGTCACTGTATAAAGCTGCTGGCGGCAGCGGGGTCCCTGCAGTGAATAGAGAATAACTAGCGCTATGCGCACAGCGGCGCGGGAAGCGCTTCTGATTTCGAAAACACTTGCCGCACGCCGATTGGCTGAATCTCATCCAATCAGCGTGCGGCAAGTGGTTTCAAACCCAGAAGCGCTTCCCGCGCATAGCGCTAGTTATTCTCTATTCAGGGACCCTGCTGCCGCCAGCAGCTTTATACAGTGACAGCGCCGCAGGTACCCCCACGGCACGGACACCCCTGCCCACTCCAGCACTGCAGGGATGCCGACAGCTATATGCTGGGGGTGAGGGGCGAACTGCCACCCTCCAGGTGCCGGCGCCCTAGGCAAATGCCTAGAGCTGCCTAGTGGTGGCGCCGGCCCTGGATACACACATGCCCCGTTTTAAAATACCTGGTCAAAGCCAGAAAGCAACAGAAAGATTTATCTGTCCAGTTTGGTGGGAAGAAATATCTGGCAATGTATGGGAGCAACATTACAGTCAACCACTTGTTCCCAAACCTTGGAAATCAGAAAAAGATGATTGTTTTGAGATAAATTTGATAAATCAAATGGCTTTATGAAATTTGTCTCAATCACCATTGTCTGCCTTATATCATTTGTAAACAAATAGTCCTTGCCTCCCATACATCATCAGATTTTTGTTCACACAAGACAGATAAATCTATAGGTGTGTACCTAGCCTACAGATTTATCTGTCAAACCTATCTGGTGGGAACAAAAACCTGGAAATGTATGGGAGCAAATGACAATAAAAAAGTTTTTTTCCCAAACACTGGAAAACAGACAATGGTCAGTTAGACAAATTGTTTAAATCAATCTGATAAAACAAATTGGTACTTATGTATTATCTGGGCTCCCATGTTAAATGCACCCCATTTTTTCATACCCCTACTATCCAACTACGCATGGAGTTGATTTTATATAGTGTGGCGAGCGCAGCGAGCCACCGTGCCCAAAGCATGGCGAGCGCAGCTAGTACTGGTAAAGTGAACTTACCCATGACCCCTCATTTCTCTGGGCCAATCCACATATTGTCCCATGGCGTGTTTTTAACCTTTATTTTATATTGTGTATCATATTGTGCATTTATTGTCTATTGCTTATATTTATATTTGTTTATTATAGTAAAAACTTTTTTTCCATATTTGTTTAATTGGTCCAAATTTATTAAGCGCTGCTCGCATGCCTAGTGCATGATTTCTTGTGGATTAGGGGGCTGAAGGAACTTCCTGTGATATATCGCATACGATATATTGCATGCACAAAAAGCACTCCTTTTACCATCCAATTCCAATGAATCATTGGTGCAATCATTTTAGTGTATAGGGCATTTTACAGATCATGTTTTAAAGGTATTTTCAGTAGTAATAAGTACTACCTGTAATGGTGCCCATACACTAGGATGATATGGGACGATTTTGCCCGATCCCAATGGATCGGGCCGAGAAATCATCCCAAATCCGATGAATTTGGGTCCGATGCATGGTCCAGTGCACATCGGACCTGAGCCAGAGGTCAGACCTGCTGCCCGTCTGACTCAGCCCCCCTCCTGGCCGCGGGGACACATACTATGTATTACTTGCAACCCTGTTGTCCGAGAAGGTCCCGGGCGGCTCAGGGGGTTCAGATGGCCCATACACTGCTGCGATACATAGCAGTAGTGTATGGGTACCTTAAATATGTAAATCAATTAACACATCTGTACTCCATGTGATCTAGAAAACAGGCACTGTTTGGGTTCCAGGAGGATCAGGTTTGAGAAACACTACACTTATGCTGGGTACACACTGGCCGATACGCAAATTTCTCCATTGTGAGACGAATAAAGGAATTCTATCAGCTGTTCAATTGTACGGACGATATATTGTTAGACCATCAGCCAGTGTGTACCAACGGGATGCAGTTAAAATCCCGGCGGTCGGGATCCCGGCGTTCAGAATCCCGACCGCCGAAATCCCGACACTTTCTCCCTCCGTGGGTGTCCACGACACCCCTGGAGGAAGAATAAATTAGCGTGCCGAGCGTAGCGAGGCACCTGGCCCGCTGCGTGGCGAGCGCAGCGAGCCCGCAAGGGGGGGGGGCGATCCACGTCCCCCCCTTGTCGGGATTTCGGCAGTCGGGATTTTGAATGCCGGGATCCCGACCGCCGGGATTTCATACTGAATCCGTACCAACAGTATATCTGAATGACATCATTCACAGACATGCTGCGTAGGCTGTGTAGCACAGCCAACATGCACATCATGCAGTGTTTACGGGCAATATGCAGACTGTTCGTACATCTGTTGCACAAGCTGGTGGTGACTGACAGCTCAACTGGCCAAGTGCATGTAAATGGCCACCTAGTTGTGACATCAGTGACAATGGATCAGACAGCACATATGCAGAACACATTGCTCAATCTGTTACAGAAGACCCCTATATAAATGTGTAAAATAAATCTATAGTAAAAAAAAGATGCTTCTAAGGGGGTTTTACATTAAAAAAAGGCCTATCTCTGTGTCAAACACTGAAACCCACATCATACTATTCTGCTCTACACACCACATCCCACTATCATGCACTATACTATGCCACATCACTGTATCCTGCACTACACTACGTCAGGCTACCCTGCGCTATGCAACACCATATCCTGTGCTACACTATACTATGCTATGCTGCATTATGCCACATCATATCTTGTACTACATAACAATACAGGTTGAGTATCCCTTACCCGAAATGCTCGGGACCACAAGCATTTCAGATAAGGGATTTTTCCTGTTTTTGGAATATTTTTTTATTAACATACTTACCTGGTCCCCCGGCAGCCTTCAGGATCTTCTTCAGCAGTCCAAGGGGTGCATTATGCAAGTTTGCAGGATCGCCGGTGATGTCATGGGCGTGCACTGGCGCAATGCACCCCCGGGACCGGAGATGCCGCAGAAGAGGATCCTGAAGCCCGCCGTGGACGCCAAATAAACCCAAATATTCGGAAAAACCACGGTTTTCTGAATATTTCGGTTTTTGGATATTCGGATACGGGATACTCAACCTGTATATCCCAAGTTACACTACACCATGATATCCTGTGCTACACCACACCATATCCCGCTCTACACACCAACATATACCGCTATGCTGCGCTACACCACCCCATATGCCGCTATCTAACGATACTCCACATCATAACTCACTATCCTGTGCTATGCCACACCATATGCCACACCACTGCACCATATAATATCCTGTGCTACGCCACACCATATCCAGCTATCCTATGCTATGCCACACCATAGGCCACTATTCTGTGTTATGCCACACCATATCCAGCTATACTACTATGTACTACACAATGCTTCTCTTCACAACATCACACTAACCTGTATCAGATTTTCCTACACTATATCAAATCAGCTATCCAGCATAATACTAATTTACACTATATAAAACTATACTACAGCTAATCACACTACAATCCAAACACTACACGACTTTAGCTTACTGACCTGACCTATTGTACACGTCTTGCTGCCTGTCTCTGCTGCAGCGTGCAGCCCAGCCTCCACTCCTCCTCATCTCTCCAGCACTTAGATCCCTACCCTTTGTGGTAGTGTCTAGTTCCTTCTCTTTACTCGTACCAATAAGATGTCACATACCATGTGACAACACCATGTGACCATACCATGTGACCATCATTTTCAGCCAGGAAGTCAGTTTACTAGCTGATCTGCCATTCTGATGCTGACTTCTTCCCATGGCAGTGCTTTTAATTACATGAGCAGGCTGCATGGGATAGCACATGGGGAGCAGGCTGCACAGGGGGGAGCACATGGGGAGCAGGCTGCACAGGGGGAGCACGTGGGGAGCAGGCTGCACAGTGGGGGCACATGGGGAGGAGGCTGCACAGTGGGGGCACATGGGGAGCAGGCTACACAGTGGGGGGGCACATGGGGACAAGGTCGACAGGTCATTATCGCGACACAAGCATTAGGTCAACATGGGGTTTTCCAATGTTTTTTGAGCCGACATGTGCTGACAGGTGGTATTTCATGCCCTACCATCCACTAGGGCGTGGTGGGAGAATAAAATAGTGTGCCGAGCGCAGAGAGGCACCATGCCCGAAGCATGGCGAGCTCAGGGAGCCATGCGAGGGGACGAGGTACACTTAATCCTGTGACCATGTCGACTGTGTCGACATTCGGGTAAAAAAAAAACAGTAAAAACCCCATGTGGACCTTTATATAAATTGAGCTAAATACCTTTCAAATGTAGTATCTGACCAGCAGGGGGCTAAAACTTACATAAACAGAAGTGATTCTAGACACATTATAGTAAAGTGGCTACATCCACTTCAGTTTTAGTATCTGACCAGCAAGAAAAGGAAAATGGCTTTCATTCCATAATAAGCAGTGTCATTCCGCATCATGTGACATATTTATAAGAGTAGGGGTATCGGTGGGCGTATATGGAAAATAATGAGCTTGTGCGCTTAGGGCAGGGGTGTCCAAACTTTTTGCGACGAGGACCAGATTTGATGAAGTGTAAATGTGTGGGGGCCGACCATTCAGCCTGACATTCTTTGAATCATTAATCACATCAAAATGGTCCCCCACTCTGCCCCCATTTACTCTATGTCCCCCAGCCTGCCCCTTCACTGTATTTCCCCCAGCCTGCCCCCATTCACTGTATGTTCCCCACTCTGCACCCATTCACTCTGTCCCCAAGCCTGCCCCCCTTCTCTTAATGCCCATCAGTGCCTCCATTCATTGTATATCCCCAAGCCTGACCCTCCTTCACTGTATGACTCCCATTTACTGTATGACCCTCATTCACTACGTACCCCATTCTGCCCCCATTCACTGTATGTCCCCCAGCCTGCCCCTGCTCCCCCTTCTCTGAATGGCCATCACTGCCTCCATTCACTGTATGTCCCCCAGCCTGACTCTCCTTCACTGTATGTCCCCCACTCTGCCCCCTCCCTTCTCTGTATGTTTCCCAGCCCCTTGTGTGAGCCAGAGGAAGGAGAGGCAAAGCAGGCACTGCAAGGACAGGAGATGCTTGGGCTCCTGCTGCTGCCCTCCTCTGCTCTGCATGTTACGTGAGCAAGCTTCCCCCTTGCTTCCCCCCTCCCCACACACTGCTGTCACTGTGATTGTGGAGTAGGGTAAAATACAATTGCAGCAGGGGTAGGACGCCAAACACATCTGACTGTGGCGGTCGGCACCTCCTCAATGCAGCAGACAGCAAGGTAAAGGCGCGCTCGCCGGGGCCCACCTTTAGTGTCCTGTGCTGTGCTTCCCACATCTGATGCTCTGCCTGCTTCCAGCTGGAGGCTGCGGGCCACTTGAAATGACAGCACGGGCCGCATTTGGCCCCCGGGCCTGACTTTGGACATGCCTGGCTTAGGGGATTGATATAATGGATTGATAAAACTGTGGCAGGTAGGGTTGCCACCTCTCCCGGATTTCCGTGATTCTCCCATTTTATCCAGTTGGCCTTTTCTTGGTATGTATTGGCCCCCCGGAAAGAACGGCAACCCTCCCGCATTGTCCTGCCTCTGGCGGAGAGGGGGTCCGTGGGGGGTTCCGTGGAAGAAATGACGATATCGCGTCACTTAAACCCCACTCCCCGCAGTGCAATGCATAAAATACCAACATTGCCCGGCAGGTTGCCACCTCTCCCGGATTTCCGTGATTCTCCCGTTTTATCCAGTTGGCCTTTTCTTGGTATGTACCGGCCCCCCCGGAAAGAACGGCAACCCTCCCGCACTGTCCTGCCTCTGGCGGAGAGGGGGTCCGTGGGGGGTTCCGTGGAAGAAATGACGATATCGCGTCACTTAAACCCCGCTCCCCGCAGTGCAATGCATAAAATACCGGCATTGCCCGGCGGGGGCGTGGGTAAAATGACGCGATCGCTCTAGCCACGCACCTAAATGGTCCACCACTGTCATGGCTCCGCCCCTTTTCCCTCCCAGCTTTGGGCCCGCCCCCCTGCCATACTGAGCTGGCTGAGAGAGCAGCCAGAAAGTCGGCAACCATGGTACAATTAAGTTTTAGTCATTTTAGAAACCTGAATCAAACAGGACTTAAGTACAATATACCTGTAAAATATAAAATTATTATGAAACTTTCAGACACCACCTTAAAACCACTACACTAGAGCTGGATTTAGACCTCATGGGGCCCTAGGCAAGACACCGATTTGAGGCCCTCTTCTCTCAAACAAACCATAGGGGAAGACAGGGAAAGAAAACCAGCCGGGGAAATTTGTGGAAGCAGCCCTCATGGGTCTATTGAAGGGGTGGAATCCCTCTTCATAGGGTCTGATTCTGAGTTGGGAACAGTTGCAGCCGGTGTCCATAAGTGAGAGATTTGGTATGAAATCTCCAGTTTTTTTAAAGTGGCAATCATTTACACTGCAAAACCAGTTTGCTTTTTTTGCAGTGTAAATGATTGCTGCTATTTTTTAAAAATGTCTCATTTTCTGAATCTCTCATATTAAATTTCACCCCTTGTGTCTTTTGTCCACTACAATGCCTTTCCCGGGTGTCATGACAAATTGTGATTTCAAAGTGGCTATGGAAACATTTCCAAAAAGTGACTCCCTTACACACCCATATCACCAGTCTGTCACCTTCTACCTCTGAACACACCCCCACCAGCATGCCACCCTTTACCCCCAAACACACCCACATCAACATGCCACCCTCTACCACACCGACATCACTAGTCTGTCACCTTCTTCCCAGTGGCGTAACTACCGAGGGTGCAGGGGGTGCAGCTGCTATGGGGCCCGAGGTGTTCCCAGGGCCCGCTGCTCCCCCCCTGCACCCAGTCACTGATTGCATCAAAAGCACGCCAGCGCTCAGACGCTCACCCTTCTTTGCTGCCGAGGAGAGGAGAGCATCAGCGGCAGCCTCTTCACCCTCGCTGGCTAGCGCCTCCCCCCAGCTCCTCCGCCATCACCGCATCCCGTACAGGGCCCGCCCACTCAAATAGCTGCAAGCCAAGGACGACATTTCAGAGTCCTACTGCGGTACTTCTCTGGCCCTATGAGGGATGTGGCAGAGGCGTCAGAGATGGGGGATGCAGCGCTCCCGTGCCCCACTGACTGCACCTCCTACTCCTGTCCTTGCCAGCAGACACAAATAAGACAGCGCAGCAAAGAGGTATCTGAGGGGGAAATTACATGTCTCGGGTCCCTGTACGCTTTACAGGATGTGCTACTGCCTCAACCCAACTGTGTCTTACTCCCATGGTGTTTGTTCTCAGATAGTAAGTCATATGTGTACCAAGTTTGTTGTAAATTGCACCAGGCATTCTGGAGTTATGCTATCTGCTGAAATATTCTGTGCTGCGGTCCCACCCCTAGGGGTGTCTTACCCCCTCAGCGTTTGTTTCCAGGTTATGTCATATATGTACCAAGTTGTGTGTTAATTGCTCCAGCCATTGCGGATTAATTCTGTTTCCTGAAATGATCTGTGCTGCTGTCTCACCGCTAGGGGTGAATTACCCTCACAGTGTTTGTAAATCATATGTGTACCAAGTTTTGTGTAAATTGCTGCAGGCATTCGTGAGTTATGCTGGAACATACATATACACAAACATAGAAACATCCACAATTACATACATACAAGGTATATACAATACACACATTCATTTTTTTTTGATTTCTGTGGATGGACAGTTACATATGTAAAACCAGTTCCTAACAAGCACCTGGGACCTAAGAGAAGCTACCTGACAAGTTTCAAAATTGTAGGTTTAATGCGGTGTACACACTGTGAGATATAGTCAAAATCGTATACAGATCGTATGCAGATCACACAGGTTTTTTACCTTGCGATCCAGATGCACACTCCAGTGACAGCACAAATCGAAACCCAGATAGACAGGGCAGCAATGACTATATAGTGCAAATCTAATGCAGATCACGGGCATCACGGACGGTGTAATGGTTAGCATTACTGCCTCACAGGGCTGAGGTCATGGGTTTGATTCCCACCACGGTCCTAACTGTGCGGAGTTTGTATATTCTCCCTGTGTTTGCGTGGGTTTACTCCAGTATCCTCCCACAATCCAATAATATACTGGTAGGTTATTTGGCTTCTAACAAAATTAACCCTAAAATGTCTGTGTGTGCATGTACATGTGGTAGGGAATATAGATTGTAAGCTCCACTGGCAGGGACTGAATGTTCAACTATACTCTGTAAAGCGCTGCGGAATATGTATGCGCTATATAAGAAACGGTTAATAAATAAATTGTATGTAAATAGTACAGAGTTAGCAAAGCTTGCCTAGCACTCGAATCTTAAGTCGAATAGTAAGGGAATCTCACCGTGTGTACACACCGTAAGAGATTTTGCAAAGAGTAAATCTCCTTTTTTGCCATATATATATATATATATATATATATATATATATATATATATATATATTTATTTATTTATTTTAGAAAAAAAGATGAGAAACAGCGCTCTCTAGTGTAATAAGTGGGATTCACACTTCAAAAATAAAAGTATTGTGCGGACCGTGATTTTTGTGCTCATCAAATTGATCTTTAGAACAGTGGTCTCATGGTTTACCAGGCTGCTACCCTGACTGCAAGTTGGACACACTCAAATTAAAATAAAAAAAATAGTAGTTTATTTAAAGTGCATAAAGTGAATAAATAAAACAAGCTTACATGAACAAAGTGCTGGGGTAGAAACAGGCTGCTTTCTACGCGTTTCGTCTCTTACACCAGTAAGGTAATATTTCTGCAGACGGATCTGGGACACTGCTCTCCTTAATGAATAAGCACATTGACACCTGGTATTTGAGTACTGTGAGCAGGATGAGTGATGGGTCCTGTTCCAGTCAGCAGTGATGAGTGAGCGGAGCCAGAGCACCTGTACACAGCAGTACCTCTGCTCTGCTACACACCTTGATACCTTGCCCAGTATATACGCACGCTCAGCTGAGCAATATTCGGGACTTTTAACAAGCAGATCAGAACCACTAAGGTCGAAGCGCTGGACAGTACTCACCCTAATATATATATATATATATATATATATATATATATATATATATATATATATATATATATATGTATATACAAATACAGGGACTCAACACTCTCCATAATGAACTAACTCACCTTAGTATACAATTAATCAAATAAATAATGGGGTTTTAGTTCATGAATTGATCAATGCATTTAAGCTTGCAGCCCATCGCCAAGGGACCCCATTTCACTGCAAGTCCTACACTAGCATTTGTTTCTCAAGAGCCTGCCAACTGCTGACACATCATAGCTAAAGTCAACATGTGCTTTTTCCTGGTTTAAAGCTCACCTGCCAAGTGCCTTATGGCTTTTAAAGATGAGGCAGTCACCTAACACAACACCTGACTTAGAATTAAAGGGGCAGCTGTAACAGGTTACAGATAAATTAGCTCATCTGGGGTGAAAGAGAAAGCTATGATCACAGTAACAAAGGTTAATAAAAATTAACCCACATATATACACACATACAGAGTGTCCCTATAGATTGTAAGCTTGCAGCAGGGTACTCCTGCCTCCAAGTCTGTCTGTTGCTACCCAGTTTGTTTTATCACTGTCTACTATTGTAAAGCGCAAAGGAATCTGCTGCGCTATATAAGAAAATGTTAATAAATAAATATTTATGACACACACCATAATGCCCCTTACACAAGTTCCCTTATTTATTTATTTATTTACAGTTTCTTATATAGCGCAGCAGATTCCGTTGCGCTTTACAATAGTAGACAGTGATAAGACAAACTGGGTAACAACAGACAGACTTGGAGGTAGGAGGGCCCTGCTGCAAGCTTACAATCTATAGGATTGACATGCGCTATGTAGGGCTCTTATCTCCCAGCCAACGTATAAAATGGGGGAATAGTCAAATCCACAGATATAAATAAATAAATTAAAAAAACAGTGCAATAGTGAGGAACTATTAAATATGCCCACACGTCCCTGTCTGTCAGACTCTAAATTCACTTGTCACTACAACTTAGTCTTAGATACTTTATATTAAGATGAGTTTTGGGGGAGAGTTATCAAAGCTTGTAGAGATAAAGTAAAGACTGACTATTTAACTCAATAACTCAAAACACACCTAATGACACATGCGTATAATCGCCTGTATGCATGGCCTGAGCCACACCATCGTTCCGAGGACCGAATATGCTTCATCGCATATGAGGCAGAATGACCCTAGGGTCTGGTGCTTACTCCACCAAAAGAGTAAATAACTGTGTACCTGTGTGTGTGTGTTGGGGGTAATACCATGCTGCCCTGCAGGGGGTGGTCTGGGGTTGGGCAAGATGTAGATTCCAAGTGAGCTTGATCTGTCCTTGTTACTATTTGCATTTCTATACCAGATGTCCTAATATGTAGTTATATTGTGTGTGTGTGTATATGTATATATATATATATATATATATATATATATATATATATATATATATATATATATATAAAATATTGGGAAGCACTCTCCAAATCCAATATGCAGATAAAAAGCTGTGTTTTAATAAGAATTGTATAACATGACAACAGGTGGACACTCAACGTTTCCGTCCCATGAGGGACCGTCTTCAGAAGCCACAACCATCACATCAACTGTCACCAGAATCGCACAGCATTGACCACGCAGCAAATCCTACAGTCTACTGTTATTTGATGCCTATAGGAGCTGTTCCTAATATATGACCTATGGGACCTCACTCCTTATAAAGGAATGTTATCCTTCCTATCCAATCACTTCAAGGAATATAACCAACCATAGGAAATAGAAACTTATAGCAGAAAAATTGTTCGTTTACTTGCTATTAAATTGGGAGTCCTAATACACCAGACTGTGACTATTTCTGAGCCAAGTTAGGCAATTATATACCGTGAAGATAAAAAAAAAAACACGATGAAGTCTCATACCGAGACGAAACGCGTCGGGTTTTGATCACAGCTCTTGAAAATAAAATAAAAATTCTCTTCAAAAACAAGTTACAAGTGTATTCTTTCTTATATATGTTTTATTGATTAGAATTGTTGGTACTTATGTAATATCTGGGCTCCCGTTTTTCTTATGAGACCGCGTCCCCTCGCCACGCTTCGGACCCGGTGGCTCGCTGCACTCGCCACACTATATAAAATCAACTCCATGCGCAGTTGGATAGTAGGGGTATGAAAAAATGGGGGTGCATTTAACATGGGAGCCCAGATAATACATAAGTACCGAATTGTTTTTAAGGACATCACATACATAGGGTGTGTCACAATACTGTAATACTGCTTCCTACCAGCTCCGGAATTGGCTCGACCTGACACAGAGGCGCGGAGTCTAACCGTGCTGAGGGTTTTCTGCCAGTGACCCCTCCAAGTGGGAGTTGGGCGTCCGCGGCAATCGACACGTCGGTCGTGGTCCTCTGGTCAGGTTTCCCGTATGAGCTGGAGGTAGAAGAGAGAATATGGAGGAGTGGTCGTTTAGCCGGATCGGTATCAGTACGGGCCAGTAGGTACCCAAGGGAGAGGCAAAGAGAATCCAAAGACAGGCCGGGTCATACACAGGTAATACGGGACACTGGGATTAAACTGAGGGATGGTCAGATAGGCACGCTGAGGTCATACACGGAGTAATTCGGATAAGGTACAGGAGGATCAGACAAAAAAGTGGTCAGGAACAAGCCGGGGTCAATATGATAATCAGTAATCTATAACAATATGTACTGGAAGCACGAGGACGCTGGAGCTGGTGTGAACCTATACTCTGGCAGGGATTGCCTGCCAAAGACTTCCTTTTATGCTGCAGGCTGACTACATCAGAACCTGCTTTCCCCTTTAAATCCCTGAGCGTGCGGCGTGCGCGCCCCTAGTGAGCACGCGCCCGCAGACCCGGAAGCCGCGCACCACGCTGCAGGAGCTCCGGCAGAGGCTGGGAGAATCACGCTGCCCAGTCTGCCGCCGCCCAGGACCCTGCACTCGCCGCCCGCACCACCCACGACCCCGGAACCGGTAAGAGACTCCCGTGGTCCGGGAGATCGTGAAAGGGTGATGATAACACTATTGTAGGTGTGTTGAAGTGTTGGTTCCAACTAGTTTTAATTAGCGCAATTTTGGAGATTGTGTTTTGTGTATATATATATTTTACAAATCAGCTCCCACCTTGCCACCTTACAAATTATTAGAACCCATGGAAACACAGGACTGTGACTACCTGAATCCATTTAGTGTGGAAAACCTACTGGACAGTAAGTAGTGTAGATACAGCTGTAGCATTATATGATCCCTCTCTGATTACACAGCACACACCATTAGGGCAATAACATAGTTCTGGATACTGAATTTATGGGTGTAGCTGGCATAGGATCTTGGGGTACAGGCCACAGATGTCAGGGGATTCAGTATTAAATCCTGGCGGTCGGGATCCCGGCGTTCAAAATCCCGACGCCGGAATCCTGACCGCCGAAATCCCGACAAGGGGGGGACGTGGATCGCCCCCACTTGCGGGCTCGCTGCGCTCGCCACTATTTTATTCTCCCTCCAAGGGTGTCGTGGACACCCACGGGGGGAGAAAGTGTCGGGATTTCGGCGGTCGGGATTCCGGCGCCGGGATTTTGAACGCCGGGATCCTGACCACTGGGATTTACACTGCATCCCCTGTCAGGTGTGTGTGTGGGGGGGGGGGGGCAGCATCATCCCTTTTACAATTCACTGTGTTAATTATGTTCATAATTTGAATGTACATAAGGGATCTTGCCGTTGCAAACGTAGGGCCTGATTTAGGTTGTGTGTTGGGGAGAGGGGGGGGGGGGTAATAACATGCTGTCCTGTTTTGGATTCTAACCAAGGTTTACCGGTCCTTGTTACTATTTGCATTTCTGTACCAGATATACTAATATGTAGTTATATTTTATATATATATATATATATATATATTAAACTAATCATTTCTATTGCACTGCTCACGCCATGCCACCATGTGAGTTGTCACAATCCATGGAGTTCTCACAACCCATGGACACAGAGGACGGTGACCTCCATCCCCATGGAGAACCAACTGATCAGTAAGTAATGTAGATAAAGCTGTGACATTTATGATCCCTCTCTGATTACACAACACACACCTTATGGTGCCGCTACACTTGGGAGCGATTGCATGCGCTTCATCCGATTTCACTAGTTACAGTGAACTGTGTTATTTTCCCTCATAATTTGAAGGTATATAAGGGACCTTGTAGTTGCAAGCATAGGGACTTCAGGTTGGCCTGCAATTGTGGGAAAATCACTATCATTCCAATTGTGGGGCATTCCCCTGACACCACACAACAGATATAAAAGTGAGTTTGGACTGACTTTTTCTGTAGAAAAGAGAAATCATTTGATGGCCGCATGAAAAGGGTATGTTACCGAGGGGATGTGGGCAACGCTGGTGGTGGGGGGACGGCGTTCGGCAGGGCGGCTAGTTCTGTAAGGCTTGCTAAGCAGCACAAATAGTCGCTACATAGCGAGCCTTACAGAATCAGGCCCATTGTACAGGCAACAGTGACCATCGCTCGGCAGCTGCCGAACCCAAGGAACCAGTGTGACTCTTATTCTGCATTTTATTTACAGATCCCCAAAGAACCATCAAAGGGATTGGGAACATTTTCAGGATTATAAAGGTGCGTGCATAGAACATCAGTACATCAACCTAGAGAAAGTGAGGGAGATCGTGCCCTCTGGCTCTGGCATACTGTACAATAGATAAGAATGTTTGGTGCTGGGCAGGGTCACCCCTAAATGTAATAAACCTATACCATTCAGGGCCAGATGTATCAAGTTCCAAAAAGTGATAAAATAGAGGGATAAACAGTTGGCCAATCAGCTACTAACTGTCATGTTACAGTCTGGGTTTAATAAATGGCAGGTAGGAGCTGATTGTCTGGCTGTTTATCACTCTCCACTTTATCACTTTTTAAAGCTTGATACATCTTTCTCCGTGTAACTGGCTTGTATTGCGGTTACAATCTATCATAACTCCCAACTTTCAAATAGATGGAGGAGGGACAGATGGATGCGAGCCGGAGGCATGCCGAAAATATCGGGGGACGTGGCCCCCATTCTGACGCTATGGGGGCATGACCCAGAGGCTCTGTGAGCCTCAAGCCATGCCCCCAGCCCCCTGGCTGCATAGAGGCTGTGCACATGCGCACTGCGTTTATTCCCCACTGCTCAACAGCCGACAGGGGGACTCCCAACAGCCCCCCCTCGCCGCGGGACACTGGCGGCCGCGGGAGGGACGCAGGAATGTCCCCGAAAACTGGGACATTCCCGCGGTAATAGGGACTGTTGGGAGGTATGAACTATATTCCTCCATTAATGTGTTGTATTTTCTTCCCTGTCCCACAGAAATCTTGCAGGAGATTATGGTAAGTGACAGATTATGATTGTTGTTTGTACACCTGGATGTTTTAATCCAATAGAAGTTTGTGCAACCTTATTTTAAATGTGTCTACCGACACCACTTCTCCATCTGCCGACACCACCTCTCCAGGAAGAGAGTTCTGCAGTTTCACTGCCCTGACTGTAAAAAAATCTAGCCTAAACGCATGCCCACGTGTACATGGCTCTCGTTACCTTTGTCACTTACAATGGTTCTCTTCTCTTTATAGAAAGAACGAGCCATATTCTGTGTGCGACTGTGGCTGTACCTGCATACGGAATGCTATGTTACAGTGATTTCCATGAATACACTATTTCATATGCAGATACAGCCTCACTCACACAGAGAATATAGGCATGCTGCATATCATTTTAATCAGCAGAAGCTGCCGATGCCCCTAGGCATTCCAAATGCCCTAGGCAATTGCCTAGTTTGCCTATGCCTAAGGCCGGCTCTGACAAACATTCATGATCTCTGTGTATATCAAGAAATCCTTTTTACACCTATTTTGATAAATGCACTTGGCACATAAAGGATTAAGGCTGGTTACACAGAAAAAATGAATGCATCTGCTTATCTTTGTGCTGAATAATAAATAGCTCCATATATCCTTTATGTAAACAGAGAGCAGATGGCAATGTTGTTTTGATTTTATTACAGAGATAAACACATTATTAACCACTAGAGGTCCCCACAATAGTGTTCTCCATTTATGTAACCTGGGGTGAAAAGTAATAGGATGAGAGATTCAGAAATTGAGGGACGGGTTCACCGCAAGAACTCCCAGCCAGACCAGCTACCACGAGGATGCCAGCAGCAAGGTCCAGGAGCTGCCTGTGAACTATGAAGCCATGTGAGGAGGACACCAGGGGAAGGTGAGCTGCTACTATGGGCTGGGGAGGGCCATGGCTGAGTGCTGAGGAGGGTGGGGGCTGACACAGAAGGCTGGGAAAGTGGGCTAACACTGAAGGCTGGGAAGGGAGGGCTACCACTGAGAGCTGGGGAGGGGGGTGCTGCCACTAAGGGCTGGGGATGGAGGTGCTGCCACTGAGGGCTGAGGTGGGTGTAGTTGCTGACAATGAGGGCTGGGAAGGGGGATTCTGCCATTGACAAATTCAAATGTTTTTATGTTTGTATGCTGGGGATTGGGGTGCTGTCACTGGGGGATGGGGGGGGGGGTGCTAATACTGAGGGTTGGGGAGGGGTGGGTGCTGCCACTGAGGGCTGGGAAGGGGGTACTACCACTGAGGGCTGAGGAGGAGGTGGGTGCTGGTTCTGGAGTGCTTGAGGGGTGGGGGGCA
The DNA here is from genome assembly GCF_055691185.1 of Crinia signifera. Lineage (NCBI taxonomy): Eukaryota > Metazoa > Chordata > Amphibia > Anura > Myobatrachidae > Crinia > Crinia signifera. Next base: position 182,512,234 of record NC_139222.1, on the reverse strand, counting down.
CTGTTACTGAGAGCTTGGGAGGGGGTCTAGGGACTAGGCGGGATTTAGATCTAAGCTGCAGAGGTGTAAGGTTAGGTTAGGCTTGGGGAAGGAGAGCCTATGGGTGGTAGGTTAGATTTAAGCACCAGGGTACGGGCGTTATGTACGGTAACGTACTACTAGCGGGGAGAGTTAGGCTTATGCTGTGTGTGTGTGTGTGGGGGGGGGGGGGGGGGGTTTAGGCTAAGGCTGTGAGGAGGGATGGTTAAGGGGGGGCAGGGGGAAAGGTAGGTACAGTATGCTTATCTGACCCCTGTTGCGATTCCCTCCTTCAGGGTGCGGCATTAAGATTCAGAACACTGCCCACCCCAGCACCCCAGCGCTGCCGGACCTCTGTATGTAACCCATATATATGTAGCTTCACACACACACACATACATTTGAAACCCTCCCTACCATAAAATTCCTGCGATTGCCCTTGCTTGGGCAACTGTCCCCCCCCCCCCCCCCCCGCAAATGCAGCCAGCTCCCACCCCTTACATCCCGCAGCCTCTCATATTGCTGCTGTGGCCGGACACACCATGCTCCTCCAAGTCAAGGCCTTCAACAAGCCCTGAGTTCCCACAGCTGGTCCCTGCTCAGTAACTGCAAATAGGCTGATTAGCATACCTACTGTGTGTTATGACCCTTTGTCCTTTCTGTGTTCTGTCCTTCTGTGTTCTGGGGGCGCAGGAAACTTTTTTGGCTTGGGGGAGCAAATTTTATAGTTACGCCACTGGTGAAACCTGTGTGTTTTGGGGGGTTTGTTTGTCTGCCAGAGGCAGGAGAAATCTGATTCCACATAAGCTGCGTCTTGAGCCGGATTATCAGGGATAATTGAATAGCCCCCAGGTTCAGGTATCAAGAGACCCACAAACAAAGTGAGTGTAATATACAGAGTATATTTCAGAACTTTCAAGTGAGGCCGTAATTAAGAGGGACATGTAGTCATATAAATATACAGGACAAACCTAGTAAAATCCATTCATTTTAAGGAAACCAGAGAGCCTTTGTACTTTGGTAAACGTTTATTCATTATAGCAAAGCTGGAAAGTAAAAGTCAACAACCATTGGGTCCAATTCAGACCTGTTTGCTGTGCTGCGAATTTGCAGCACAAGCAATTATCAGACTACCGCGCATGCGTACAGTACATTGTGCACATGCGCGAGCCATCTGTAGGAAGGCAGCCTAGTCTTTGCAGGCTGCTCACAGAGTGATTGACACCCTGCGGGTGTTTTGGGGCACTAACCCTGCATTTTCTGAGAGTGCCCCAGAAAACTCAGGCATCCCGCAGCCATTGGTAGAGAGGACCAATGACGTTGGTGAGTGATTTTTCTCTTGTGTGCATGGCTGCAATTGCATTTGCAGTTGTGCACAGAGTCAGATAGGGGGAGCTTGGAGGGGCGGTGCTGTGAGCATGCCTAAATCAGGTCATTTTGTATGTTAGCCCTTACTACAAGTAGATGCCACTGCAAACAAGGAGTGATATTAGTGTAAAACTCTTAAGCACACAGTGCAAACAAGTAATGAAACAGTGGCCAACGACTTACCAATTTAAACGAAAATACTTAAATTAATCAATGGATTGAGGTGACATGAGGGCTGTGGCAGTTGTGTGTAAATCAGTGCCAGACTTCCCACTAGGCATGTGCCTAAGGGTTGGCACCTTCTGGGGGCGGCATGGCAGCTTCCTTCCTTGCATGATGCAGGGAGAGGCGCAGCTGGAGCTGGTTAATACATGGGATCTACAGGCAGTGTGGGGTTCCAATTCTCATTAGAGGAGGGGGAGGCTTATTACATTTTATACTAAGGGGAGGCAAATTCTGTTCTATGGGGGGGGGGGGGGGGAGGGGAACAAAATGACAAGAAAATGATAAAAAAAAATTCTTGGGCGGGGGGCTAATAATGTTGTGCCTTGGGGTGGCCAGACTCCTAAATCCACCTATGGTGTGAAGTGCCTCACTACTGTAACTGAGGAGGCGCTGTCAGTGCATACAGAGTCTCCAAAGGTAGCCCTGCATCTCCAGGAATGCTGGCAACACCCACAAAGCATGCTTATCTACCTTCCCGGAATGGCCGGGATGGTCCCGAAAATCAGAAGGGTGGGCAAGACTCCTGCATTTAGCGGAGCCCCCCGCATCCGCACCCCCTCCCCCTGCCGGTGAAATACCGGCATGCGCAGCTCTTCCGAGAGGGGGCGGGCCTGAAATGACATAAATCACGTAATTTGGTACCACTCCCTCCCCTAAGAGCCACAAATAGCGGTATTTACCAAGATGGGGATGGGGCTTAATGATGACAAGCCCCGCCCTCGGAAAACTGCAGAGAGTATCCTCACCAGGATTCTCCCGGATAGGAGACTATAAAAGTAGTGTTGTAAAATGGGGGCTTCCAGTGGGGCCACGTGCCTCGATATTAAGCCACTTCCCCAGATCAAGATAAATGTGGCCTTTCCACAAGGCCTCACCCCTTCACATGAGGCATCATCCCTTTTTAATAAGAATGCTCCTGATGCGAATGTGGGGGTCTATTTAACACACAGGGTATAACTGAACCACGAACCTGGTACTACTTCCTTCTGGGTGCTGCAGCACATCTGTTCTGTGACTGTTGCTTGTTCCATCTTACTATGGATTTATACAATAAATACCACGCTCAGTGAACCCCATATTATACAGATTACCATATGAGCTGTATGGGCATTTAAGTACTCTTCTATATTTTGGAAGCTGTGTGGTTATAAAAAAAGGCTAGATGCTTATATAGTCAAATATTTGTAGAACCCACAAATATAATAATAAGTATAAGGGATTATTTGAGGACATAGAGGTACAAAAGAAGGACAGTGAGTATTATATATCCCTTATAAAGACTTGAGGATATACAACTTGCTCATTCCCATATGGTGAATTTCAAGTTGAGTCATACACACTATATATTAGCTGTATGAATAAACTAAAACCTGCATTCTCAGGAAGTGGTCCACTTAGTGCATGTCTCCCAGACAAACACATGTTATGACCCTATTTATTATTATTATTTATTAATAGTTTCCTATATAGCACATACATATTCTGCAGAGCTTTACAGAGTATAGCTGAACATTCACATCAGTCCCTGCCCTAGTGGAGCTTACAATCTATGTTCCCTACCACATGTACACACACACATAGACATTCTAGGGTTAATTTGTTTGGAGCCAATTAACCTACCAGTATATTTTTGGATTGTGGGAGGAAACCGGAGTACCCGGAGGAAACCCACGCAAGCACAGGGAGAATATACAAACTCCGCACAGTAAGAGCCATGGTGAAAATCGAACCCATGACCTCGGCGCTGTGAGGCAGTAATGCTAACCATTACACCATCCGTACTGCCCTACACATATAAGTAGTACAGCCTATTTTAACTAGTTGCTTGCTATTATCGTTTTATAAAAAACTATTGTAAGGACAATAAGATGACTCTCAGTGTTGCTCCCCTGTACAGAACTTCGAGTAGCCAGATCTGTAATTAGCACTTAGTAATCAGCCACAGTGTACAGCATCATTGATACCAAAGTCCAACATAATACATAGTATTACAAAAGGTATGGAATGGGAACATGTATAGCTTGATCCAAGAGGAATACAGACAGAAAAAGCAGGTTTTAGATCCAAATGGTCAGATGCTAGTGAAGGCATGATATAGGTACCGATTCAGGCCTGTTCCCTGTGCTGCAAATTTGCAGTAGAAGCGATTATTGGATGACAGCGCATGTGCACGGTATGCTGTGCGCATGTGGGAGCCATTGGTATGAAGGCCACCAGAGGTAACTCAGCGGTTTCTGGGAGTGCCCTAGAAAACGCCAGGCTTCCCCAGCTGTTGGGAGGGAGGACAGCCGACTTCATCAGCGACCTCCTCTGCTGTGCTGTCATCTGGTAATCGCTTGCGCCACGATTCGCAGCACAGTGACTGAATCAGGCCCATAAAAGGCAGCCTTGAGAGTCAATCAGAATAAGATCCTACATATATGGGGACCATAAGGTTTCCCTTGCTCATCATAAGGGGGTTATGAGCACCACTCAGTATTTAGCAAACAATAGCAAACTTACCTTTCCTCTGTTTATGACAGCACAATGCTCTGAGTGTGTCTTTATCCAAGCAGGCATGGTCACTTGGTCACAGCTCCTTTCTATTAATAAGGCCCACAAGATATCATAGTGGCCCTGCTTATTAATGGCTGTCCTTCCTGATTCCTGCTCGCTTGTCTCTCACTGGGACAATAAGGTGGTGGCAACATTAAGTGAAAAAAAAAAAAAAAGAGTATAACCTTCTGTCTGTAACGTAATAAATTATATGATTCCCAAGAGGCCAGGTTTGGCAACATTAATATGACACAACTTGATTTCCAGTTCAAAAAGGTATGCATATACATCATATGTAACCAGGAGACAAAGTGAATAGTAAGAAATGGCATGATGGCAAGAGAAATGCAGTGAATTCCAGGTTACAGAATGTGCAGGTTGCACATGTCCCATTTATAACTAGAGAAAGAGAGTGTTACTACATCAATAAAGGTCCAACACCAGGGGTGGATGGCGAGCCACCTACAGTCCACCAGCCTGGACCACTAATGCTTAGCAACACATGTTTGAGTCTGGGTGAGGAAAGACAAGTTATTATATATAACCCTAAAAGTGCCAGCCCAGCAGCATATAGAAGCTAGGCTTTACAGGCCATGCTCTTTTCATACCAGGTCTGGAAAGCGGACAATACCACTAGTTTTGGTGTAATTTCAGAAGCATATAGCAGAGGCATTGAGAGAGATGGTCAGAGGAGGTGCAACCACGCTCCTTCTACTATAAAGTAGTGGCAGTCCTTGTTTCCTAGCACGGCGCCAGCGATTTTTATCTCAAGCATCGGGACCTAAAAAATCGCGTTGATCGTATCGCATGCAACCAAATCGCATGTGATGCGATCGACGCGATCAACGCGATTTTTACATTGGAATCAATGTAAAATGGTCCCTGAGACCCAATTTTACATTGGGCCCAATGTAAAAAGCCCCCGAAACCCCAATTTTAATTGCATACCCCCCTCATGGGTGAAATGCCCCCATTGTTAATGCCACCCCATGATGAATGCCAACCCGAAGCATGGCGAGCGCAGCGAGCCCGCGAGAGGCGGCGGTACGCATCCTCCGACCTTTTCATACCCCCACTATCCACGTCGTCGTGGAGTTGATTTTCTAAAGTGTGGCGAGCGCAGCGAGCCACCGAGTCCGAAGCGTTGGCGAGCGCAGCGAGCCCCACGAGGGGATGCACATAACTTCACAGGTATATGCGTCCCCTCACGGGGCTCGCTGCGCTCGTCACGCTTCGGGCTCGGTGGCAACCGTTTGGGGAAGGACCTTTTCTATTCCAACATGACTGTGCCCCTGTGCACAAAGCAAGGATTATAAAGACATGGGGTGAGATGCAGCAAAGAGTTAAGTGGGGTCAAACCTCCATTTTTTGGAGGCTGTGTCATGGTCATCATATGCACCATGCATCAATGCGGTGGGCAATGCCAACTTCAGATCAGCATTGCCCTATAGAAGCCTAATCGCAAGAAAATTACGATGCTTTCTGCATCCCACCCATGGTTTGAGTTTGGGATGAATATCCTGCACAAAGCCGTGACTTAAACTCGATCAAGCATCTTTGGTATGAAATGGAACGGAGATTGTGAGCCAGACCAATATCAGTGCCTTACCTTATAAATGCTCTACAGAATGAATGGGCAAAAATCCCACAGAAGCACACCAAAATCTTGTGGAAAGCCTTTCAAGAAGTTGGAAGCTGTTATAGCTGCAAAAGTGAGACCAACTCCATATTAAAGTATATGTATATTAATACAAGGTCATTACAGTACCAGTTGGTGTAATGGTCAGGCATCCGAATACTTTTGCCCATATCTGATTGCTTACTCTAGGCTGCTTCGCCTCTTTTCCTTTTTACACCAGGTCTCTTGAATATCAATCCCATGTGCATAGAGCAGATCTTCATCCAATAAACAAGAGAGGCTATCTTGCTTTTGCATTCCTTGTGGTTCTCTAAGCTAATTAAAGGCTGGTCTCTATATAGCTTAGAACAACTGGCAACTCTAATTATTCTTGTAGATTATTTGCAGACTCATCCATTTTTACATGAAGACAAGAGACATCAGGAATGTCACAGCTGCCAGTCACCTAGTCTAAGACCATTGGCTGCTGTAAGGAACTACTAATTTAACTGAAAAGTCTGTAAAAGTGATATATATATATATATATATATATATATATATATATAATGTATTGTATTTTGGTTTAATTTATTTTAGATGTAACCATTTACATATGGGACATAAGATTACTTTGTTGGCTGTTTGTAATTATAAGGCATGTAATAGTTCTTCTGGTTCATTTAAAAAAAAAATCGACTTTTGACATTTTGTTAACTTAATCACCTCTGTGTGACTTACCCAATTCTCTCCGTATGCTTGGTGTGGTACTCATCATCATCATCATCATCATCATCTGTGTGCCACCCTTACATGGTGGTCATGGACAAGATCCAATGATGTGCAAAGGCAGGTGTTTGAAAAAATGCTGCAAAGTAATAATGCTTAAAAAAATAGAAATGTTAATAATTTATTTTTATTAATTAGCTATATGCAAAGTGAATGAACAGAAGATAAATCTAAATCAAATCAATATTTGGGGAGAGATGTAATAGGGTGCGATTTTTATGGTCAGGGCAGTTACATTGTGGAACTGTCTACCTGGGGAGGCGATGTTGGCAGACATATTAAATACATTTAATATAAGGTATGACAAATATCTATGGGGTAAAAAAAATCCAGGGTACAACCAATAATCAGAAATTGTCCAAAAATTAAATCAGAAAACACAATTTATATGTGGGGATATAACAAATAGACCATACCCTCGAACCAAAGGTTGAACTTGATGGACATAAGTCTTTATTAAGCTTTAACTATTATGTAACTATGTAAGTAATGTGCGCAGGCATCGCATCGGTCGCGTCAGGGGCCATGTTAATGCACGCGACCGACGCAATGCCCCCGATTTTGCCTGAAAATGGACCTGATTTCAAAGGAAATCGGGTCCATCGCGGGCATCGTGTACCTTAACTTTAAGGTACACGATGCCCGCGATTGTGGCCGTTCTAGGAAACAAGTACCAAAAAAATAAATGTTGCCACGTTGGCCCACTGAGAGCGAGCAGAGACGTGGGGGAAACGTTTTATGCAAGTTCCCCAAGCCAAAGCATTCATCCCTGTGGCTGGTCAGCCTGGGCAGGGACCCTGGATGAGTGCCCTCCCCCCCTCCAGAGTTACACCTCCCCAGGCTGAAGCCCGGGGCTGTCCCTGGGTTCATGGGCACCAGTCTGATGTTATTGTAAATGAAAGATAAACCTATTGGGTCCTGCTGTGGAACTACGAGTCCCAGCAAGCCTGGGCTGCATACTTGGTCTTGGAGAACCACAAGTACCAGCATGTGGCCCATTAATGGGCTTGCTGGGACTCTTGGTTCCACAGCACAACCAATAACAAAAAAAGACACTGACACAGCCGATAAAATAGAACTTTATTTCATACATAGCTCACTCATACCAACTTGATATGAAGATCTGTCCCCTTGTCCAGTAGAAATCCAAGTGCTGGGTACCTGTGGAAGGAAACCATATTCACCACTTTCTATGCGTGGATTGCCCTTCAGTCACTCAAGAGAAGCCACTGCAAATTTTGTTTACTCTCTGTGGCTCCTCCCCCCAAATAGCGCTATTGGTCACCTGTTCACAGTGTACACGCTACTCTAATTTGGGGTCCATGTCAACTGGTGTCAACATTGACACCAACAAAAAAACCCTCATGGCTACTTTTTTATGTGTCTACCTTTTTCATGTCGGCCTTTTGCTAGTGTCGACCTTTTGTCAATGCCAACATTTTGCATGACGACCTATTGATTGTCTATTTGACACTGTAGCCCATACCCTTTAAATCAAGGGACATGACAAACACTTATTGGAATGAGCTCAGCTGGAATACACTAGCGCAAAGTCAAATAAGGCTAGCTACAATAGATTCAAGAGTAAATAAAAAGTTTATTATAGTGAGTGACATGGCATACTTTACTGGCAATACTTAAAATGACAAAGTCTTAAAATTAGCATTGTAGCTGGTATGATCAGCTTACTCAGTAAACTTAAATTTAAGCTAGGAATGTGTTCGCATTCACCTGTTCTACCAACTGGCCCCAGAAGGGCAGTGCACCCAATCTGCAAACACAAATATTTTTCTGCCCTTGTGAATTCCAAGCAAAGATGCGCATGAAGGCAAATGTAAAAGGCCCAAAATATCTAGTAGGCTCAGAGAGCTGATCTTGCAGCTTAGTGGTCTGAGTTATGACCACAGAACATGTGTTGTGTCTGACGACGTACAAGAGTGAACATGCTTTGATTAATCTGCGGTCTGATCCTCAGTGAAGTCCTTAAGGATATTGTTTAATATAGCCAGGAAATTAAGCTTGAAGAGATCCCCCAGAGGGAAGTGTAGGATACATAGTCTATTTTGGGGTGTACTGTATAATAGAAAAGCCTGGGGTAACTTTGCAGCAAATGCAAGAGTTCAGTGGGTGGGAAGTTTAGGAAGCACTTAATGGAAGTGTCTAGAGTTATCACCTATCCGGGTTTACTCCAGACAGTCTGGTAATCAAGACTGGCGTCCGTAGTCCAAAGGGGTGGCATTACCATGCTATACAATGCATACCTCCCAACTGTCCCACATACCGCGGGAATGTCCCGGTCTTTGGGCGGGGGCTGGCCGCAGTTGGCCACAAATGGGAGTCCCCCCTGTAATCCGGTAAATAGATGCTGTGTGCATGCACACAGCATCTATTCCCACAGCAAAGAGGCTTGAGGCTAGCCAGCAGCTCACAGAGCCATTGGTCAGGCCCCCAGAGTGGCAAAAACGGAGCGTGGCCTCGTGGGAATGATACACTTTTTAGGCCATGCCCCTTTGCGGATAATCCACACACCCTATTTCCAAACACAAGCTTTTGGTGCGCGTGGCTATCCCTCCTTGCTGGCTAGAAAAGTTGGGAGGTATGTACAATGTCCGTGATTAGGCAGGTGGGCAGCTGCTTCCAGTCCATTTGCAGCAGAACCGGGCCCCTGACAATGCTGGCCAGGCCGCGGCTTCTGTGATATAGGTGGTAAGTGGCAGTTTCTGCACCTGCACAAATTGGCGATTGGACCAGAGTAAAAATGCCCAAGGGAGGGCTGCTGCGCACGCGCAGCCACTGAAGCTCCTCCCATGTGCATTTGAGGAGCAGTAAATCAGCATTCAAAGCTCCACCTGCATCCCCGGTCAGTGTTTGTCATACTCCAGTATCTATCCAACGCTGCCTGCAGCGAACAAGTACTGCACAGCACGGGAGCCGGCTGGCTGGCAATTCTGACTGCCTTGACAGTCAGTAAGCAAACATTACTTCAATTGTTTCTTGTATTAAGCATGCTGCCTACTTGTGTATATTTATAACAAGGAACAGCTGCAAAGACACATAATATCCAGTATATATTTATTGCAGCTTAGTGCCAGCAATTGGCGATTTCAACACAACTGCACATGCACGCCGCCGCAGTGTGCATGCGCAGGGGATCAAACTGGTCACATTGTGGAAGATGGGTAATGGGGTGGGCCAATGGGAGGGCTGTGGGTGTGTCAAGGGGTGGGCCACTGTCCGAGAATCTCTCAACACAAAGGGGGTAACCCTAATCATGGCAGATACCAATGACATTCCTATTTCACACATTTATATAATTGTTGTACTTTTATATATTCATTGCAATTTGCGTCATTAGTGCATATAGCGTATGGGTTCTACATCCCTACATGGCATTGGCCTTATTGCCTCCACATCTCATAATCATAACTGAATATTTTCAGCTCCAGGCTCACGAGGCCCTTTATCCGACCCTGGAAGTGAAGATTCTGCATGATTATAATGTTTTCCCCATGGTAATGTTTTGCATACCTCCCAACTGTCCCACTTTCCACGGGAAAGTCCAGTTTTTGGGGGACGTTCCTGCGTCCCGCCCAGGGCCAGCACTGTCCCGTTCCGGGGTGCAGCTGGAAGTCCCCGCTGCCACCCGCTGGGCAGCGGTGAATAGGCGCAGTGCGCACATTACTGGGGGTACTACGATGGTAAACTCTCGCCTCATGCTGGTGGCCCTTATCCCTCTAACCCTGCATTCGATTATGTGTGTCCCCCTCTGCTGCCTCTTTTAGCCTGCAATCCAGGTCCCACAAGCTTCCCGGACGTCTGCAGTCTAAAAATGGCGTGGAGGAGACACACACACCATACCTCTAGCGTCAGTCAGAGGAGCGCAACGCACCCAGCACTACCTGGGAGTGTGGATTCTGGTAGCGATGGTTTGTTGTTTGAAGGGAACCCCTGGGCTATGAGCATGTAAAGTATCCACTCCCCACCCGGGCAATGAGCATGTGTCCCCTGGCAATGAGCATGTAAGACCCCTTGGCAATGAGCATGTAAGTCCCCTGGCAACGAGCATGAAAACCCTTCTGACCTCAAGCATATAACCCCCCTGGCAAAGAACGTGTACCTCTCCCTGGTAATAAGCACGTAACACCCCCAGCAATCAGCATGTAACATCCCATGGGACCGAACATTTAATTTCCTCTAACAATGAGAATGTAAGTCCCCCCCCAGCAATGAACATGTAACATGCTCACCCCATGGCAACAAGAATGAAACCCTTGGCAATGAGCATATAATCCCCTGTGGCTATGAGAATGACATTTTAGTGTGTGGCATTATGTTTAAAGGTCATTTTGGTGTGTGGCATTATGTGTAATGGGCATTATGGTGTGTGGCATTATGTGTAATGGGCACTACAGTGTAAATTTTGCAGATCGCCTTCGACGTGCACTGTCCCCACTGTGTGTGTGTGTGTGTGGGTGGGGGAGGGTTTGGGGGGGGGGGAATTAATTATTCTGAAGCATATATATATATATATATATTATATAAGTCATCTTCCATTTAGTTTGCATTGATGTCCAGTTGGCAGTGATAAACACGACCAGTAGGTGGTAATAGACATGCCCAGTAGGCGGTGATAGAATGCAGGAGGGTAGGCAACACATAGTAGCCATGGGGAAGCATTGGCATCACCCCCATGCATGGCCATGACAACACGGCTTACCCACCCCTTTCTATATCAGCTATAGAGAGCCCTACAGCAGACCAATGCTAATTTAGTGATTATACCTACATATAAAATTTTCCTATTCGTTAGTAGCTGATGGAAATAAACACACACACAAAAAAAGGCTAAATTAGATGCAGATCCCTCTTTCTTTTTCCTGAATGGAAATGATTATTACTATTATTATAACAGTTTATTTATATGGCGCCATGAGGATTCCGCATCGCCTAACAAATGCAAAAGCAGCTCGTATTTTCCCTGCATTCAAAAAATCAAATAAATGCATGCATGGTTTGTTTCTTCCTATTGATTTGCTCTAAACTCTGAATCATCCCATCATCTCAAGATCACCTCTGACTTGCGTCTCCACTAACCTGGTCCCATCTGCGGAATACTTAATAATAGAAAACTTTAGTGTTTTTATTTATGTAAGCCAAGTATACTAATTTTAATTCAGGTAGGTCTTATAACATTGCTAGTTTAACCAACCGATGTCCATAGCCACAATGTGACATTGCTTATGTCTGCTAGATACTTCTCCGAATCCCTACATTAAGCACTGTATGATGATCAGGTGTTACACAGGTCAGACACGGGATATGTCAGGTAACAGGTTACTATGGACTCGGGTTGGCTATTGCGCATGCTCAGAGACTACCGCGCGCGTTTGTAAACAACGGAAGCCCCTCCCAGATCCCGCCCATCAGTTTATTGTGTGCCGCCTTCTTTCCCTTACTGAGAGGCGAACTGAGAGTGGGAGAAGGCACCGCCTTCTGAATGATGGATGGGCCGTGGAACCAATTGAAGAAGACTGATCCCATAGCAACTGTCGTTCAGACCAATCAGTGACGTCTGTGGGCGAGGTTTGCGAGCTGTCATCCTGAGCTGAGTTCCCCACGTCTGGCAGTCAGATCGGCTTGCGCTTGATACGAGCTAGGACAGCAGCACGGCGGTGTATTCAATAGGTGTGTATTGCATACTGTAACACGGCGAGCGCTATCTATAGCTGTGTGGGGCTAGGCCGGCCATTCCTTTCTATCTATCTATCTATCTATCTATCTATCTATCTATCTATCTATCTATCAATCAATCTATCACAAGGCTTACTGTGGGGGCGGTGGTTGAAGTGTGTATTGCATTTTATTATCACCTTGCATCTGTGTGTTGGGTAATAGCTGTGTATTACATATTATATTCACCATATAGCTGATTCTGTGGGTGGGATGTGTATTACACTCAGTATGCACCCAATAGTGTGCATTAGGTGTGTTGGTGTAAATACACCCTATAGAGATATGTGTGTGTGTCTCTATATGCATCCCTTAGGTGTGTGGTGTATGAGGTTATTTATATATATATATATATATATATATATATATATATATATATAATATATATATTCACCGTGTGTGTGTGTGTGTGTGTGTGTGTGTGTGTGTGTGTGTGTGTGGTGGGGGGAATATAGCATTTTACACTCACACTATAGGAATGTGAGGTGAGGTGTGTATTATGTTCTGTATAAGCCCTGTAGGTGTTCGTGGTGTATATTATATATTAAATGCACCTTATAGCTGTGCATGTGAGGCTTGTCTATTTTATATGGTAGATGCATGTATATGAGTCTGGGTTGTTTTATTACATTTTATATGCACCATATAGTTCTGTGTATTACTATGCACCATCTAGCTGTGCATGTGGGGGGTGGGTGTGTATTATTATATATAGGCACCCTGAAAGTGTGCGTGCTGTGTGTCAAATTCTATGTTTTATGTGTGTATTATTTATCCCACACAAGTAGTATATTATGTATTAGCAATGTTTAGGCTGTGTGCGTGTATTATATACTGGGTGTGTGTTGGGGAGCTTTATATTTAATATACTGGATTCCTATCCCGTAACTTTTTGTATTATAAACCGCATGACACTGAAGCTCATGCTAGTTACTGTGTGCATCCTGTAGCAGTTCAGAGGTTAGTGTTCTGTATTACGTGAATCCTAGTTTGCACCATATAGCTGTGGGATGTTTTATGTTGTATCATGGGGATACAGTCACTAGGTACAGTGTCACATAGTCACATACATTAGATCGAGCACTGGAGGTAAACAGGGTTTAGATTGACGCATGAAATAAGATGACATGGCTAAGGTAGATAAGGTTGAAAGGTCGACGAGTTTTTCTCTTTTTATTCGAGCTGACTTATTCCGAAATATATACCCTACCACCAGGGAGTGAAGGGACAATATAATAGCGCACGCGGTACACTGATACTGTGTCCATGTCGTTGAAATTCGTGCCAAACCCCCCCCTGTGAAGTGCATGTCGACCTTTTGACTGTCGACCTTCACATTGTTGACCTTCTGACCCCATCAGCCTTAGCAATGTTGACCTATTTCATGTGTTGACCTAAGCCCTATTGACCTTTAGCGGTTGACCTAATGTATGTGGACCTTCATAGTCTCAATCCTATGACCCCTACCCGTGTCCTGTATGCTGTATATTCTAGCTGCTTGTAGGTGGCTGTGCATTGTTTGCCCCTGTGTGGGGACCAGAGATGTATGTTATAAATCAGGAATGTCCAACGTTGGCCCTCCAGATGTTGTGAAACTACACATCCCAGCATGCTTTGCCACAGTTTTGCTATTAGAGAATGCTAAAACTATTGCAAAGCATGCTGGGATGTGTAGTTTCAAAACATCTGGAGGGCCAACGTTGGACATGCCTGTTATAAACTATATGTAGCCTATGGCTATATAGAGGTGAGGTACTTACATTTAGAAACTGTGCAGCGGTGGGTTATTCTATATCAGAGACCAGCATTGGTTAGGGGTAAGATGATTGCTGACAACCCACGGTCTCTTTGTTAATGCTCACTGAGAGCACAGTGTCTGTCATGAAGGATTCTAGGGGTGATATTTTTGTTCAGGTCTACTCGTGTGTTTTATAGTGGCAAAACCAACATTTAAAAATATGGGCAGACTCGCAAAAAACAAGCCTTTATATCAAATAATATGGTACTTCCTCATTTTTGCGGCCACCTCTTACGCTACAGAACTTACATACTGGTGCTGCTAAGCATCATCGTCCTCTCGCAGGCTTGCTTCGCGTGCCACAACTGCAATACATGGTGGCGTGGACACAGGAGGGTGGTGTGACCGTACCTTTAGTTGTTGGACACAGGTGGCCAGAACTCAGCAATTGCTTTCAGAATAGCTGTGAAAGCATCCTCCGCTCCAAAGCTTTTGCGCCACATAAATTCAGAGAGATGTTTGGAGGTGGTGGCATTTTCTCATTTGCCGGTAAATTTATTTTTGCTGCAAAAAAAGTCACAGCATCCTCCTCAGTTTGTGGTAAATTAAATATAGTAAACCTCTTTTACCTCAAAAAATGCCTCTAGAGCAGATTTGTAATGGTTCCCTCGCCAAAGATCCTTATGTAGCGCTTAAGTAGCGGCTAACGTAACTGGCGTAGCAGTGGCCTAAAGATGAGGAAGGAACAAAAACATTTGCAGCAATTTCCTTCATAAATACTTATATCTGCATATTTTGTATCACCTAAACCAGGCATATCCAAACTAAGGCCCTCCAGCTGATGTGAAACTACAAGTCCCATCATGCCTTGACACAGTTTTGCTATGAAGGAATGTTCAAACAATGGCAATGCTTGCTGGCATGTGTAGTTCCACAACAGCTGTAGGGCCACAGTTTGGACATGACTGACCTAAACATATTACTGAATGACTGCAGCAGATATCTCCGATACCTTCTGTGATCCTCTATTCCTGCTAGAAGCTGCAAACCCCATAGGTTTATGGCAATGCTGCCAGATTAACCAATTTCCAGAATGCGAAGTCTCCTGTAGCCTATGGCTACATTCTGCATTTGCAGCCGGCAGAACGTTCCCCCAGAACCCTCTATGGAAATGGCAGCTATGCATGTACCACACGTGCGCAGTAGTACCACTGATTACAGGGATGGGCTCCTGTCAGAGTCCTTGTCCCTGCAGGTGCTCATCGATACACTGGCCCGTTATAATCACATATTGCAATGTTATCCTGGGAGCTAATATTGGGTACACATCACAATGATTATGCAATTAATGATAAAAGAACCCTTCAGTTTGCAACATTTAACCAGTATGTTGGCCATACACTAGATTAACTTTCATTCAACAATCTTACTAGTTGGTTGGTTGGTTGGGCGGAAGATCTGGTACTGGATGGGAGCAAAAAGACAATCATCCATTTGATCACAATCCCAGGAAAATGGACAAAAACATTGATTCAAATTGTTTAAATCAAAAATATACAACTACAGTACTTACCTTGTCTGAGCGGTTTTGTCCATTTCCAGATTTTGGGATCAAATTACTGAATTACAAATGACATTTGCTCCCATCCAGTGCCAGCATAAGTGTAAGGGGTGATTACATAAGCCTGATTACAAACTAGGTTATGTTGTCTGATCTGGCAAATCGGATAAGCATCATTCACATAGGTGCATATCGGGCAGTGTGTGTGCTGTGTATTTGTATTTTTTTCAGCTGTTTACAAATTTTATGTATCTACTAGTAGTGTGGAAGTGGGGCTTGCAACATATATTCTAATGGTGTTCATATATAAATTATACCCTATAACTTAATATGCAGTGTTAAACAGATAAAAAAATGGGTATGCACTGCGATATTATTTTGTAAGCAGCTCAATAGGAACAAAATACAATTGAAATACAGTGAGCGCTAAAAATGTTGAATAAATTAAAGAAAAGGTAAAAGAATGCAAGAAATGCACCTACCTTCTGTCCCTACCTCTACATCTGTTGGCAGCACAAGTAGTAATGGTGGCAGCTGGATGTAACACCTCGCGATGCCAACGGATATCTAGAGGTATGGACAGAAGGTAGATCCACGGACTCACTCACTCTTAAAAAGAGTTGTAAACATTGATTTACCTGCTTATTTTATACTAACAGTTTTTTTTGTTTACCCCAAGGGTGCATTTCTTGCATTCTTTGACCTTTTTCTTTTCTAGTGCTTACTGTATGTATGTATGTATGTATGTATGTGTATATATATATATATATATATATATATATATATATATATATATATATATATATATATATATATATATATATATATATATATATCTATATCTCTCTCTCTCATACATACGGAGGAACCGCCACTCCCAAACGCTGTGCTGGATACAGATGCCCCGGTGCCTTCCTAACGTTGGGACTGCATGCATACAAGATAACAGTGCTGCCTCTCTGTTATATATATATATATATATATATATATATATATATATATATATATATATATATATATATATATATATATATATATATATATATATATATATATATATATATATATATATATATATCTCTCTATAGATATATAGATATATATATATATATATATATATAGATATACGGCGTAGACGGCACTCAAAACGGGGATTTGTAATCCAGGTAAATAAGCTCACACCGCAACAAGCGGACAAATAAATAGTCAAAGTTACATATAAAAAAAATAAAGAAAATATATCTTTTAATCTATGGAAATGTAGAGTAACTAAGCAATACCAAAAGGTCAATTTATGAGGACAGCCATGCCCGACTGTTCATTAAGCCCGTGTGGGGTAAGGGTACCCAGACGGGCAATCCATCGGGCCTCACATTTAAGGAGCATGACTTAAGAACCTGTGCCCGTTAGGGGTGGCAACAGAAAAGTCATGCTCCTTAAATGTGAGGCCCGATGGATTGCCCGTCTGGGTACCCTTACCCCACACGGGCTTAATGAACAGTCGGGCATGGCTGTCCTCATAAATTGACCTTTTGGTATTGCTTAGTTACTCTACATTTCCATAGATTAAAAGATATATTTTCTTTATTTTTTTTATATGTAACTTTGACTATTTATTTGTCTGTTTCTTTTTCTGTCATTGATTTTTTGTGTACTGTACGCATAACACATCTGCACGGTAGCACTTTTATTAGTCACTTTATACGAATGACCCTTTTTTCATTATCTATTTGAGTGTGGTTTATATATCAGCACTATTGTGCTGTCTTCTATTATTCTGTATATATTGAATCATTTTGAATGTACTTTTTGATATTTTTTGATGTAATTTTTGTATTACTTTGTATCATCTTGTAAATATACGGCACCATATACGCTTGTCATTCCACTTTGTTATGACAGAGCTACCATGGTGATGGGTGATGTCATGTTGTTGCGCCCCCAGGGGAGGTGTGTCTGTTTGGCGTGCTGACCTGTCTCGTTTGACGCTGTTAGCGCGCTTGGCTGGTACACACCCCTTTGGACGCTACTTGCACTGGGTATTTAAGGTGTGTGTTATTTTATGTATGTTAACCTGATGACAATATCGATGTGATATTGAAACGTTGTTGAATAAAGCTGATTTTCTTCACGATCGTGGTTGGAGTGCTGCACATCTTTTGTCGCTATATATATATATATATATATATATATATATATATATATATATATATATATATATATATATATATATATATATATATATATATATATATATATATATATATATATCTCTATATATATATATATATATATATATCTCATATAACTTTAGTGAAGTTGAGGCACATATAGTCAAAAACTGTGAAGATGAGGTGTGTATTAAAGTATTTATAAAATTCTGGTTGCCAGCCTGTCAAAATGACGGAACAATATATCAGTAATGTCCGCATCGGTGGTAATGCGTGCCTGAATGGATCAACACATGAATTGCTTTGTTTGGTACCATCTAGTGGCGCCCGGTACTCCAAACACGTGAATTCCCCTATGCATTAGCCTTTTATTACATAGGGTATCTTTGTAGAAGTGGTTTATATACAGTAGGTTCTCTAGTCTGAAAGGACACCCAACAATGTATTATGACAAAAAAAAATGTAGAGTATCCTCTGTATAGAGGTGTGCATAAACATTTTCTGCTATAGCATTATATCAGTAAGTTTCATGCACACATAAGATTCTATTGAAGACGTTATCCAAGTGATAGTGGCCAGGAAACATTAGTTTGGGGACCGCACAGTCTTACTTTGTGGCTTATAGTGGTTGCTCTATCTGCTTCACATTCTAGTCATATGGCAGAGATTTCCCTTATGAACAAATTTAATAAGGTTGAAGCTGTATAATGTATTTGTTCCTCGGGATTTGAATTACCTTGCTCTGTCTGTGTGTACTTTTGGCCTCTGGGCAGTATTCAATGAGAAAAATTCGCCCTGTATTATGGCGAATTTGTGCTTTTTTCGCCTTGGACGGAGCATTTTGCTCTCCAAAAGTGAGCAACCCTATTCAATGTGAAATATTCGCCGTCTTTTTAAGTGATTTTTGCCGGAGCGCTCGAGCCGCTCATTAGATATTCATATATTCACTGCATCCAATCATTACATATGCACGATCGGGTGCAGTGATTACTGGGTCCCCCGCTGGCTATAGGGGGGGCAGCTTGTGCTGCCTGGGTCCCAGGGAGCCCACCTCCCCTCCCCATATGTTCTGGGGCAGCCAGGGAGACTTTAATCTCTCTGGCTGCCACCGTCCCACGGCTCCCTGCCAGCTCCCTGCCGCGGACGCTTGTCCGCTACAGGGGTTAAGACTCGCCGCGAGTGGCGGCGAGTCTTAACCACATTGAATACAGGGAGCAGGAGTGGCAGCGAGCCCTCCGGAACAGGGCGAGTGCATGGCGAGAGAAAAAATCTCTCGCCATGCACTGCGAATTTTTTTCATTGAATACTGCCCTCTGAACTGTGGGTGTTCTGTACAATTTTATAATATTCGATATTTCATAGATTTTTTTCTTGTTACATTGGTGAATGTTCATTTCTTATGTGCATTTTAGCTGCATTGCTGATATACTTTTTGTTATAACCTTTGTGGTAGTACTTTAGTGATATCCTGATTTCTTATGTTTTTGCTCAGGTATTAACCTACCTTCCTCTGGTCTTCCAGTTTGCTTAGGATTCTGGGTATGTATCTTTCCTTTACTCTGTCTCTGCAACTCTGGATCCAGTTTACCGCATAATGGGTTGACGGAGCCCCATAATCTGTAATCTCTCTCGGGGAGGAGAATGACCCACAGAGTTAGCCCAGTCAAAGCCTACGACTTCCTTCTGAAGTTTCTGCTTGTTGGGGACAGCGATGTTGGTAAAGGGGAAATTCTGGCCAGCCTGCAGGACGGATCCACCGAATCTCCATATGGTTACAACATGGGTGAGTTGTTGTTGTTGTTGTTGTTGTTTCTTTTTTTTTTTTTTTTTGTTATTGTAGTATTTCAATAAATGTTTCTCCAAAATACTTCCTGTTTTCTCAGTTTGATCAAGCCTATCCAATAACAGAAAGGGATGTAGGGGGTTATTCAGACCTGGTTGCATGGCTGTGAATCCGCAGGCCAGGTGATAATGAAATTACTGTATGTCTCGTAGTTTACAAGCGTAAGACCATCCTGCAATAAAGTTCTACTATTTTTTTTTAATCATCTCTGGCTGTATACAAGTTGATTTGACAGAAAGCCGGTGTTTGTGGGTGGTAACTGCCTGTTCTCTGGGATTGTCAGTAAAAACACAAGCATGCCCAGCTGTTTGAAGGGAAGTCAGCTCCAGCCCCGATCAGCCTGTTTCCATTGCAGCTGCCAGGTCCTGGGCTACACACAAGTGGCGCACAGTGGGGAAAAAAATCATTTGATGGTGAGCGACTTGCATATGGATTTGCTGCTGATCGCAGGCCTGCAGTATTTTCACAAGCTTAGCACATCAATTTGCAGTCTTGGACAGGTTAGGATTTTACTCTTTACTGGGTGGCGATAAACTGATGGCAGGGCTCTGCAGATTAGCAGTCCAGCGATCAGGTCAGAATAACCCCCATAGTCTTTATTATGTAATTGAAAGTAACCAATGTTCTTTTTGGTACTTGTGTATTATCACGGCGCCCATGATATTAAGTCGTTCAACTTATAATCGCATCGCATCGCATTCCATCACATGCCATACACCCAATGCACAGCGATGTGATGCGATTTTAAATTGTATAAGCCCCCTATACGACTTTTAATTGTATAAGTACCCTAATGGGGGTTTACAATGTTAAATGCACCCCCACGCCACCCCCACTATGAACGCCAACCTGAAGCGCGGCGAGCGCAGCGGTATGCGTCCTCCGACCTTTTCATACCCCCAATATCCACGTCGGCGTGGAGTAGATCTTCTTATATAGTGTGGCGAGCGCAGCGAGCCGTCGAGCCTGAAGCGCGGCGAGCGGACGCGTATTACTTTACATGTATTCCGCGTCCGCTCGCCACACTATATAAAATCAACTCCACGCCGACGTGGATAGTGGGGGTATGAAAAATTCGGAGGACGCGTACCGCCGCCGCTCGCCACGCTTCGGGTTGGAGTTGATAGTGGGGGTGCTTTTAACATAGTAAGCACCCATGACGTTTAATCATCTAATAGGGAGCACGGTACTTGTGGACAATCACGGCTCCCACGATATCCATCGCATAGTAAAAAATCGCATCAGAAATGAATCCAAATGCATTGAAATTAGTATCAAACATGTTCAATGGCCCCCAAATGTCATTTTTCAGGCTGTACCACCCCCACTATCAACGCGAACCAGAAGCATGGTGAGGGGCGGCGGCACGCGTCCTACGACCTTTTCGGTACGCGTCCTACGACCTTTTCATTCCCGGGCTTCACAGGTGTCCGCTGCGCTCGCCAGCTTCGGGCTCAATGGCTCGCTGCGCTCGCCACACTTTCTATTCTCATCTCCACGCAGACGTGGATAGTGGGGGTATGAAAAGGTCGTAGGACGCGTACCGCCGCCCCTTGCGGGCTCGCTGCGCTCGCCACGCTTCCGGTTCGCGTTGATAGTGGGGGTGGTACAGCGTGAAAAATTACATTTGGGGGCCATTGAACATGTTTCGATGCATTTCTGTTAAAAATCGCATGCGATCGCATGCGATGTGATTACATGCGATTTAAAAAACTGTATAAAAACGGCAAAAATCGCATGCCACTACATATGGCATGCGATGGGAGCCGTGAAAGTTCACAAGTACCGGGAGCACTTTTAACATTGAAAACCCATTAGGGTGCTTATACAATTTTAAATCGCATACCATTGTATATGCGATACAATGCGATGGTATACAATTTTAAATTGTATAACATCACCTGCCATTGCGCAACATCGCATCGCATACCATCGTATGCCTTATGGTCTGCGATGCGATGGGTGCCGTGCTAGTACGCAAGTACTTTCTTTTTTTATTCTGTTTGTCTAAAAGTTGTCATTCTTGGGTTAAAGTACTCTATCATTCTCTGATAGGTCAGTGTTTAAGTGGCAGAATTGAGCCAGTCAAAAAAAAAACAAATGCTTTTATAGTTCAGGTAGGTTTGTAGGTTACGGTAATTGTACCCTAGGTCTTTATTCACACTGTTTGCTATTCTATTTCTGATTTATTCCGGAAATATTATAAAATTATGTGTATATGCACATTCATTCTCATGCGTACTTGTCACCCAAGCCAAACTACTAGTTTGTGTTGCCCAAACCAATTATGTCTCCTTCTTGTCTCTTTCCCAATGAATTGATGGGTAAACCAATGACTCCGTTACAGGACATCTGCACTTCAAAGGCAACTAACTGAATGTAACTTGTACTGATTAAATCTGTCCCTCTTAAAATGAAACCTAAATGCATATGGTATTGTCATTTATGGGTGGGATCATTTTTACAGTTGTGTCTACCTAAACATGAACGTAGATTTGTTACAGATCTTTTTGCTTTTGACGTTTGAGTGTCTCTGTATATACGCACTGTTTCAGCAGTCACGTGAGTGATACTAATGTAATTTCATCCAAGACCTCTTTGAGTAGACTATGGGTGAGATTTAATAGGATGAGATATTCAGAAAGTGAGCGATTTGGGAAGAAATCTCCAGTTTTTTTTTAAAGCGGCAATCATTTACACTGCAAAACCAGTTTGATTTTGCAGTGTAAATGATTGCCGCTTTAAAAAAACCTGGAGATTTCTTCCCAAATCTCTCACTTTTTGAATATCTCATCCTATTAAATCTCACCCTATGTATTGACATATTACAGTCGATATGCTGCATTTAAACTTTTAATTATAGATTGGGCAGGGGCCCATTTTTGACTTGTCATCTTAGTAGGTGTCAGAATAGCATTGTGATGTAATGGAGCCAGTTGCAGGTTAATTTCTGTGAACCCCTAAACGTGTGCCTTTTAGTTTGAATCTTAATTACATTCAGTTATGATGTAGCCCCCTAGTCAGAAGGCTGGTGGCGAGAAGTTGGTTTGCAGTACTGAAAGGGGTTGATGTACTGCAGGTGAGGCAGATGTAAAATTTATAGAGAGAGTTAGATTTGTGTGAATTATTTTGTTTTTGTGCAGGGTAAATACTGGATGCATTATTTGTACACTACAATTTAGATTTCAGTTTCAACACACCCCACCCAAATGTAACTCTCTGCACATGTTACATCTGCCCCACCTGCAGTGCTAATAGAGAGAGAGAGAAAAGCGTGTCCTTAACGGGTGCACCTAATAGGTCCTTACAAATAAAATTTAACTTTTAATAGACATTTATTAAAACTCAAGCGAAATATGACAAACACACAAATAACATTGACATGTGAATACAAAGGGAAGGATAGGTGTGTTTATTTAAAATCGGTGGCCTACTCGTATCGCACTATTATGTATAGCAGGTTTATCTCAAAAACCACGTTTGCATCTGCCCCTTGAAGGGTTAATAAAGACAGTACCACATCCGTGTATTATGTCATGTCTTAAGTCTTGGATAGTGTCTACATATATGAATCCCCAGATCAAATAAATTGTCTTGAATCAGATAAGATTCAAGACAATTTATTTGATCTGGGGATTCATATATGTAGACACTATCCAAGACTTAAGACATGACATAATACACGGATGTGGTACTGTCTTTATTAACCCTTCAAGGGGCAGATGCAAACGTGGTTTTTGAGATAAACCTGCTATACATAATAGTGCGATACGAGTAGGCCACCGATTTTAAATAAACACACCTATCCTTCCCTTTGTATTCACATGTCAATGTTATTTGTGTGTTTGTCATATTTCGCTTGAGTTTTAATAAATGTCTATTAAAAGTTAAATTTTATTTGTAAGGACCTATTAGGTGCACCCGTTAAGGACACGCTTTTCTCTCTCTCTCTATTAAAACTGTCCTTTAAGTGTCCGTGGTCGCACACCTCCCAAAACAAGATTTGGTTAGCTATATGCTCAATCACAATACATAGGGGGGTCCACAATCTCCTCCTATAACAAGGGGGATCCTGTGCGGATGACCACCCCCTCCTTTTTCTTCC
This sequence comes from Crinia signifera, assembly GCF_055691185.1. Taxonomy (NCBI): domain Eukaryota; kingdom Metazoa; phylum Chordata; class Amphibia; order Anura; family Myobatrachidae; genus Crinia; species Crinia signifera. The sequence continues at coordinate 182,488,536 of NC_139222.1, read as the reverse complement.
ACCTGCAGTGCACAGGGTTTTGCCCATTTTGAGAACAGATTTGTACTGAGATCAGATCTGAATAAGGGCCGTTGTGTATGTGTTTGTATGTCTTTATCCTGAACAGATTTGACTTCACAATAGAACACCTACCACAGAAGTAAAAGGTCCAAATTAAATTAAACCTCACAGTATTTATGCTGCTAGAATTTTCAGAATGTTTGAATTGAATTGACCTATATGTTTTTTTTAAACCTTTATGTAACTACAGATTAGAAAATATTAGTTGTGTAAAGCAAAATGATTATTAATAGTTGAAGCTAGACCTATTTGAAAACTATTAAGGCTAGTAGTCATTTTTGGGGTGTGGCTCTATAATTTGGCTATCTGATAATGAAGAATGGCAGATTTCCTATTCAAGAATTTGGATTACCTGAATTACGACACCCTGTTACTTGTCAGGGTGTTAACCTCTGCTGGAACGTCTGTATGAGAGCAACAACTGTAAAGCCTCATACACACTAAACGAGTCCATTAGCGGTTCATTCATTGCTGTTGACTGGCTCACTTGTGGCTTTGGTTTAGTGGTCCATAAAATAGCATGAGCTCATTAGAACCTATGGAGGTTCTCAAACATGCTAAGAGCCAAAAAAGTTGAGAGGACCACGGCATGCCTTTGTGTAGTAGCCCCATTGATAGAAAAATGGTAAATCATTCTCTCTTTCGAGACAGTCTTTCCAAATACTATATGTGTGTGTGTGTGTGTGTGTGTGTGTGTGTGTGTGTGTGTAAACATTTACACCGTAAAGCCACTTTAATTTCTGCATCTGATGTAATCCTGGATTCATTCTGGACTATTGCTTAACAGCGTAGACTCCGGGATATCCCTGATTTGAGAAAAGTACATGCAGCCACTGTATGACCTACTTCTGCTCAGCAACACAGCACTGTAAAATCCTTATTGGCAAAAAGTGCATAAACTTAATTTCATTGTGTGTGTGTGTAATTAATACATGTCAGCCACTTCATTGGTTACCTGTATTCTACTGTATTCAATATAAAATTATTTTACTTACACACAAAGCCATAAATCAAACTACACCAACATACATATCTTCTCTTATCTCAAAATATCATCCAACACGACCTCTACGCTCCTCCCAAGATCTGCGTCTCTCATCCACACTCATTACTCGCTCACTTTCCCGACTGAAGGACTTTCTTCTCTGTGGAATGCCCTCCCAAGCACAATAAGACTTTCCTCCAGTCTCCAAACCTATAAGCATTCCCTAAAAACCTCATCTCTTCAGGCAAGCTTATCAAATTCCAGAACCAGTGCCCGCTGGTGTCAGGAGGGGGAGAAGGGGCTCTGACACAGCTGCCGCTGGTTTCAAGAGGCAGAAACCGCAGGGCAGACAGTGGTGCCCTGCCCGGCTCTATTCATACTCTGCTGCCGCCAGGAGCTGGAGAAGGGTCTCTGACACTGCTGCCCGTGCAGCCGCTGACAGGGTGACAGGGTGACAGCTGGGCAGAGAGTGGTGCCCGGCCCGGCTGTATTCATATACACAGAGTAGGTCGCCAGGAAGCAGAATCTGGTCGCCATGGCGACCTGGACCCCGGTATTTGTCGAGCCCTGTATTAAATGTAAGATTTTTTTGTGTTTAAAGGTCTTCATGAATTCTAAACACTATTGTTTCTGTTTATTTAATAGACTGATTACAACCTGCATAGCCAGATTAGATTAAATTCCTTTATTTATTTTTAAATATAATTGTTATTATTGGCTCCCCTTTCCCTTCAGAATACAATTCAAGCTCCTTATGCTCACTTACAAAGCCAACACCCATTCTTCTCCCTCCTACATATCTCCCCTTGTCTCTCTTTACACTCCCACCCACCCTCTCCGCTCCACAAATGCACGTTGCCTCTCCTGCAAACTGCTTACTTCCTCCCATTCCCGCCTCCAGGACTTTGGCCGTTGTGCACCCTATCTCTGGAATTCTCTACCCCTCCCTATTAGACTTGCCACCTCCCTACTAAACGGGCACTCAAGATCCACTTCTTTATTAAATCCAACCATCTCTTGTCTGCTTCTATCCCAGCTGTGTCACCCCAGTTTGTCTGCCCCGTACCTTTTTAGAATGTAAGCTCTACCGAGCAGGGCCCCCTCTCCTAGTGTGCTTTTATTCGAATATATCTCTGCCACTGTTTAATAATAATTGTGTCAGTGTCCGATGTTGCAACTGTCTTTTATTTACCATGTACTTGTCCTAATATACATTTGAACTGTAAATAACAATCTTTCTTGTACAGGTTGAGTATCCCGTATCCAAAATGCTCGGGACCAGGAGAATTTTGGATAACGGATTATTCCGTATTTCGGAATATTTTAATATTTCAATGATGTATTTTGAAGTATCTTGCATTTATGCTGTATAAACACATAATATACACACAAATATATTTTATTACCACATAAAATACACACAAACATATTTTAATTGTTCAAAAAACAAGGTTTCAAAACGTGAAACAAAATGTGTGTACTATCTCAGCACTGAATTTGAATGCCAAGCAATCATTGTCTTGCACATATATAGTGCCAGTTACATATCATGTCCCCAGTGATGCTGTTACATATGTCCCCAGTGAGTTTTTAGCAAAAAAAATTTTTTTTTTCACTTTCTAGAATGTCCGTATTTCGGAATAATTCGGATACGGGATACTCGACCTGTATTGTTCTTTGCTCATCTATCTATTGTCAGGCGCTGCGGAACCCTTGTGGTGCCATATAAATAAACAATATTAATAATAATATTTGATGACCTTTATTATTATTGTTGTTGTTGTTTTTTATTTTCATTTATTTTGTTTTATTGTGTTTAGACAAGTTTGTTGTCTTAAGGTGCCCATACATTGTGCGATTTGCGGGTGCAATGCAGTGCGCACACATCCCATCACACAGCTCAAAAAGTATGTGCTGCACATACTTTTTGAACTAGGTCCTCATCGCATTGCACGCAAATCACATGCGACTTGCATGCGATCTAGACCAGAATGCATGCAATTATTGCACTGTGTATGGGCACCTTTAGCTGGTAGATTAGTTGTGTTTTGAGGTTAAAAAGAAGAAAACAAAAACTTCTAAAAAAAAACCTCATTTTTAATACGGATTTCTCAATTTAGTTCATTTTATTATTTGTAAGCATTGTACACAATATTACGTGTCATTTTTACTGAACTGTTTATTATTCTGTTGCACGTTTAAACTACAATCTCCAAACCACCATCAACCATGTTACATCACTTGATCTCTGCATGTGTCATTTTTATTTTTGAACAAAAATATACTCTATTAAACTACTGATTTGTTCTGTAGTTAGTGAAATAGGGAGCAATCTAGAGGAAATGCTTCGCTAAATTCTATATATGCCCTACATTTGTGAAGTTTTAGTAATACTTGTTTTTGGTGTTCTGAAAAACAGCAGTGTATGTCCATTTCTGTCTGGCAGTATATTTGTTACCAGCATTTGTGTCATCATTCATGTTAAAAAGTTTGGACAATTGCAAGTTACTAGATGGTTGTTATTCTTATCAGTGAATTATCAGTTTTACTGATGCACTTGCTGCACACTCTCTAGAGAACCTGCTATACTGGTTTCTGAGAACTGACATCTCTACGCAGTGTGATGTAACAGTTGTCAGCCTCTCTATGGACTTATACAGTACAGTATGTGCCCCAACTTGCAGCTGCAATACCAGTTAGCGTGGGAATGAAAGATTTTACATTTATGTAACAAAATTGGTTAATATACCAAAATGTCATTTAACAGCTTAGTAGCCAATCCAATGTAGGTTTCCACTGCGTTAATTGCTAGACTTTAAAGCATATGACAATCTCCCTGATTATACCTTACACCCATTAGTTTTTATATATTTGCAATGAAAGAAAAGAAACCAGAGATAATTTGGATGACCAGTGTAATTTCCTGCTTTGGCTTTAAGACCCAATTGGTGCTGTTTTAAACTTTTTTGCGCTGCCAATCTCCTGTCTACACTTATTAGGAAAATTGCGGTGCACAATCAATTAAAAACAATTTTTATTGATAAAAACACACTGGTCAACACAATACAAATGTATCATGGTAAGCAAGGAACATAAATACATTCCAATCAGAGTAAATGCACAAACAGAGGTAAATCAAACAAAGCCAGGTATATTTATCCATTTTACCCGGGAAAGCAGGAGTAGTGGGGACCCCCACCCCCACAAAAAAAAAAAAAAAAGACCTGACAATCATATCTATCTTATAATCTTTAGGTGTCCACAATATTGGGACAGTATTATTTTGAGGCCGCAGCTATACAGGCCGGTATGAGTTGAGTCCCTTTCGATGTAGGAGAGGAATTTGAACCGCTATAATGATTCCAAAATGCCCAGGCTTCTGAATAGTAAAAGTTATACTTGGAACATTATTAGTGTCATTTTGTACTCCACTTTGATTAAATTGACCTTGATGTATGTTTCGGTGTTCAAGCTTTTAGATTTTAAACTCCAACGGGACAAAGATTTGGTGTGAATGAGAAAGGAGTTGGACAGACATTAATAACTTAAGCTGTCATATGAATTTAATATGGCTTCTCTAACTTTTATGGAAATCCCTGTGACAACTGGGAAGCTATGAGTCTCTCTCGATCATTATGATGTCATAGGGATTTCCCATAGAGGAATAAGATCATTTATAGTGCAGCTAACAACTGTTAATAGGAATTCAGTATGAAATACCGGCAGTCGGAATGCCGACAAGGGGGGGGGGGGCGTGAATTGCCCCCCCCCTTGCGGGCCCGGTGCCTCGCTACGCTCAGCACACTATTTTATTCTCCCTGTATGAGTGTCGTGGACACCCATAGAGGGACCAAGTGCCGGCATTGTGGCGGTCGGAATTCCGGCATCGGTATTTCGTCCATTGGGATTCCGACCGCTGGCATATTGACCGCATACCGATAATAGGTATCTAAGGATTTAACCTTATTTTGGGATTACACATTTTACTTTTTTTTTTTTTTTGTAAAACTTTTTTCTTTTTCAAGCACAGGATTAAAACTTGCAACATGCTGATGTATGTTCTCACCTGCCTATTACATGAAAGGGCATAAATTTCCTCATGCTTTTCATGACTCATTTTTGTCCCCTGCATATTTTTCAGGTTTTACTGGAATTGTTTATGACTTCACTTTACCTATATAGTTGCTTTCAATACCTTTTGATCCTTATCCACATAAATTTTCCTTGAGTTGGCAGATAGCTTTATGTCTTTGCTTTCAGCCCCAAAGGGCAACTGTCAGTTTGTCTTCTAAAATAAAAACCCACTATACAAATGTTATACTGACCGTGTAATAATGCTTTGCTGTTTCATAACCCCTTATTGCTGTGCTTGAGAACAAGCATAGGTAGTGTTCATTCTAGCACTCGCCATCTTTGAAAACCCATGCAGTTCCTCTTCCCTGCCTGGGATGTTGCTGTCTGCTCTGGTGTTCCTAGCACAGGTCTGGTTTGCATATCAGTGCTGATATACACACCACACTGTGCTAGAAACACTATAGCAAACAGCGACACCCCAGGCAGGGAAGAGGAACTGCATGGGTTTTCAAAGATGGCCAGTGCTAGAATGAACACTAGCATAGGCATAGTGCCAGCTTAAGTACCTTGTATTTCAGTGATGTCACTGCATGGTTCTTAAACTAAACATTGGATCAGAAAACAAAGTTTCAGCCTCTACTTTATGTATGTGACTGGTTCAGGTTATGCAGAAATTGTTTGACATTACAGTATTTACAATGGGGGGTGTATTACCAAGACCGATATTACATTGTCCCTAAAATAACTGAAGTGTTAACTCAATATGCTTTTTGCAGCATGCTATCATGTTAAGAGGGAAATGCATCTCTAACTAACCTGGCATTGACTCACAGGGTTGCATGAAAGAGCTATGAAGATTGGTCCATACCAAATTGTATGCAATGGCACTCTGGTGCCTTGTGGTACTTGGAGGCGTGCCTTGGAACTTTTTCTCACTCAATGGATTGGATTCAGTGTTGATATGCGAATTTGCAATCTGTTCGATTATTGAATGACTGCATGAGCCAAAATAGTGAAAATATCTAATCGCAATCCCCTTGCAATTTGACTGACAGGAAGTCGGTGTTTGATAGTGTACACCTGCAGTTTTCATGAAGTGGGAGGGTGTGTGTGCGCCATCACCGCCGGCCTTGATCAGCCTGTCTTTGTGTCGCAGAGTTGTGGAAGGGGTCAGACTGACTTACTTTTTCACAGACTGGAAAAATCATTTGATTGATATTTTGGCAATTCACTCGCAGATTTACACTGGGCTGGTTTTAATTATACTACTACAGGTCGAGTATCCCGTATCCGAATATCCGTTATCCAAATTATTCCGAAATACGGACTGTCCAGAAAGTGAAATTTTTTTTTTTTGCTAAAAACTCACTGGGGACATTTGTAACAGCATCACTGGGGACATGATATGTAACTGGCACTATATATGTGCAAGACAATGATTGCTTGGCATTCAAATTCAGTGCTGAGATAGTACACATTTTGTTTCACGTTTTGAAACCTTGTTTTTTGAACAATTAAAATATATTTGTGTGTATTTTTTGTTTCACGTTTTGAAACCTTGTTTTTTTGAACAATTAAAATATATTTGTGTGTATTTTATGTGGTAATAAAATATATTTGTGTGTATATTATGTGTTTATACAGCATAAATGCAAGATACTTCAAAATACATCATTGAAATATTAAAATATTCCGAAATACGGAATAATCCGTTATCCAAAATTCTCCTGGTCCCGAGCATTTTGGATACGGGATACTCAACCTGTACTACTACTCGCAGTCATCTGCAATTTTGCAGATGAGAAATCAAGTCTGAATCTGGCCCAATATACATTATTAATGTGATGCCTATGTAATCCATTCCAAATGCAATTTTACCTTGTGTTAATTCATCCCTAAGCATATAAGTATGTTTTTGGTGTATCAAATGTTCTTTTATTATGAGCAATGACTTGTCTGCATCTTGTAGGCACTACCTATATTTATTGGATATGTTCCAAGCCACTGTAGTATTAGCCTAATCAGTATGGACAGCCGATACTCCTAATTATACAAATGTGTTTTAACTACAGAAAAACTAAAAGTATTAACCGAAGCCACAAATCCCTAGCAGAAGCAGCAGTAGCTATGGATGAGTGCACACCAGCACAGAGAAGGAGATCATGTGTTGCTTTCTGTCTCCTGTCAGGGTTTTCCACAAAAGTGTATAATCAGAGTTGTCAGCAGGGAATCCTGAGCATCTATAGCAAATCGCTGTCCTTGCAAAGAAACTCCCTAGTGCAGGGCTGGGCAACACCGGCCCTCCAGATGTTGATGAACTACACATCCCAGCATGCCTTGCATCAGTTTCAGCTTGGCCACATAGCAAAACTAATGCAAAGCATCCTGGGATGTGTAGTTCATCAACATCTGGAGGGCCGGTGTTGCCCAGCCCTGCCCTAGTGGCACCCCTGATAGAACCTGAAGAATTCAGGAGATTAGGATGATGAGCCCCCTGCAGGATGTGGGAGGCTAGGCACCTACGCGCTATCCAAAACTAAAGCCCCGCACACAGTAAATTACTAGGGGCACCACCAATATATACTACAGGTCAAACATTATATGAGTTTACACACTGAACTAGGTCGGTGAACAATGTTGTTGAACATGCGGTTGTTGGCTATTTTTCCAAAGTGGACCTGCAGTTTTAGCAGACTGGGGTGGTTTGTTAAATTCCACGGGGATGGCGCAATGTTGACTATATTGAGTGTACACACTAGACTTTTTATAAACCATATCACTCAGAAGGACTCTTCTTTTGATTTTTCGTCTGTGTGTATGGGGCTTAATGCTGTTACACAGAGATTCATTGTAATTTCAGACCCAATACCTTTTTCTATCTTTTTAGTAGAGATGTGCGTGTTCGGTTTTACTCAGATTTTGTTCGGTTCTCAAAACGGGATTGTATTGGTTATTGGCTGTCACATGTTTTGGATAGCCAATCCAGATTTGAAAAACGCATAAAACCGAACCTGCACATCTCTACTGTCTACCTAAGTCAATAGGTCGAACTTGAAAAAATGCTGACGTGGTTTCTTGATTTTTTTTTTTTTGTACTTTACTTTTTAACTTACCTCTTTTAGGAATTGTAAAATGTGCCAAGCGCAATGGTAACAGAGTGAGCCGTGCAAGTGTACGGGCTACACTAATTGTCAGTCCATGTGCTCAGGTGCACACATTGACACACACAAGCCTAAACAACTAATGTTAACCTTTTTAAGTGTCTACCTTTTTCTGCGCTGACCTTTTGTTAATGTCAACCTCCAGTTGTTGACCAATTGATTGACTATCTATACACCACAGAGCTTTTATTTCAGGACCCTATTCAGTACTGTTCTCTGCTGCAGCATGCTCCAAGTCCAGCTGAGCAGCTACATATCTCTCCCCGAGCAAAGAGATATTTAGCACTATATGTCTTTATGACCATAGAGAGATACTCATTGCCGTAATCCCATTTTCAGGTGTTAGCCACAAATATTTAGTATCACCTGAATGTATGTAGGAGGAGCCAGTGCAGACATCTCTGATACCTGCTGGAATCTGCTCCCTCATAAGTTTGTATGGGGAATGCGATGCTGCCAGATTTATTATCCATGCAGCCGTTGTAGCCTACGGGCTCACTGCAATCTCAGCAGGTAGAACGCTCCCCAGAAATGGCAACTATGCATGTTCGGTCAGCAGGGCACTGCATGCACAGAAGCAATGGCAGACTTTGCAGCACATTGCAGGGCCTTGTCTGTGGGTGCTGGACAGTATTGCCTACCCTCAGGTCCCACTTTCAGCATCCAGGGAGAGGGGGCTTGCCTCCTGGAGAGCTGTCTGGCTCCCGCGCCCCCCTCCCCCCCCCCTTAGCAGGGGGGGATGTCCTTGTGTCGTGACGTGAATTGCGTCATTTTAAACCGCCCACTGCGGTGCAATGCCTGAAATAATGGCATTGCATGCTGGGGCCGTGGCTAAAATGGCATGATCCCTCTGACCACTCCCCCAAGCAAGTCACCCATCATGTGGCTCTTCCCACCGCTTTTTGCTCTCAGTGGCGGCCATGCCCCCCGGCCACACTGAGCAGGCTGCCCTCTGCCAGAAAGTAGACAAGTATGGTGCTGGATAATACATTCCCCCAGTATAATTGCATATTGCAATGTGATCCTCTGTGCTAATATCGTGCCCAGATTGCATTGAATATGCAAATAATTACAAACCACTCCCCTAGTCAGTGACTAAAATATATCTACACAGCAGAACTTTGCATTGAAAATATGTACAGTCATTTTATACAAATTAAATGTTCTTATTGTAATGTTATTGATAACTTTTTTTTTTTTTTTTTACTTTTATTTTTTTATATCCCGGTTTATCAATGTTGTTGTGACTTTCTAGAAGTATGTGATGCTGGTCAGAGATTTCTATTACAGCACTGTAGTAACATCTATGTACAAGGCAAAGCAAAAGCCTGGATATGTGTCTTGTACTGTAGGTTTATATAGAAGAAGGTTGTATTATGTGGATAGGAAACGGAAGGAGCGAATGAGAATCCACAAGTAAACAGGAGACAGGAAATGTGTAATTAAATGGAGAGGAAACTGGAATATCAGTGATGTGAGTTTTATAAATAATTTCTTCAGCCCTTTAAATCCTGTGCTCTTGTACCTTTATTTGTAGGGTAATGTCTGTACATGGCTATTTTAGATCCTCCTAATCTATTGATTTTGCTCTTGAAGGGGTAGTTTCTAATATTTATTTTTTAATTCCATCTTCAAAAACTGTGCAGTCTCGCCTACACACAGTAGGCAGCAATTTTACACAAACCACTAATATTCCTGAGTGTTTAGCCTATGAATACACCTACTCTCTTGGTGATCTCATCAGCTACTTTTGGCCTCCATTTACTTGCATGTTCATGAAATCCAAATTTATCCCTCCTCACATGAACTCTCTCCTCTCTCCTGTCTTGTATTTACAGTTGTCTTTCAGACATCTTATCCTGGATGTCACAACGCTTTATGAAACTCAATAAATTAATTCCCCCCCCCCCCCCCACACACACACACACACACACACACACACGCACACACACTTTCCACCAGAGTCCCCTTGTATATACCAGAGATCTCTATGGCTGAGAACCAATAGTTAACTCAGATTGACTGAGGTACTATGAAAGTTGCACGTGGCCTTGTATGCATATAATTAAAACCTGGACTGTTAGGGTGCCTTCATGTTGAGGACTGCATTTGGGTGCCTCTCCAATATAATTTCTGAAGGCCAGTGCCTAGGAAACCTTGATTCATTCCTAACCTTAATTTGACAAAGGCTTTAACCTATTTGAGTACCAACATCTCTGTGAGATGCTCAATATATCCTCAAAAAATGCCAGGGCCATTCGCGTTTGTTATATAAATTCAAATAAAAAATGTGTGAGAAAAAAAAATGTTTGCTTGCAAATTTTCACACCTGTTTTGATAAATTCCCTTGGCACTCAAAGGGTTAAAGGGTTCTCAAAATTCACCTCTTCATTCAAGCATATCAACCCTCCAAACTGTTGAATGGGTGCCCATATTTACATATTGCTCATCGCTATTTGGATGCCCATTGTTTTTGCATACTGATGGACCCAGAAATGCAGGATTTAACCATGCTTCACTTCCTCAGACAGAAGTAAACAAAAATGATGTTAGTGTAAAAAATTAAATGGTACTTGTTTCCTAGCACGGCCACAATCGCATGGATCTTGTGCCCTTAATAGTGGTATGCGATGGCCCCCGACGCGATGGACCCGATTTCCCATTGAAATGCATTGAAAAGTTAAAAAATCGCGTCGGTCGCGTCGCATGCGGCTAAATAAGCATTAAATGGTCCCGACACGATGCCCCCGATTTCCCATAGGGAACAATGTTAAATGGCTCAATTTACCCAAATCAACAGGGAACAATGTTAAATGGTCCAGAAACCCCCAAAAACACCCCTGAACAGTGAAATGGCCCCCCAAAATTAGTTAACGCCACCCCACGATCAACGTGAACCCGAAGCGTGGCGAGCGCAGCGGTACGCGTCCACCAACCTTTTCATACCCCCACTATCCACGTCGGCGTGGAGTTGAGAATAGAATAGTGTGGCGAGCGCAGCGAGCCACCGAGCCCGAAGCGTGGCGAGCGCAGCGGATACCTTCACAGGTAAACGCGTCCCCTCGCGGGCTTCACAGGTGTCCGCGTCGCCACGGACACCAGTGAAGCCCGCGAGGGGACGCGTATAACTGTGAAGGTATCCGCGTCCCCTCGCGGGGCTCGCCACGCTTCGGGCTCGCTGCGCTCGCCACACTATTCTATTCTCAACTCCACGCCGACGTGGATAGTGGGGGTATGAAAAGGTCGGAGGATGCGTACCGCCGCCCCTCGCGGGCTCGCTGCGCTCGCCACGCTTCGGGTTCACGTTGATCGTGGGGTGGCGTTAACTAATTTTGGGGGGCCATTTCACTGTTCTGGGGTGTTTTGGGGGTTTCTGGACCATTTAACATTGTTCCCTGTTCATTTTGGTAAATTGAGGCATTTAACATTGTTCCCTATGGGAAATCGGGGGCATCGCGTCGGGACCATCGCATGCGATTTTTTAGCACGCATGCGATGCGACCGATTTGATTTTTTTTACCTGCGATGCCCCCGATTAGAATCGGTGTGGCCGTGCTAGGAAACAAGTACCAATTAAATTGCCCCGTTCACTATAGTCCTGGCAAAACTTCACACTAATGCTGCTTTCCCACTGCAGACCTGTTTTAAGTACTGGTATTTTTAAACGGTATTTAAAACGGTATTAGCATTCCCACTGCAGCAGATTACCGTTTTAAATACCGTTTAAGTGCTATTCCCATTGCAGTGAGCCATTTAAAAAAAGAGTGCCTGTCTTTCATAACCCCCCCCCTCCTGGTACCTTTCCTGGACCCACCCTTTCTCCCCTGGTACTTGCCCTGCACCCCCTCCCTCCCTTGGTACCTGCCCTGCACCCACCCCCTCCCCTGGCACTTACCTGCGTGGGGGATCCAGGCAGCGGGGTCCGGCATCATGGCATGGGCACAGCACTTCAGGTCCCTCCCTGTGGCTGGGGATGGATGCAGGGCAGTGGGTAGGCAGCGGGGTGGGGTCCATTTGGGATCCGGGCAGTCCCTGGGGCCGATGGTAACTAGTAGTTCCCACTATGCGCATGTGTATTGAGCGCCCTGCATATCAATGAGCCGCTCATTACATATGTGCATATGTAATGAGCGGTTCATTGATATTCAGGGCGCTCAATACACATGCGCATAGTGGGAACTACTAGTTACCATCAGCCCCAGGGACTGCCCGGATCCCAAATGGACCCCATCCCGCTGCCTTGCATCCATCACCAGCCACAGGGAGGGACCTGAAGTGCTATGCCCATGCCATGATGCCGGACCCCGCTGCCCGGATCCCCCACGCAGGTAAGTGTCAGGGGAGGGGGTGGGTGCGGTGCAGGTACCCTTCCAGGAAAGGTACCAGGGGAGGGGGAATTAGTGTGGGATTTTTAAATAAATAAAATAAGAGGCATTGCCACTGCCTTAAAAACGGTATTTAAACGTGTAGGACTCTGCTTTTAAAACGGGTTGAAATACCGGTTAACTTGAACCGGTATTTCAACTCTGGCGCTTTTCCACTACAGCCTTAAACGGTAAATTGTGGGGAAAAAACGGCAATATACCGTTTAAGAGCTGCAGTGGGAAAGGGGCATTAGCCGGTCTGCAGTGATGTAATTCAAAGCACCATGCCCACTCCCTGCCCACCTGGACAGCTTGATTTCCTCTGCCCAACTGGAGAGGATCTTGTCAAGGTCAGCAAGTATGGATTAAAGTTCCTGTGTAAATGAAGGTTCAAACTTCATTGTTGAATGTTTATATTTTGTAATCACTCAGAAGACCGTTACTGTATCTAGCAAAGCGGCCTATTTGGGGCATATATATGGTTATTTTGCAGAATTTGTCTTTGCTACGTGTATCTCTGGATATCTTGAATTCCTTTGTCATGCAATTGAGATAAATTTATTTTTTCATCCTTTCCACTAATATAAACGTCTCTACATACCAGACTAATGTTATGTACAAAGGGCGTGTTGACGCTGCAATTTCTTTATTTTGAGGTTATTCTAAATACTGTATGTGGTTGGCAGGGAATTCTGGTCTTCCTTTCAGCTTTCTGCTTAACCATTTTTATACCGCAAAGTAGAGCTACGTAGTATACCTCTAGGCACACTAAGTTTGCGCCTGTATGACCAATAGCATAAAATAACTTGTGGATTTGTAAAATACATATAGGGTTTTGGAATGTATGTATGTATGTATGTATGTAGATAGATAGATAGATAGATAGATATATTTTAGAATTGATTGTTGCCCTTTGTTGTGAGAACACACAATGCTTTACAGCAGGCCTGTCCAACCTGCGGCCCTCCAGCTTTTGTGAAGCTAGACATCCCAGCCTCAATTTTAGTGTTTTCTAACAGCTGGAGGGCCACAGGTTGAAAGGGCCTGCTTTACAGCAAAACCAATGTACAAGAATAGTTAAAAAAATGCAGATGATTTCACCTAACTTGGCAGGTGATGCCGTTTTCTCACTGCCCAGTATACTCCCACCTACACAGCCCTTGGCACCATCAAATGACTTTTTGGAAGATTGAGTTGATTTAAAAGAATCCAGACCACAGCTAAAAGCTCAGTGTTTATATTTCAATATCAGCTGCAAACACCCTGTCTGGCCCTGCATGTTTCTCATCTCCAGTGATTAGTTAGCAAGTGCTAAAGGCCTATTTATTAACATGCTAGTATATGGAATAATGTTCTGTCTTATATATTGTATATAAGCTTGCATTCGTTTCACTAGCTTTATTTTAATGGAATTCTCATTCGCTTTTATTATTGTTATAATATAATAATATCGGCTGTGCTGCAAAACAAAGGACTGTTGGTAAAATACTGAATATCAATAATGATATCTTTCATTGTCACCTGGAGCCCCACGGGAATATGCAGTCAATGTCGATATCATCAGCTATGACAGCATGTTCAGGGTTATCATTAACGATCCACGAGAGTGTGCATCATTAATGATCTAGTAGGTACACACTTACCGTTTTGCATGATTATATCATTAATGTGCATATCCTTCATGAAAATCGTATAGTGTGTCCCCGGCTTTATTATCATTAGTATAGGTGTTGTAGGAAAAGTTAATTCTTACAAAGATATTGGAATTGAGATTGGAGTCTGATTGGGCGTAGTAGGAAATTCCATCGGTGTCGACATGGTTTTTTTGACCCGAATGTAGACGCAGTCAACATGGACACAGGTGCTTCTGGCACATTGCCTCGCTGCGCTCGGCACACCATTTTATTCTCCCACCACGCCCTAGTGGATGGTAGGGCATGAAATACCGCCTGTCAGCACATGTCGGCTCTAAAAACAGTGAAAAAACCTATGTCTACCTCGCGACCTGTCGATCTAACGCATTTGTTGACCTAAACCCATGTTGACCTAAACCCATGTTGACCTAAACCCATGTTGACCTAAACCCATGTTGACCTAAACCCATGTTGACCTAAACCCATGTTGACCTAAACCTATGTTGACCTAAACCCATGTTGACCTAGACACCTGTCGACCCAACGGTGTCAACCTAATGATAGTCGACCTAAGCGTGGTTGCTTAATACGACCGTATCCCCCAATACTGTATGTTCTAGCAGAAAGAGTGCTTTAAGAATGTAATAAGGGTTTTGACCTCTAGTAAAGATAAGGGCTTGCAAGTCATACTGGAATTCTTTTTATCTTGGAAACAAAATAACACACCTTTTTGAAGTATGTAAATACAAGCAAAGTAAGAAATGAGAGCCCAGTATTACATGGCACATGGAGTGTATAAATGTATGTTTTTATACTCCAGATTCAGCACACAGGCAGCGTTATGTACAGTGCAAGTTTTTGTTCTATTTGGAGCCTTTCCATTTAATCGAAGAACAATCCATAAGAGTAATTTTTTAAATTGCATGTTCTGTAATGTTCACCCACCTCCCACTGTTCCTTCCACATTGGCACAAAGAGAAATTTCCAAAGACAGAAGCACAAATAGAATAATTAAATGGTCGCCTATGACTACAAAGCTGTCACACAATTTGAACATTCCCCAGTTCTCCTTAATATGTGCCAAGGAATATTCCGCTAGCCGTTAAGAAAATTATGTAGGAGGAACTTGAAGGGGCGGTTTTAGCATGTGTACAAAAGGATGGCATATTAAAGGGTGTTCATTAAAAGAGGACTGTTGTAGATGTTATTTTAGTTATACAGGAGTGTCACATTGGATGACATACAGACTAGTCTAAAGTTTTTACTTTTTTTTTACTTTTTTTTTTTCACCAATCAGCTACGCACCGTACACAGTCAACTGTGCATCTGCCCCAATATGTAGATGTTTACATCTGTAGATGGACAAAAGAATCTCTGCAAAGCATTTCCAGTTTTCTTGGTTTTATTTTGCACAATAATCTAATATATTGTCCAAGTTGATAGCAGTTATCATGGCTGCTTCCAGTCCTAAAAATCCAAGGCTAATGAATACATTTTATTGCTTTATTGGGCCATACATCTGAGCCTGACGGTGGAAACTGATGTTCTGTCAAAAAACATGTTAACAATCCAAAACTTCCTAACCTGAACATTGTTTTGGACGGATATAGTGAATCAAGGCTTTCCAACATGTCAATAGCAAAATAAGGAATTACCCTGACACTTGCTAGATGTATGCGCCCTATTTCATGGAATTTAAAATGTATTCAAAATCAATTTGTCTGTTTTATTATTCACTAAAAGTATGGGGAGCATGCGTCTCTCTAGTGCTCTCCCCCCCCCCAATAGTGTTATATTTAATAAATAATCCCACTTCTCCCCCAAATTCAATGTTTTTCTTAACCTAAGAAGTACTGGCATTATCCCCTATTATATTGAATAGTATGCACCATCAAATATACTGCCTTTTCCTTCAATTTTTCAATCTGTTAATCTCTTGCATTGTTAAATGAAACATTACATAAGGACTCTTCTTTTTGCCCTTTCATTTAACTACTTCACATTTCTGAACCTTCCCATGTTCATTCTGCGAAGTCCAGAACACCTGCATGGTATAATTAAAATGGTAAGTGCATCAGCATTTGCACTCCGCATGGAAAAAAGGTACACCTCTAAGGAAACCATTGTAAGAATACCTAAGCACTTCTTAACGGAACACACCTTTTTCATTAGCGTTAAACAGCATGTCTTGTACAACCAGGAGACAACTGCCAGAACAACAATTAATACCTGGCAACAAGGACACTTATTTTGACCTAACATCCTGCACCGCTAACAACACACACAGAGTAAATCAATTATATTGTTCTGACAAATTAAAATGAACAAGCGGTGAGTATTGAATTAGTGCTGTATTTTTGGGTAGTCGGAAAAAAATGGGACTAATTTGACCACTTCGTATTCAATTGAGGGCATTTTCACCCCCCAAAAAAAAAAACTTGGATCAGTGGTGAATTTGCCGATCCTTGTGGTTTTCAACCGTGCCCCCTTATTTTTGGGTAGAAAATTTCAGAAACCATTATTATGTATGTACTGCACAAAATATTTAGTTTTTAATATAATCAACTACATATATGTTGAATCGACAGCATGTTTTAAGATCATTACAGTGTTTGTCTCCACAGCTCTTTAATTGTATAATAATGATCAACGAATTGGCCTTCACAATATCAAGGTTTCATTTCTACCATATTATTTGCATGCACATCAGCACCTATGAAGCTGCTATACATGAATTATATTCCAATATGAGATAAAGATTGGGTATCAAAATCAATTAAGCCCATATAATTTACAAAGATTTTCCTAATATTGCCACTATATTCAAGCACTTTTTGCATTAGCAGATGTGTTCAAAAATAGTCAAGGGGGTCCATCCACTAAGAAGCAAGGGGGAGAGTTGCCTTTGCAATAGTGTAGACAAGCCAGCAAGTACAGGACTCTCCAACCCTGGGGCCCAGCTCACTCCTGGACTCTTGAATTTTGTACACAGCTCTATTTTGCCAGATACACACACACAGCCCTTAGCATTTACTTGAAGACGCAAAATAGTATTTTCTATTTGTTATATATTTGACAACTCTATATACGATCTACAAGGGGCTGCTATTATATTATCTAACGAGTTATAAAATTGACCGTTTGATTGTTGTCGGGTTTAAGTCAAAGAGAACAGTGGAAAGTTCGCTTTAGCATCAAATATTAATGTTGCCATTATTGAACAAATAAGTGTATGATGTATAATTGAATAGGACTTTATTTTAAATTTCAACTTCGATCCCACGTGTCAGCCACAGGCTCATGTGGATGCTGATGGTGCGGAATTAAAGTAGTTAAATAGGCTCCATTTATAATTTTTGAAGTGCTGTTACAATATTGGGGACTTCTTAAGTGTCTCTTTGGTAGTTTTTTATTATTTTCTCAACCTTTAAACAAATGAATACTCCACCCCATTCCGTATGAACTTTGGTGGCATTGTTTTCATGGAAATATTTTCCCTAAGATAGAATCTGGTCACATGCCAAGATGGATAAAACTGTTTCCAGGCCGAGCTATAGCTCTATGCAGTAATCAGTGAAAGTTTTTTTATTACAATCCTAACCTATCAATTGTTTGATTCACTTTGCCACAAGGGTAGAGGGGTTGGTGTGGAATCACCAGCAATGTCACCTCTTCTGTCCTCAATCATCCATGGATGTCTGGGTCATTGTTTGCACTGTATGGAGGTTGCTACTGGAAAGGAAATCCAGTGAGCGCAGAGCTCCCATAACTGAGTGGGAAGTCACCTTACTGAATATCCAATTTTTTCAAACCGTTGTTCTTCGAATGCCAGCATATTTATATCCTATGTAATCAATCCTCTTAACAATGATTATTACATACCTACTCATGCTGCATGGAGACTACAGGTGAATGAAGTAATTCCACAGATCATACTTTTTGGCAATACAAACATTGAGGCCAGATCTTGAGTTGGCGCACACGCTGTGCATTCAGATGTGGCCAGAAGTAGATGCAGGTTTCCTACTGTATTCAGATTTGGTCACATCTGTGCAGCGGCCACCCACTCTGAGATCCATACGACTCTTTTATGCCTGGTACACACCAGGACGACCCGCTCACGATGCAAATTGTGAGTGTGTCGTCAGTGTCTTGTCCGACCCGCTCATGATCACGTGGAGCGCATGACCCGCTCACGATGTGCATCATGTTTGGGTTCCGATCTGATCGCGACCCGCACCCGGGTGTATGGTCATTTTCAGATTCTACCTGCTGCAGGTAGGATCTGAATAACGACCGACCGGCCCGCGGGACCGCGCATCTGATCAGGATCAGAACAGGACAGAAAAGAGCCCAATCAACATACAATCTACATCCAATCAGTCGGAATTGGATCTAGATTGATGGGATCGGACCCTCATCGTCCTAGTGTGTACCCTGCATTAGATGCTGAAATTTGTTTGACTGACTACGCAGCATACACAGTGCAAAAAAAATAATGTAAGATTAGTTTGTCCAAACGGACTGCATGCAGTTATAAGTTACCCCTACCTTGAAATACTGTATTTAATTTAATTTATACCATAGATAGATTTGAATGAGCCATAATAAAGGTCACATTTCTGGAGAAACCTACACCATTCCATAGCCAAATATTTTACGACCTATACTGCATTATCTTTAACCACTTGTGGATGCAGAAGTTATTCCTATTGGACAATAATACTGTTAGATTGTAAGATCTCATGATAGGTCCCTCTCCTCCAATTGATGTTTTACCATTCCTCAACTCTTCCACCTGTGCATTGTTGTTACATGTACAATGCTTTGGGGGCAGATTCAGTCAACCATAGGACCACAGGATTTTAGCTCCTGGGTTAAGTATCCAGATATATTTAATTACAGCCCCAGACTGGCCACATGGGGGCACTTAACGCAGATCTCTACTTGCACCATCGTGAGGTGTAAATCGAAATCTGTGGTAGCTAGTGCTTCCTGGGCTAGTAGTAAGTTACTATGGGTGGTAGTTACATTGCTTCGGGCACTTAATCCAGAACTATGGCTTACTGCTGAAAATAACTAAATAGCTTCAGGCACTTAAATGGGACTTAAAATCCTTTCCTGCAGTTGTTTGAATCTTCCACAAATATTCATTCTGTACCTTCCCTATTCTAGCTCATTTTGTTTATTTGGAATTTCTTTTTATTCATCGTAAGGGTTCTGTTTGCTGTCTTCGCTTTTTCTGTATTTTACTTGTTCGTTAATGGCACTACAGAATGTTGTGGTGTTTTACATTCTAAACAAAAATAATTATTAGAATAAACAACAATCCTTTCTAAATTAAATATTGTCCTGTACAGATTTAGTAATCATGATTTTACATACTAGAATATTTTTGAACTACAATTAGCCTCTGTATTTATGTGTATTGTGTTTTTTATTTTAGAAATGGGTTATTTTTTTGTTTTTTATTCTTCCCTTAATTTTTCTTTTTTTATGGATATACTGACAATTTATTTATTGGTTCTAGGAAACCATAGAATATGACCTGTACTGTAATATAAAACCGAGCATTGAAGAGCTGAGTATTTATTTGTGAGCAGGTGACTTCTAAATCCAGACACATAAATAATTACAAGCCAGTGTGTACAGCTCTGAGAGTGCCTGCAACAAGCAGTGTGATTTCTGCAGAATGTATTACACTATATGAATCAAAATGCTGATGACCTGGTACCAATGACATAACACTGCCCTATTCCAGGGAAGTAGCTGGGTAGCCTAGATTGCTGGGGGTATGTTTACTAAAATGTGGTTTTATGAAGGTGGAGATCTTGCTCTTAGCAACTAATCAAATTCTAATGATATATTTAGCTCCTTCTAAAGCTGAAAAAAAAACCCCAATAAACTCTGCACTTACATTATATAAAGAAATAGAAGAGCAAGACTGGTGTGTTTATAAAAGGCCATAATTTGATTAAACTAAACGTATTTATTGAAAATTTCACAATAAATATAAACCTAACATATTAATGTACAATAAAAAAAAATTGAGGTGGATCATGAATTAAAATGTAAAGGTATAAAAAAAAAAAAAAAAAAAAAAAATCATATGGAAGCTTCTGTTTTAAAGCAATAAAATCTGCAGGTCTCATTGATCAGTAAAAGGACCGTATATAATAAATGACTCGTGCAAATATTTTTGCTGTAGTTGTCCAGTCAGGTATTCTAACCGGTTTTACCTCTTCTCAATAGCCGGTGAAGTTTGAGGAAAGCCGTATGATCTTGGATGTCCGGAGCTGTCCTTGGCAGTGCAGATGAATGGCTGATAAGTTAGACAAAGTATTGTGAGTGCGGGTACGATTGGGTCCATGCAAGTGGATGGTCTGCGAGTATGCAGTGCAGTTGGGGTTTGTGCAGGCTCTGACTCTATTTGCTTTGTCATGGGAGCTTTATCAAAGAGTCTTTTTACAGGTGTCCATCCACTAGTCCGATATGGCCTTTTTTTTTTTTCATTCGATTTTGACGTATCAGGTCATAAAATCGGATGAAAAGTGTCAACTTGGATGTGTTTTGTCTTTGATTCCAATCTGATGCGTGGTACCAGGAACACCGGATTGGAGCCAGAGATCGAGCCTTCTGCGACAAGGATCCATCAGATCCCGCAGCCAGGACTGGATCTTGAATGATACACTGTGTGCCAGGTAAGTTGGCGGAGTATCGCACACGATACTTTGCAGTAGTGAATGGGCACCATAAAAGATAATAGCTAGAATTTGCTCTGTGTCAATTTCACCACCTTCTATAAATCCCCACTTTGTAAACTATAGAGGTGTTTCATAGGTCTTGACTGCAGGTAACATACTGTACTTAAAGTATTACAGCAAAGTTCGTGAGATAAGACCCGCCCGCCTACCCATTGGAACGCCCAGCGTTTTCGCACCCTCCACCCCAACCCTTCCTCCCCACATTTGGCCCAGCAAATGTGTAACTTGCCAAAGCCGTTCGCCTTCAGGGTTTTCAAATGTCTAGCTTAAACCCCAACCATCGGGGCTGGGGCCGCATTCTGATCACTAAGAGCAATCCTGAATTGGCCCCTAGTTACGGTTATGTGATTACCAAAGCAACCACAGTCTCATAATGTAGTGAGCAGAGAGGCTTTGAACTTCCCTGTGAGCTCTGTCTGCATTGTGCCTGGTTTTATTTTTCATCTCTTTCCTCTGCCATCACATGACTTGACACTGCGTGTGTTTTGTGTAATTTTGAGTGATTGCATTTTTGTTTGGCAATTGTGTACCCATCAGTTAACGAAATGGAGGGAGACTGTAGGCTGCATTAAAATGTGAGACTGCAGCCTATCAATTCACTAGTATAGGGTTACAATACTGAGGCATGACAAACTAGTTGCCAGTGAATTGATATGCTGAATTTTATACAAGTCACCATGTGACTCCACTAACAAAAACCCCTGTATATTGATTATAGGGTTTATTTTTACCCTTTTATTTGTAATGTACTATTTTTCTTGACATAACATCTGACTAATGGAAGTATCCAATATCTGATTAACTCCTTCATTCTGCGGTTCCTTATTTTCTAAGAAGAAAAAAAGTCCAAGTCTTTTATTCATTTGTGTATTTTGTTTACATGTTGCTACTGTAATAGTTTGCAGCTGCTTTCAATATTCTACGGTCTTTGGGACGATTATCCACTTTGCACTTGGACAGGGGCTAGTCTCTGGAGGCCACAGAGAGCTCATATTTTGCAGATGCTTAAAAAAAAAAGGTTGTTTTCAACTATGATGTTAAGAGCAGATAGTTCTTTTGCTGTATTGCTCTGCTTAGAGATGAGAAAAAAGTAAAACTGTAAAAACAAGATTAGGTTTTATCCCATTCCCTGTAGCTGCACAGTTATGACATGGTTTGGGATTGTCTGCAGAAATTAACCAAATATCTTTGTAATTCATTACAAATTAGGTATACGGTAGTTCATATTGGTAACTTTACTGAGATGAAAACCTTAATACAATGGTTTCTAGACTGTTTGCCCGGCGACATTCATCCTCTGGACTGGACTGATTCTCCATGACCAAATCAAATTACTTATAGTCAATGCAATAGGCAAAATCAGTGCTTGTGGCTGCCACTCATAAAATGTGTGGACAAAGCGAATCCTGTCCTTCACCACATAATGACATTTCTTTTTCTTTTTAAAATGTTTTTATTAAAGCACTTGTGTAAACATATACAGGAAATGTACATTTGTTTTAAATATAAATTGGGGTACTTATGTAGTATCTGGGCGCCCAATTTTAAGATCGGGTCGGAAAATTGCATCGAAATTGCATGTGATCCGATTTAGATGCGATTTTTCATAGGATTCAATGTTCTCAAGGTCCTGTTCATTTCCCCACTATCCAAGTGGGCATAGAGTTGATTTTATATAGCGTGGCGAGCGCAGCGAGCCACCGTGCCCGAAGCGTGGCGAGCGTGGCCACGTCCCCTTGCGGGGCTCCCTGCGCTCGCCATGCTTCGGGCTCGGTGGCTCGCTGCGCTCGCCACGCTATATAAAATCAACTCTATGCCCACTTGGATACTGGGGAAATGAACAGGACCTTGTTAACATTGAATCTTAAGGTAAGGCATACAATCACAAAATCAGGCACCCAGATACTACATAAGTACCTAAATTGGATATCGAAAACATAGGATCACATTGTACAAGTATATAATATTGTTGAGTACATCCATAATCTGAAATAAAGAATAACATCATCCTTTTCCGTCTCTTGGCTATATGATTACGTATAGTAGCGTGAAGAAGACGTATAGTTCTATCTTTATCGCGACATATTAATGGTATAAGCAATGTATAGTATATTGATGTACATTTCCATACAAATATAGAATAAAATGAACATATAAAAACTCTTATCAACAAAACATAAAAGAAAGAAAAGAAGAGTGCTCTCTCTCCCTCCCCGAAACACCCCCCCCCCCCCTTGTGGTTTGCTTAGTCCCAGCATGCGGGGGAGGCCGCTGGCACTTGTAGGTCACCTGTATAAAGCAATGTTATGAATTACTGTCTTAACCCTATCAGGCCGGTGTCCAAAGCCCTGGGACTCCAGTGACAGCCCCGGGCTTCAGCCCTGAACGGGTGAAGCCTGGGGGGGGGGGGGGGGGTCTCCACTCCTCTAGGTACCCTATCCAAGGCTGACCAGCCATGGTGCTCATGTTTCAGCCGGGGGACCTTATGTAAAAAGTGTCCCCCGCCTGTGGCATTACAACACTGGCTGTTGGAGCCTGGTGCTGGTTTGAAAATACGGGGGGACCCCCAGATTTTTTTTGTCCCCCATATTTTTAGAACCAGGACCGGTCCAAGAGTCCGGGGCTGGTTTCAGAAATACGGGGTCCCCCGTATTTTTGGAACCAGGTCCGGCTCAGTGAGCCCAGGGCTGGTTATGCTCAGGAGGGGGGTGACCCCATGCCATTAAAAAAAAAAAAAAAAAAAACAGAACCATGCACAGATCTCAATGATCTGTGCAGGGTTCTGGCCAATTTACCTTTCAGAACCTGGTCTGCATGTGTGGCGATTTTTTTAGACACATTTTTCCGAATTCGCATTTCATTAAATATGCGATTTGTATACTTTTCAATGGGTAAACATCTGGATGCGAGTTCCGGCGTTACTAAAAATCACACATTTTTGCTGTTTTCCGCATCTCATTAAATATGCGAAATTGTGAAAGTGCGATTTCGGACGTTTTTTTTTACTAAAAATCGCACAAATCACATTTTCGCATCTCTTTAAATGTCACCCTTAGATTTGTGTGAGTTATTTTGTTTCTGTGCAGGGTAAATACTGGTTGCATTATTTTTACACTGCAGTTTAGATTTCAGTTTCAACACCACACCCAAATTTAACTCTCTCTATACATGTTACATTTGCCGCACCTGCAGTGCACATAGTTTTGCCCATTTTCCAAACACATTTTTACTGAGTTTAGATCTGAATATGGCCCGGTATTTGGTTTCTATGGCCAAATTTGCCAGCCTGTACTACTGTCCATCAGACAAATCGCATGCCATAAATCACATGTAAAAATAGCACATCAAGTACAAAACTATATGGAAGGACTCCCAGGCAGCTCCGCCTGGGCCCATTCAAGGGAAATCGGATGCAACTTGAGGCTCAGCCAAGTCACAGTAGTGTATGGGGACTTTTTAGAGGGTCTAGCATGTAATGAAGTGTTAATTAATCTGATATGTTTTCCATAGTACTACAAATAATATGCAAATAATTATTCACTGCCACAATGGGGATCCTCTGGGAGGTTGTACTTGCTCATATTACCAATTTCATTTATTAACTAATTAATTACTTTTTAATTATTCCTAGATTTTATCTGTTGCTCATTACTCGGCTCTTGTTTCCTGACAGTAGGGTTGAGGAATATAAAGATTTGTGCAAAAAAAATTTGGATTTATTATCTTTGTATTGTGCTAAACATATATAAATGAATGACTTGTGCAAACAGTTGTTAAATATTGAAAAACTTTTCCCTGCATCATATTTAAACACACTTTTTGACACTTATAGTACAGATAATAATATAAAGGATGGATGTGCGTGCACTTTCTGAGAAGGGTTTTGATGTTGCCAGAAGCATTAATACTTTGTAGAATACAATGGAATTTTTTGGAAGTTTCATAGTACACTCTGTAGCAGAGAGGCTTTGTGACCAGTTAATATGTTCTGTTAAAGTGAGGACAACCTACAGTACAAGGCTTTGTCTGTGCTTTTAACTAGCGTTGTGTTTGCAAAACCACCTTGCTTACACAATATAGTGCTTAAACCGGAGTTTTCCAGACTCTGCTATTACAGTCCAGGTTTTAAAGAAATCCATGTTTGAGCACAGTCACCTTTACTTAGTACCTCAGTCAATTTAATTTAACCACCTGGACACAAGTATAGATAACCTTTAAAGCCTAGACCAGGGGTGGCCAAAAGGTCGATCGCGATCTACACGTCGATTGCCTAGGTTACGCGGGTAGACCGCGATCAAGTTCCCTTCCCTGTGCTGAAGCCTCTGACAGAACAGAGGCTTCAGCGTTCCCAGGGATGAAGTGCACGTGTGACGTCACCCGCCCACTGCAAGCACATGTTTTAGCCGGTGGTGGGAGTCCGTGGGACAGGGGCCAGGCAGAGACACTGGAGGCTGAGCAGCGGCGGGACGGGACTCGGAGCGCAGCGCACAGTGGCAGCAGGAAAGCGGCACCCAAACGGCAGGCATCACAGTAAGTTTTAACTGCACTTGCATGTGAGGGGATAATTTTTGTCCACAGGTTTTTCTTTTTTATTGTTGTGTTATGCGATGGAAGGGCTTCTATTTACAAATACAAGTTCATCCCAATTGCGGTCAGATTCCCTATCTCAGAATGTGAATTTCGGGCACGTTCCCTGTGTCAGAATGTGAATTTCGGGCACGTTCCCTGTGTCAGAATGTGAATTTTAGCTCATCATGTGTGACGTACTGTAATGTTCAGTTTGTCTCATTACGTGTTGCACAATGTGTAAGGGACAGGGTATATTTTACGCAGGTGTAGATGCCGGTAGATCCCCGGAAAGTAAGTGTAGAAAAAGTAGATCCCGGGCTGTAAAAGTCCAGCCACCCCTGGCCTAGACTGTAATGGTGGAGTTTGGGAACTCTTGCTTTTAAACCATTGCCTGACAGAAATATAGGGTGCTGACCACTGGGCAGGGCACTTTTTTCAATCGGGAGGGCACTTTTTATATTAGAAATTTACATTAGAAACCCCCCCCCCAAAAAAAAACATATAAAAAATTGCACACTGCACTGGGATTACGCACATTGTAATACTCTGCTATGCCCATTACATATTCTGTTGTAATGACAATTACACATTATGCCACACACCATAATGCCCATTACACATGATGGCATAGACCGTAGTACCCATTACACATGATGGCTCACCGAAAGTTTGCAGCAGCATGTCAGCATGGTGGGGGCCATATGTATGTATGTATGTATGTATGTATGTATGTATGTATGTATGCAGTGGCGGCTAGTATCTTTTGGGGAGAGGAGGGCTGCCACTGGCTGCAGCCACTGCGGGAGTACCGCGATGCAGGCACCCACTGCGTTCCCGGCACCTGTGCTTTGATGACAGGCGCCGGGACTGGTGCATGCTAAGTACAAACCTCTGTACTGTGCATGCGGCCAGATTATATTGGTTGCTTCGGCAACAGCCCATAGAAGGGGAATCCTGCATAATACAGATGACCAGCTTGTGCACAGTACCAATGTACAATTGCATGCGCAATCTTCGTATATTTGCTCGGTAGCCCGTAGAGAGGGAACACCTCCTAATGGGACTGCCTTGGTGACTGGCAAGTCAAACTTCCAATAGGAAGTCACTGCCAGTCACAGTGATGCCAGTGCAGTCTCACAGACTGCATCTGGCTTCACTACAGTGGCGGATTTTACCTGGGGGGGATGCAGCCCTCAGGCCCATAGCTAAAAAACACCATTATTGGTAAGAAACAGTAACCCATGTGTACCCAGGAACATCTTTCATGACTGGACATGGCGGGGTGCCAGCATCTGCAAGTGAATTGCTAGCCGCAATGAGCAACAGAAGGTTGGGGAGGGCATGCGAGATTCCGCAGCATGACTTTAGCTAGGGCTATCCTCCATCATCCTGCATGTACAGAGGAGGGAGAATGTCCCTGAACTACGCTTGGGAACGCACCTCATCAGCGACATTGTGCATACACACTGGACAACATTTACAGTTTGCTGTTCTGACCCATCAGAATTTGCAATGTGTACTCCGTTTAGATCCTTTTCTCCTTTCTCCTCTAAGGGCAGTATTCAATGAGAAAAGTTCTCCGTGTTTTGTGGAGAATTTGTGCTTTGTTCGCCTTGGACGGAGCATTTTGCTCTCCAAAAGCGAGCAACCCTATTCAATGTGAAATGTTCTCCGTCTTTCTAAGTGATTTTCTCCGTGTCTCTCCGTGTAGCAATTCTCCATCTTTTGATGGGGAGCTGGAATGTGAACTTTTAAACTAAAAGGTTTTTTTTTTAAATTTTGGTGTCAAAAAATCAGTTTTTTTTTTTTTTCTGTGAAGGGGCATGTTATTTTTATTCATGTGCTTATAGCACATGAATATATATTTAATTTAAAAAAAAAAAAAAATTTTAAAATTTTTTTTTTTTTTTTACACAGTGCAGCCAGCAGGGGGCGCCGGAGCGCTCGAGCCGCTCATTAGATATTCATATATTCACTGCACCCGATCGTTAATATGCACGAACGGGTGCAGTGAATACTGGGTCCCCCGCTGGCTATAGGGGGGTGCAGCCTGGGTCCTGGAGAGCCCCCCTCCCCTCCACAGTCCTCTGGAGCAGCCAGGGATGACTTTAATCTCTCTGGCTGCTTCCGGCTCCCTGAAAGCTCCCTGCCGCGGACGCTCGTCACATTGAATACAGGGAGCGGGAGTGGCAGCGAGCCCTCCGGAACACGGAGAGTGCATGGAGAGCGAAATAAAACGCTCTCCATGCACGGAGAACTATGACATTGAATACTGCCCTTTGTGACTTGTCTTTCAACCCCCCCCCTACTTCCTTCCTCTTTCTTTCATTTCTAAACTTTCACTGCATTCTTTTCTTCCCTTTTCTTTACTTTTTTTTCTATTTGCCACCCTTCTTCCCCTCCTTATACCTTAATTTACCTCCTCCACCTCCCTTGTTTCCGTTGCCTTCTTCACTTCCATTACCTTCTTCACCTTTCTTGCGCGCTCTATCTCAGCTCTTTTCCTTCCTCATCCCTCCCACTTTTACTACTACTCCATCCCAGTCCTCTTTCTCTCTCCTTGCCATCTTCTCAATACAGTTTTCTGCTCTTCCTACATTCTTTGCAAAGCCTTCCCGCTGTTGTGTTGGCCCATTCCACACGTTCGGTGGGGGCTTCTTGGGCAGCTGCTAGAGATGTCTCTCTTGTGTGCTGGGTCAGGAGTTAACACTTTTGTAAAATTCTACAGGTTTGACGCAAGTCCGCGTCCAGATTCGGCACAGCCAGGTTTAACATGATGTCAGCGCTCTTCCACCTGTGGGTGTAGCTTTGGGATGTCCCCAAGGTAGAAGACTGCAGTTTCCCCTGCTGATGGAGGAGAAAAGAGGAATTTGGTACTCACCATTAATTCCGTTTCTACAAATTCACATGGGACACTGCGGTACTCCATGCAATATGCATGATATGTGAGGGTGTTTCCTTTGTCTGTCGTTTTTTACTTTCTGTCTTCTCTTGCGCCTCCTCCTTGGATATACCCTGGTATCCTTTCCTCAAGGACACCGTTTTTCTAAGACTGGGGTCTGAGTGGGGATACGTGGGGGAGGAGCCTGCCACACCCAAATTTATTTAAAGTGC
The DNA here is from genome assembly GCF_055691185.1 of Crinia signifera. NCBI lineage: Eukaryota > Metazoa > Chordata > Amphibia > Anura > Myobatrachidae > Crinia > Crinia signifera. Next base: position 182,459,811 of record NC_139222.1, on the reverse strand, counting down.
TGACTCCTCCAGACCACATCTCTATCCCCGAGGTAGAAGTCTGCATTGTCCCCTGTGGATTTGGAGAAACGTAATTAAGGGTTAGTACCTTACTCCTTTTTTCTCATCTCGGCAATAGAAATTTCCTGTGATTTGTGTTTCATTTACAGTATCTCTTGATTGTGTTCAAGCTGTATGTTTTTACATTTTGTTTGTTTATTTGAATGTGCATTCGAAGGATGATTACCACATGCTTGGTAGATCGTTAAGGAATTTGAGGTGCATGTTTAATGAACCTATGGTAAAGTGGACAAACTGAAGCAAATGCTTGTTGAAATTGTGGTGAAAGTGGGAAAGTAGGAGCTGTGAACACGAAGCTCTCAAAGTGCCTGTCATAGATGGGACAGTTTGACAGGATTATATAGAGTGTGTGTGTATTTATAAATAGATGTAGAGATATATAGATGGATATTATTACTGACAAGTTATTCCTAGTGAAACGTCCTGATTTGAAGAGGCATTGTTCATTTAGCTAGAGTGGGAGCTTCTGAGCATCACCCACTGGTATGGAAAATGGAGGCTGCTGATTCTTGTTACTAGCTGTGACTGTACGAGTGGGGGAGAAAGATGCAAATAGTTATTAATTTAAAGGCTCCTTGCAGAGTTGGGTTGTAACATATTAAAAGTGTTGTATGTCCCCTTCTATACCTTATTGTTCTAATTTCAGCCTTGCGCATATATAATCTGTTAAATTGTGTTTTTTGTTTAATGCACCAGGCCAGTATGTATATGTTTCATATGTATGACATTACACAGTGGTACACAAACCGTGTGCTGTGGCACCCTAGTGTGCCTCAGGACACTTGCAGTGGTGCCTTGGGTTAGTGGTCCTGGACCAGTTCAAAGTATTTATGCTCAATTTAACAGACACAATCAGTACTAGTGGCTGCCAATCCAAAAACATGTGGACGAACAGAATCAAATCCTGTCCTTCATCACGTAAGTAAACTTAATGATAAACACAATTTATTTAATTTAATAGTCTTCCTAAATTTCTCAATAACGAACATGTGGACTAGGAAAGTTAATTCTGAGACTTGAGGATGCTGCGATTAAAAAAGGTTTGGGAATCACTGCACTACACTGTCTTCACAGCACCCTTAAACAGTTTATTTATTTATTTATTTACAGATTCTTCTTTTACAGTGATAAAACAAACTGGGTAGTGTAACAAACTGACATAGAGGTAGGAGGGTCCTGCTCACAAGCTTACAATCTATAGAACAACTGCAAGAAACACTATAAAAATTGGAAGCAATTAAGTTGCAAGTATACTCATAAACATGAGGAAGATGAAAGTACATTTACAAAGGAGAAAGTCATGGGGGGATTTCACTGGTTTTTTTTTTGTCACGAATTTCAACACAGTCGACAAGGACACTGAAACATAGCACTGCGTCCTCTCGCATGCTTAGTGACCTGTATCCCATCTAGTAAAGTACAGATGGAGCGGGTCTCTTCTTTGCAGTGGATGGCGATGGCGACGCCAGCAGCCATCCCCCGCCACCCGCCATCTGTATCTGCGAAAGGGGACGCGTGCGCACGAGATGCGCTCGCTTCCCCTTCCGATGGCTTCCCTCGGGTCCCCGCCGGCTTGTCGGCGGTCACCTGGGGTCCCCACCACCTCCCTGCACCCCTCTAACCCTGTCTGTCTCCCTGAAGCTGAGACAGACAGGGTTCCCGTCCCCCCGTCGACGGGAAACTGAGACGCGCGTCTCAGTCAGATGGATGCCGGGCTGCTGGCGGATCGTCAGCGGTGACATTCTGGTGATTCGCCAGCAAGAGGGAGCCCGGCTCCATCTGTAGTACTCCAGATTAGGAGGCCATATCTCCAGAAGGATTTTAATATATTACAGACTTTACGTAGGAGGGCAACAAAAATGATGCATGGTCAACACCACACATCATACCAGGAACAACTACAATAGCTTAATATGTGTAGTGTGGAGCAAAGAAAGTACATTTAAAATTACTTCTCAGAAAGGGTAGTGGAGAGAAGTGGAATAGCTTTCTATCAGATATTGTAAAGGCTACAGTTGAGCAATTGTAACATGCTTGGGATGGACGTAAGGATAGCCTTACAAATATGATTTGAGGTAACAATAAGGCTGAAAAGGGGCAAATTAGATTAGCCATAAGGTTCTTGCCATCAAATTCTAAGTTTCTATGATTTTATTCCAGAGGAACTTGCAGTCTAAATGTCAGCTGGGAGAATTACAGCAAGTTACCCAACGTTTTGAAATGTAGAATATTCCAAAACCGAAATGCCTCAGTTATGTTACTTATTTCTAATAAAGTTATTGGCTGTACTATGATACTGTATGTAAAGCCTCAGGGATGTCATTGTATTTCTAGTATAATGATACATTGCATGCTCATAGCTGTTCATCTGCTGCTGTATACAGATCGCAGCAGGTGTTGGAAAGTGCTGGGAGCTTTTCAGGAGTAGTAATAATAATAATATTAACAGGGCAACCCAAGTTTTTAACCTTTCACACAAGTCCCAGTTCTCCGTTTATAAAACGGAGTATATTCTTCTTCTTTGACTCCCATTACTCTGGAGTCTGAAAGGGAGATCGTAAGGAAAGAATGTTCCCCAAATATGCCACATAAGGCCACATGTACTTCATGGACATCAAGCTGGACAAGACTTTGTATCTGTCCATGCTAGTTGTTCTAGGGCTCCTGTATGTACATCATTTGTGTGTATTTCTAGTTTAGAAACACTGAAATGATGCCAAGCAATGTAAGCGTAATGGCAGATACCTACTGGGTTAGCGATCAATGCTGGATTGCATTTCTTAGAAAAGGATAATATAGTCTATATAGGCAAACATTACCATTTGCTGTCTGTCCAGCAGTTCTATAAGGCTAAACCAGACATATTGCAGTAGCACATTCAGAGTACAGTCAGGAGCGTTGTCAGGTGTCTAACTAGAGAAGTACTATGAGGACATAGTTGCCTACCCTCCTGCATTCTGCAGGAGACTCCCTGAAACAGCAGCAATCTCCCTCTCTCCCTCATTAGTCTAGCAATCTCCCTCATTTCACCTAGCCCACATTACACTGTTACATTTTTGGGGAAAAAAGGAATAAGAGACAGATACATTTACATTGAATCATCAGTACCATTTCCCAGCACTTTACCAAGTATAGTAGCATTTACTAGCTGCTTTGGGGCTCATCTACATTTGTATATAAGTAATTTTAAAAGATTCCTCTCAGATGTAGCAGTACACACCCACGCTTCTAGGTGCCATGTTCACAATCTCTTTTCACAATCTCTCCATATATGGAACTAGACACACCCTTTGGGTGGAGCATGACACACCCCCTCAGTGGGGCACTGTGCAAAATTCTATTACCAACTACAATCTCCCTGAAACTCCTTTTCAAAAGTAGGCAAGTATGTATGAGGAAGAGAGAATTTCCAGCAAATTGAGAATACACTGTGTTCTTAGCAGATGGCTCTGAAGCCCGTATAGTAATTACATTTGACAGCAGCGGAGGCAGATCGAGGGATGATAATTATTATTCAGAAGACTGCTGTAGGACGTCATTGCTGCCTAGTTGTTGTATGATAATAAATGTTTAATCACTTGCTAACAGCGACACCTCACACAGGCCGAATAAAGAGTTTGCACTCCTCCCCTGTCAGTGTAAATTGGGTGCATGATGCCCGTTAGCTCAACATGACACTGTTATCTGTAGTGTTACATTGTCTGTCTTTTTAAGGCTTCATTTGTAGCCTATTTTCTGTCTATATGTCTATTTTTCTTTGTACAGTTAATGAGTTAAGAAACCTGGCTACCCAATACAGACCTGACACCTACACATAGCAGCGACCGCTATCAAGTGGCCTGAAACATTTTTCAACCAGTCTATTGTCTAGGAAATTATGAATCTCTGAACCACTTTCCTTCTCTAGCATTGCTGATACCGGCCGATCTATCTCTATCTATCTATCTATCTATCTATCAATCTATCTATCTAGCTGCATTTAAGGACTGTAAAATAAATACACACAGGCTGTCTCTGGACGTTTCAATGAATACGCATTTTGGACAATTCTTCCTTATGTAACCTTTCAGCCTTCTCTACAGTTTCAGGGTGTGTCAATTTCTATAAATTTTCTCATTGGCTTCTCAGTTTTGTACTTACCTATACAATGTATTTATTATACCTCCCCGACATATGTAGTATGCACCCCCCTAGCCCCCCCCCCCCCGAAAGTGCTGTGGCCATTCTCCTTTCTCTAATCACGATTTCCAAAAGTTGGGAGAAATGTGTCACTAACGTAGTAATGACTCAAGAATTGTACAAAGCAGTGTGTGCTCTTACCCAGTGTCCTCTAAAGCAGTGGTCATCAACTGCGGTCCTCAAGATTCACCAACAGTCCATGTTTTATTGCTATCCCTGCTTATTCACAGATGGTATAATCAAGCTGACTGAGATACAAATTAAGTCACCTGTGTCTAATCCTGGGTAGCCATAAAACCTGGACTGCTGGTGTGCCTTGATGGCCGAGGTTGAAGACCACTGCTGTAAAGTATTGCTATAACCTACTGCTCGAGTCTAAACTATATTACCTCATCACACAACATAAAGTGGCCTGGGGTTTATAGGATCAGGCAGCAGTTTTCACAGCTCTCCCGCCTTTTAATTGTGTGGTATCCTCTCCTGTTTGTATGGAGTTCTGTTGAGTACAGACTGTTTTTGCTTCTCCTGCATGCTTTCTGAAAATTGAGTGAGCGGTCCATCATCATTGCAGAGACCGAGTGCTCTTACCGAGTCCTAGCTCCTGCGAGTGACCTGTTAAATGATACTTACCTGTGGCTGAGTTCAATTTCTTGGCTGTGTCGTCTGCGATCCAGCTTCTGGCTCCTGCGGCATCTCTCCTTTGATGACTGCTTGTTTTCACTGGTGCTTGTGGCATGTGCCACTCTGGTCACAGCCATTTTGTTGCTGGTTGCCTCCCTGACCATCTTCAGGATCTCTCTCCTGTTCAGCATGTCTGGGTTGTTGAGTGGAGCTGCCGGCTGGCCTTGACGCCAGTTTATGTGCCTGCTGCCATTTGATAGATTTACCTTCATTATGATTCCTGTCCATGAACTTTGGTGGTGGGATAGCTGCCACCATCGTGCCACTGGGGGACCTTTTTGCTTCAAGCCTTGGTGGTGGCCGCAGTGTACACGTTTGATGTGTTTATCTGATATTTGCTCATGGGGCTTTTCCTGTGCATCGGCTACCTGATACCTCTCATTGTCAATCATCCTTGCAGCTCCAGCTGGTAATCTCTGGTGGTATACTTGTGGTTACTATCATTTTGCAAAAGGCTGAAGCTTGGCCGGCAGGGTTGGACTGGCCCATAGGGGGGGACCCCGGGTGCCTGGGGGGCCCACCTCTTTATCTAGGGGTCAGTTTCCAGACTGTACATTTAAATGATACATTATACATGTTACATTACACTGCACAGGACTGTGGTGTTTTCGCTATAGTGCATTGTGGTTATTAAACTGGTACATAATCATGCATATGCCAATGTATTTTACATATCGATCGATCGACCCAGACTGGCCACAGCCCTGAACATGTTCTCCTACTGCAGCATTCCCCTGATGGGCCATTCATGCCTCAGACACCTTTTATACCTACTGTAGCTGCTTTTAATATTGAAATATTCTTTTTTTTTTTTTTATATGAAAAATGTGTCCTGTTTACATGAAACTGATGCCAAGTGTTTTGTGGGAAGGAAATCTATATCCTATATTATGTGGGAGGTGGGAGAGCTGGGCTCAGCCTAGTTAAGGCCATTAGTCCTTTTAGTTGTGTCATCTTATTGTTCATTTTGGTGGGGTGCGGTAGATGGGGGGGGGGGTATATAGTTATACCCCATTCTCACTGCTAGGCAAATTCCCGGGTCAGGCATGTCGACTCGCTAATTTGCCTTTTAACGCATGTTTCTTTTTCAGTGTGAACAGGTCAACCCGGTTCGAAATTCACAGGTCTCCAACCCTGCATTTTACCCGGTTTGGAGACCCATTCACGCCGACCCGGATTGACCCGTTCACACTCATTCTGAATCAATTGCTCCCCTGCGCGTTCGCACAGGGGAGTGATGTTTTTCGTCTGCGCATGCACTGGGCATTCCCATGAAACCGCTGGGCATTCCCATGGTAATTCCTAGTGAATATTGACATAGACATTGTCGATGCAGGGACCGGATACCAGTTTGCGCGACTGTGCAGACAAATACAGTTATTTTTGATGGACAGAAGACTGAGTATTATATATTAGTGTAATCATTTCTCTCCGCTCGTTAAGATCTAGGGCTCTAATTTTCAGGATTTTTGGGAGCTATCGGTGTGTTTTTCTTGTGCTGGGCAGGAATGAGAATAATTCCAAATGTGTTATTGCTACTAGACAGGAATGTGTGGCAGACGTGCATCTGTGGATACACGGCTCTGAAGTATGTGTTCTTCTGCATAGTCTGATTGATGTGAGGAGCTGATTTGGCAGAAATAAGGTCACAAATATTTTACATTTCTGCTGCGTTTTTATTATTTCCATCTTGTACTGTACAAACAAACGTATCCCATTGAATGGAAAAGTGCTTGTGTCACATCAGTTGATTAGCACTGAACTTGCTCTCCATGCATAGGAAATTAGTCTAATTAAACCAGTTATTGGTCAGCAGCATATGTTTTATGAATTGCATGCTTAACGCATTTTTATTGATACATTTTATTACTGTATATGGCTCTGCCGGCTGGTGGATTTTTTCTTGTGTTTATGTGAATAAATGATTTATTGATTTAAGAGAAAGGAGTAAAATATATATTTTTTTGGTTGATCCAAAAGCGCTCTTTAAACCATATACATTGTACTGTACATGCCATTTTTGATTTATGTTTACAGATATTGAATATAATTAAATGTTACAAACTGTTCCATAGTTATATTGATTTAAAGTTTTACAGAGTAAAGTTGCAAATTCAAGACTTACGTTTTTAGTAGTAGTACTTAAGTTTTTGGCAGTATGGATGGTGTAGTGTTTTGCATTCCTACCTCACAGTGCTGAGGTCATGGGTTCGATTCTCACCATGGCTCTAACTGTGCGGAGTTTGTATATTCTCCCCGTACTTGCGTGGGTTTCCTCCGGGTACTCCGGTTTCCTCCCACAAACCAAAAATATACTGGTAGGCTCATTGGCTCCCCAAAAAATTAACCCTAGGATGTCTGTGTGCGTGTACATGTGGTAGGGAATATAGATTGTAAGCTCCACTGGGGCAGGGAGTGATGTGAATGTTCATATATTCTCTGTAAAGCGCTACGGAATATGTGTGCGCTATGTAAGAAACTGTTAATAATAATAAATAATAAGAAAATGTAACAATTTTTTTAAAATTTTGTTTCCAGTTGTAGCTCGAAGACACTGCACGCTTTATTTATTGCACAATTTTATATATACTGGCAGATGCTCAGTTAGTTTAGTGATATCACTGAGGTGCTCACAAAGGGGTACTTCTGAGTAAGAAAAACACACTTTGGGGCCAATTCAGACCCTCTGGTATTGGGCTGAATTCGGGGTTTGTGCATGTGCAAACCCCAGGAGAGTGCGGCTTCGGTGAGTTTCACACTCGCTGGGTGGTTTGCTCCAAGAGGGGCAGGAAGGGGGCAGGCAGGGTGCTCGAACAGGGGAACGCCCAATGCACATACAGGGGCATCCGTCCTGAATTCAGCCATCTTCGGGCAAGATAAAGTCAATCTAGACTGATTTAATCTACGGACGGGGAACAAAATCATTCAATGATCAGCGACCATTGAATGATTTCTCGCCGGGATTTTGGCCAGGGGGCGTTTACCTGTACTAGGATATACGAACATATGCAGGCTAGCAAACAGGACTGAATCAGGCCCTTTGTTTCCTCCAACACCCTGAACGATTCCAGTAACTAGATATAAAACCTATATGATAACAGAATTCAGAGATCTTGGTTACATATATTTGCGTAAATGTATGATTAAGCCCCAACCCGTCCTCAAGGCTTTACTTAGTATTGGGGGTCTCTATTGCTATATCTAGGTGCAAGGTGTGGCACCCCAAAAAATCAGCATAAGCCATAAAGCCCAGGGCAGCACACCAGTGGAAAAAACTATAGTGTTAATAAATATTAGTGTTAGGAAGCCGAAGCTATATACAGAAAATGAAACACAGATAATGAAATGTAATTAAAATATTAAAGAAATCGTGTTTATTGAAGAGATGAGTAAGTGCTAACAGAATGTAACGGTGTGCCACACCAGAGCCATCCAGCCAGAGTTAAACATGGAGCAACATGATTGCATCATTTCAGTTCAGTGTAGTGATCATGTGACTGGGTGTTGAACTGTAGATGCCGAGTTCTTATACTGCAGCAGGAATTATTTAGCTCATCCATGTGCACAGCTCAATGAGCAGTGCAATATAGCCTGCTCTATCTGTGTATTTTTGTTCTGGTATCTAAAAAACTAAAACACATGGAACTCTCTGTGCATGTAAACTTACTGGTGTAAGATAACTTACCACTGAACTGTTTAATAAAATATACATGTTGCCTAGGCACCCAGCTAAACTTGGTATTAACCAAGCAGACATTGCAAAAAAGGATAGGCAGCATTTTAAATCCATGAAGAAGACAAAACATATACCGATCAGTCGTAAAATAAAAATGCCTGCCTAATATTGGGTAGGCCTGCCTCTTGCCACCAAAACAGCTCTGATCCTTGAGGCATGGACTCCACATGACCTCTTAAGGAGTCCTACAGTTCCTGCAAGTTCTGTAAGTTGCAATGTGCGTGTCATGTGTAAAAGTCCCACCGCGGTGCATGGCTGGTCCAGTACTCACCTGTCCGTGTGCTGGACCGGGGTCCGGTAGGCAGAAAGTTCGTGGTGGGGTCCTGGCAGACGGCCGGAGGGGTCTGGTGTTTGACGGCACCAGGAGGCCAGTGCTGCCATCTTAGATGTGGGCAGCAGAGCCATTGGCCTGTCGAAGCTCTGTTCAGCCTTTTTTTGTGACAGCCAATGGTAGCCACCTTCTGGGTATTTAGTGGGGCTCTGATCTATATGGTTGTCCATGCAAAGCATCATTCGTGCAGTTTATTTATCTGAGTCTGCAGGTGACATCAGGGTGCTGAACATGTGCTGAACATTTCTTCAGTTGCGAACCTTTATTTGAAGCTATAAATTAGTTCTTGAATTATCTTAGTCGGCTTCATTTGTTTGGATAATATTTACCAATACATTTATAAAAAGGGACTAATCTGAAAGATGCTTATTTGAGGTTTCTCTATGATCATTGGCCCTTGTTTTGGTTGACTCGCAAGGCTGCGAGATTCGCAGCCTTGCGAGTTAACCAAGGCCCCCCCCCCCCCTGAACCTCCACAGGCATGCAAATGGATGATTTCCATAATCATCCATTTGCAGCCTTGGGTGCAGGGGGAGAAATCATTCGATGGTCGGTTACTTGTCTCGTGCCACTCTCACTAATAAGACGCTTCCTTCAGCCATCACGTCTGCACTAATTTCTCGTGAGGGTTCAACTGTATCAATTACTTATGTTGAACAAGGCATTAAACTTCTAGATAGATGGAACATTCTATTAGTGAATTCTGGAGTCCTACCCCTGAAGAAGTCTTTGGACAAAGCGCGTTGGGTATCGAGCATTATTGATGCATCAGTCTGAATTGGTAAAAACAAAATAATCTGTAACTGAGAAACCATATGGGATTTATCAAGAAAAAGACAAATTCTATGGATCTGTTATGCAAACTTTGTTATTAAAAGTATTGACTTTTTCATTGGTTTTCTCACTGTCTTAAGCATACACTGCTTTAGGTGTAACACCTTTCTTTATGCACTCTGATACTTTTTTTCCCATCCCTACTATCGCTCTCACTAACAGGAAGGCCTATCTAGTGGTGCTGCACCTTCCCATTATTATTATTATTTATATTTTATATAAATATTTATCAACAGAATCCTACCTCTGTTGCAGCTACAGAAATAGACAGGAACAGTACTCTCTGGTTGCAGCTAGCCACACCCCCTCTAGAGACTGGCCACACCCCTATACACGAGCCCCTACCACTGCATCCCCTAACTCTTCCACCGCCGCAGCCTATCCCTCCTTCTCCCCCAGTGCCTATCCCTATTACTCACCTTGTGCTTCTGTCGGCATTGGGAGTGTCGGGATTCTGCCTGTCAGAACCTCAACTGCCGGGATCTGACTAAATCCCCTTTAAAATGTACTAATTATAGCTCATGTTTATTGTAGCTTTGTTTATTGGAGTTTTTTTACATGTAAAGTGCACTAATTACTAAATCTGTAATGAACAAAAATTGAAGGTTTGACCATGATAAAACAAGCAACTTAAAATGGCCCAAAAATATGAAACAAGAAAATGAATCTTAAATAAAAATGAAATAAATCTTAAAACTTGTAATCATACTGTACAGTATTATAATGTGTATTAATTCATCGATGTGTCATGTGCCAAAATCGTGAGTCTACTACCTGGTTGTGTTTCAGATAAATAATGACCATAACAAAACGGAAAACAGGAACATATGTGAACACTGTTTTCTTTCTAAATAATAGATAAATGGAACAGGCAGGAATTTAATATTTTATGTTCTTCCAAGTCTGCTAGCTGCAGGAGAGAGAGGTACCTTTCTGCTGGTCTCTGTGGCTGCAGGTCACACAGTTTGCACACAGCAGGTTGGATATCGGGTCAGCACAGGTCCACCATATCTGTAATGACTGTCTGTTTATCTGAAAGATAACTGATTAAATGTTTCTAGGAAGAGATTCACTATATAAGATTTACTATATACAGGAGAGAGGGAATATTCCACCAAAGAACAGGACCTGTGAATGCAAGTGATAAGGGTCATTTATGAAAGGGAACCATATTCGTCAGCAGCAAAATTCACATTTAGGCCACATTTTGCAAAGAAAACAGTATTTAGTGTATTCTGATGTTAACCCTTTGAGTGCCAAGTGAATTTGTCAAAATAGGTGTGAAAATTGGCACGCAAACCTTTTAATTGATCATAATGACCTGTAATTTTTACCTTATGTAGGAAATTTAATTTTTTTTTTGTTGAACAACATTTTTTATAACAAATGTGAGCGGTGCTGGCATTTTTGGCAGATATTTTGCACATCTCCCACAGAGATATTGGTGTTTAAAGAGTTAGGTGGATTGAGGAAGCTGGACTACTGTTGTGTGCTTGCATCTGTGTAGTTTAGTCTAGTGGTTCCCAAACTGTGCGCCTAGGCTCCCTGGGGTGCCTTGGAGCACTTGCAGGGGTGCCTTGGTTTGGTGGTCCAGAACCAATTCAGATTATTTATGGTCAATGTAATAGGTAAAATGAGTGCTTTTGGCTTCCAGTTTTAAAATATGTGGATAAACAGAAGTGAATTCTGGGTACTGCTTTCCTAGCACGGCGCCCACGATCTAGATTGTATGTGTGGGGCTGATATCTCAAGCATCTCATGCATCTTATGTGTTTGTGCGGCATGAGATGATGCAATCGACGAGATTGACGAGATTTTTACATTGCAAGCATCTCTTGCATCTTATGTGTTTGTGCGGCAAAAGATGCATGAGATGATGCAATCGACGAGATTTTTACATTGGAATCAATTTTAAAAAGGCCCCAAAACCCCAATTTTAATTGCTAACCCCCCCTCATGGGTGAAATGCCCCCCCCCATTGTTAACGCCACCCCACTATTGACGCCAACCCGAAGCGTGGCGAGCGCAGCAGTACGCGTCCTCCGACCTTTTCATACCCCCACTATCCACGTCGGCATGTAGTTTATTTTATATAGTGCGGTGAACTCAGCGAGCCACCGAGCCCGAAGCGTGGCGAGCCCCGCAGAATACATGTAAAGTAGTCCGTGTCCCCTCGTGGGGCTCGCTGCGCTCGCCACACTATATAAAATCAACTCCACGCCGACGTGGATAGTGGGGGTATGAAAAGGTCGGAGGACGCGTACCGCCGCCCCTCGTAGGCTCACTGCGCTCGCCACGCTTCGGGTTGGCGTCAATAGTGGGGTGGCGTTAACAATGGTTATTGGGGGCTCACGATTTTTTATCTCATGGATCTCATGCATCTTATGGATGCATAAGATCCATGAGATTAAAAAATCGGGTCCATTGCGTTGATTGTATGCCTTAAGTACCTTAAACTTAAGGCATACAATCAATGAGACGGGCGCTGTGCTAGGAAAGCAGTACCGAATTCTGTCCCTCTCCACATAACTGGACCTAAAGATGACATATAAGCACAACTTTTATTGTTTTCTGAAATTCTCAGTAGCAAACATTGCGCCTAGGGATGCCTTGACAAATATTCTGATAATCTAGTGTGCCGTGATGCAAAAAAGTTTGGGAACCACCGGTCTAGTCTATACAGGCCCATAGCTCAGTCTATGCTAGAGAAAGGTTCCCAAAACTATACTTTATCCAAGTAATTCCTTCTCCTAGGGCTATCCAGTTAGCCCTGATGAGCCATCATTTATCTGAAAACAGCCCCGTTTTTTGTATGAAAATGCACTGCGCACAATAAATTGATCCTGTGTGTTTTCGAGAAAATTCCCCCTGCCCCCCTGTTGTTCATGGATAGCCTGATATAAAATGTCAGGGAAACATCGGGAAAACCTGATGTTTCTTTGCATATAATTGGAAACGCCTCTTTGTATTGTACTGGTTAACATCGCTACAGATTATATTTGGAGGGAAATGTAATAGAGTGCGAGAAGACGGAGTTGTGGGCGTTTGGTTGACAATGGCTATTTTCAAAGCGGCAATCCTTTAAGGTTTTTGCCTTGTACATGATTGCTGCTTTAAAAATACAGACATTCTCTGATGATCACCCGCACATCCGGCTTCTCACATTCTATTACATTAACTCCTTGGAATTATATATTCCTGTTGAAGTAAAGTACAGTTTCTGAATGGGCTCACTTCCGGTTTTGGTGCGGGATTTTCACAAAACCTAAAACTTTCCATTTGGCATCTTTGTGAGAAAGCTACATGCAAATCTATATACAAGGTGAGGCAAAACAATAAATAATCCCAGAATTTAAAGGTTAATAAAAAAGGCACAGTAAATGCTTGGAAAAATTTTACTACATAATTTAAAAGTGCATGATATCATAATTTTTTGGCATATAGTGGCCTTCAGTTAATTTTATGGTTCTTGGTCGATGTTTGCAGACCTTAGCTTTCAGCTAGCTGTGTAGAGGCCATTTATAAAGCTGAAGAGGATTGTTTTCAACCCAGTAATGAAAATTCTGCTTGTTAATATAGCCATACAATTTGAAAGTGAGCTTTGTCAAGAAATTGCAGTGATAACACCCAAAATGACCTGCCAAGTAATGTGAAACTTTAAAATCAACTTTAAATTTGTTTCACCAATGAAAGCCACAATCTGGATGATCTATTTAAAACCAGATGAAAATAAAATTTGTTCCATTCATATTTAGATTTGATGCTAACATAGGATTTTCCATGACTTTTTTTTTTTTTTTTGTTAACCTTTAATTTCTGGGAGATTTTTGAGCCTCACTCTGTATAAACTACACTATGCATTAGTGCAGTTTGGAAGTTTGTAAGTGGTATGGAATTCTCCCCAATGCCTCTCACTCCCTCACCACCTCTCACCTCACACTGCTCTCTGTACTGTGGTGCAGGTTGGAGCAGTACAGTTTAGAAGTCTGCCCTGGCCGCCAGGTAATCCTACATGAAGATTAAAAGAGGGTACAAAAAGTCAGTGAATACGACTATATAGATTACCTAGAACCAGCCAGTAGCCATTTGCAATTATCTGAGTGATGGGTATAAAATAAGGGTATGGATCATAGGATCGATAGTCAACTCATGTTTGCCTTGGTCACGGTCAACCTTTTGGTGTCAACCTATGCATTCCATACCTGCCAACTTTACAGACACGGCCGGAGGGACACCTTTGCACGGCCAAAATTTTTGGGCGTGACCTGGCAGGAAGGGGGCATGGCCTACACTCGCAATGCTCCCGCAAAGCCACACACCTGTTTTTTTCTGCTCTGCTGGGCATGCCCCCAGCCCCTCTGGCTGCAGGAATAGATGCTGTGCGCATGCCATGCGGGACACTGCCGACCCCTAGCTGGAAGTGAGAACGTCCCCAAAAAAAGGGTAGAGGTCGACCATACTATGGTCGACGCCTATACTTGGTCCTCAGCATTTAGATAGACAGTGACTGGAGATTGACGGAAGGTAAGCATCGACGGGAACCTGGTCGACACAGGGTTTGTATGTATATATGTGTACAACATAATTGTGTCTTTGGCATACAATAAAAATGAGAAATTACTAATGTTACTAATAGTAACAGACTGGTATAATTGCTGTATGTGTATGTGTGTGTATGTATATATGTGTACAACATAATTGTGTCTTTGGCATATTACTAATAGTAACAGACTGGTATAATTGCTGTGTGTGTGTGTGTGTGTGTGTGTGTGTGTGTGTGTGTGTGTGTGTGTGTGTATGTATGTATGTATGTGTGTATATATATATATATATATATATATATATATATATATATATATATATATATATATATATATATATATATATATATATATATATATATATATACAGTATATTATATTTCCCTTTGTACATGATGTCATTTGCCTTCACAGTTTTGCTTTTATCCTTCTGCACCTCTCATTATAACCATCTGAATCCTTCATTCTTTTCACCTCCCCCTCACTGCCAACATGTCATACCCACACACTCCTACATGTGCAATTACTAACGAATAAAAATATTTTTGAGATGTTAGTGGATGTGTTTTATTTGCTGCTGACAAAGAGCATATTGAACAATCCCAAAGGTTTCTCATTGGTCTGAGGTTCAGAGAAACGTTTTACTGGGAAATTAAACCTTTTTCTAGTCCATTCTGTAAAAGTTATTTACCATTCTATAATGACCTCACTTGCACACTAAAGTCCCCCATCCATAGTGCAATATGGCCACTGTTCATGCGAACAAGCAGTGCGTCGGATCATTTAAAAAGTTACACATCACATGTCATTTGCCTGTGATTTGAGATGTTACGTTCCTATGCAGTCGCAGATCCTACGGGCTGCTATGAATATTTGTTGCAGCCCGTAGTCCCTGCTAGGATTGCATAAGATACATTGTATGCAAAACCAGATGCCAGGTGAGATTGCGTGGTATCACATGCAAGCTACCGCATGCTATACCTTGCCCTAGTGAATGGGGGCCTTTAGGGAGGGATGACAGCCTCCCACATAGTCTTGGGATGGGGTATTAACCAGAATGGTCTGGACAGCTGTCACAGACACCCCCTTTCCAGGCAGGACACCCCTGGACAAAGCACTACAAGCTCCAGAATAGCCAGTCTAGTCCAGCATGCCAGTGTCTGGGCTGTTCCAGCTTTTACCTAATCCCTTTGTTTGCTACATGTAAAAGCAGTCAGTATTTCAGCTACTGGGCATGCTGGAATTACAGTATGCACATTGTGCAGTATTTAAGAAAATATCTAATGTATAAAAGTATATAAGTTTTTTTAATGTTAAATGTATACAGTAATCAGAAATGTTGTGGAAAAGCGATGAGTGTTCCTGGGCCGTGATCGGCTCACTTAACCTTGAAAGTGTCAGATTACTGGGAGTATCCATATAGGCGAATAGATACAGTATAGCAATCAATACAAGGAGTAACATATATAATATGGTAGATCATTAATACTTTGGGGGCATGATCAGTACAGGGTTGATGATATGCTCAACTGTACTTACCGTAAACGTTTTCAGGACCTCAGTCCCATCCTCAGACAATACAGCAATGGACTGGACTGAGGTCCTGAAAACCTTGCATTCTTTTTTTGGACTCTATTTATTGCCAGAGTTGTGCTCAGAGTGCCGGCATGTGTGTGTGTGTGTGTGTGTGTGTGTGTGTGTGTGTGTGTATGTATGTATGTATGTATGTGTGTGTGTATATATAAATTCCTATGTTTCAAGACCTTGCGGTCCCTTTATCAAGGTGCAGAGATGCACTGAGAAGTTGAAACGGCTGTTGCGCCGTGCATGTGTTTCACTTCATGTCCTAATAAAACTGCGTTGGACCTTTCAATTTGAGTGCCAGTTCTTTGATCCTTGCTGGACACAGGAGGGTGAGTGCTACTATATAAATATGTATATGTAAGCCTGCTTGAAGCAAAAGCTTCGAAAGCTAGTCTGCTACCTTCTGTGTTTGTGCATGTGTGAAAAAGAGATGTAGTTTCACTCTCTGCCAGCAGATGGCAGTGTTTCTGAGACTCCAGGGCACTAGATATATGGTTACTGCATAGGGGGTCGACAATGTCTAGGTCGAACACTAACTGTTGACACCTGAAAATGGTAAACATACATTGTAGACATTGCTAGGTCGACACAAGCATACGGTTGTCCACCTTTTTAGTCTCTGTTGACATGGACACTGTATAAATGTACTGCATCCCCTCGGGTGGCCTGCTTCGCTCGCCAGGCTTCAGGCACACTCTATGCCCACTTGGATAGTGAAGTATGAGCCAAGTTGGTCTACGCCCAAGGCAATGGGACAAAGTTGTGTTGACCTTTTGAGTGTTGTCCATGTCGACCTAAAGCTTGTGTCAACCATCTGTCAATGCTGACCTATGGTATGTAGATCATATCCAGGTGTTGATCTAGTCAATGTCGACCATTAGTGGACCGTATACCAGATATATATACTACTTTTTCTATCTGGAGGCAGCTTTAATAGACCAACTAGATAGTGCCCTACTGTACTTTGTACTCATTGCATTGCCTATTCTTTCTAGGATTCTTCTAAAGTCATGGCTTTATAAAAGGCTGAATACATTTTTTCTGTTGCAAAGTCATTGTAGGTAAAGAAATATGTATACAGTAGTTCAGTTGCTGAAGGGTATATACAAGTCAGGACTGTGATTTTTAACATGCTTAAAATAAGAAAACCCTATAAAGGAAATGTTTAGACATGATACCTACTTTGATAGCCCTGGAAATGTTTTACGGCTGTATTCTCAATAGATTAATATTTGAATCTGACCTGTTTAACAAATATCACAGTTCTTTCATAACACAAACAAAGAAAAGTGAGCTTTTAGTCATCTGATCTTTGGTGCGTATGCCTTTGCAGCATGTCTTAAGCATTTGCGTTTCAACACTGTGGCATTTGTTCTCTGAAATCCTAGCAGTGAAGTATTCTGGTCATGTCCGGCTTTTAGATTCTGTTTGTTGAATAACTAACACAGCCCTTGGGAAACAAAATGTGACACTGACACAAACTTGGAGTGAATATTAAATATCCAGCCTTTATATTCCTGGCTTCAATAGAACACTGCCAAAATGTAATAAATTATCCAGGGAAATAAGCTGCATTCAACTGAAAATGTATCTATATAAAATCAGTAACACTGTGAGAACAAAAGGGATCTTGCACGGAGAACATTTCTTTTTCCTACATATTTGTAAGTGCAGTTATCATAAATGGTGCCATCTGGTGGTTTCTGGAAATTAAGCGACTCCCAGGTGTAAAGCTGTGTACACACGGGGGCGATAGGGGCTGATATCGCTGTAAATATGGTCGCTGGCGACCATATTGCCAGTGATGGGAGTGTGCACCGGCGATAAATCGCCGGGTGCGCGCTCCTGTTTTCTGCCCCATTCTAATCGCTGGTTGCAGGAGCTTGCTCCTGCGACCAGCTGATTACCTCTACGGCACCGCCGGCTGAGGTTCCTTTTCATCAGCGACCATCTCTGGTCGCTGATGAAAAGGGGACACTGAGCAATATATAGCTCAGCCATATATTGCTAGCAATATATGGCTGAGCAATATATCTCCCCCGTGTGTACGGGGCTTAGGAGTCACCATTTGTACTTCTGAGAATTATCTTCAGGAATATGTGGGTGCTAATATAATAACAGCATATTAATGGTTATCTTTTCCCGTTAACAAAGAAGTAAAGTAAGCAATTAAAAATATTTTAGCTGTTTTTGTATTTTTATTCTTTTTTTTGGTACAAGTGCTTCTTTATATGCTATTAAATGGTTGTGCAGTTTGCTGGTTTTAAGAAAAGAGTATTCTACTCTACATAAAGGTTACTATCTGATTACTTCACATACATGTGCATGTTAAAGATACCATAGTATTGTGCATGTAAAAGTTACCAAGAAGTCTGTGTTAATAAAAAGATTTTCAAGCTCCATTACAGCCTTGTAGTTCGGCTGGTTCTGTAATTCCATTAGCCACTTTAAAATGTTGTGTGTGACAAAGCTGGAGGAGCAGTAAAATGCTTCTGGATTGTGAATGGTCCTCTCACTCACCCCTTCCATGTCTCATGTCTTTTAGTCATGGCTGTAATGGGGCATACACACGGGGCGATCACAGGGCTATTTTTAAGCAATCTGACTAGATTGCTTCGAAATTAAGATCTGTGAGGTCATGGTGCGGGGGGCGGGCAGCTGACGTTAGTGGATGTCAGCTGCCTGCCCTCTTCCCATACAGGGAGCACGCAGATATAAGACACCAGAGTGTCTGTATAAATCATTCCTCCTCGCACGCAAGCAGTGAGTGGATGTTTATGCGATACATCCATTTGCATGCGTGTGGGGACATACCTCAGAGTAACCTTAGAGTAACCTTAGCTGTGCTTGGGCCTTCCACATCATTCGATGGTCAGCGACCATTGAATGATGTGGATATTCCCCCACAGCCTGTTAATGGATGTTCGCAACCTTGCGAATCAACCAGAATAAGGTCCCTTGTGCGGAGAAACGTCTTTAGATAAGTGATTGTAGATGTGACACCTTGTTTGGTTCTGTAGCAGTGGACGGGGCCCTGCAGTGGCTGCCACTGAATCTTAGATGCAGCCACTTAAGTGTCCAGTCATCGCTCTTAATAAGAAGCAAATGCACACTCGTCTGAATGACCGCTTTACAGAGGAAAGGTTGGTGAAGGTGGATGCTTGGTTCAATGCATTTGGCTGTCTTTGCACCACCAATTTTTGAAGGATACTGATATCCAGGTTAATCTTCTTCTCTTTAAACATACTTTCTGTTTATGGTCATGAAAAGTTTCAATTTATAAACATGCTCCTAAATAAAACAATGGATTCAGAATTGCAGGAATATTGCAACTATCCCACACGTGGCTTTTGGTTAGATATATGTGCAAATTGGATGAATAGCCAGTGTGATGATGTCACATGAGGAGCATATTTCGAATGCTCTGTTCCTGCCGGATCATGGGCCTTATTTTGGTTCATTCTTTCTGACAAAATCCTTCTTAGATGGGCAAAACCATGTGCACTGCGGGTGGGGTAGATGTTACTTGTGCAGAGAGAATTAGATTTGGGTGGGGTTTTACTTCAAAGTGAGATCTATATTGCAGTGTAAAAATAAAGCAGTCAGTATTTTCCCTGCACAGAAACAAAATTACTCACCCAAATCTAATTCTCTCTGCACATGTTACATCTGCCCCCCCCTGCAGTGCACATGGTTTTGTCCATCTAAGAAGGATTTTGTCAGAAAGAATGAACCAAAATAAGGCCCCATGTGATAGTATGTACACAGGCTAAGATACATCATTTACAATTATCTATATTTTGTAACCTATATCTGTAGCCACAATGTGTTGGTGCAACATTTTATGTTCTGATTGGCTGTACTAAAGGCAGATAATACAGATAGTAGCCTTTGTTAGAGAATGAATACTTAGGAGAATGGTAAAACTACCACCATATCCTCTCACTCAAACAGACCAAATTTATAATGTGAAAACAATGTATGAATTTGAAACAATGCATGAAATTGTGATACAGACCCAGGATCTCACCTGGAATAGTCATTGCTCAGCCAAGCAGCATTGTTTGCTCCTTGATTCTGACCATGTGGCTTTCAGGTATGGGTACTTATGTATTATCTGGGCTCCCATGTTAAATGCACCCCATTTTTTCATACCCCTACTATCCAACTATGCATGGAGTTGATTTTATATAGTGTGGCGAGCGCAGCGAGCCAACCGTGCCCGAAGCGTGGGGCGAGGGGACGCGGTCTCATAAGAAAAACGTGAGCCCAGATATTACAAAAGTACCCAGGTATGTAACCTTTTGGGAACAGGTTATATTTATGGAATTATTTAACAAAAGCAGGTACAGTAAAGGTGGCCATACACACGCAGATTTATCTTCAGATCTGTCTGGTTGGAACAAAAACATGGCTATGGATGAGAGCAAATGACAGTTGACCATTTGCTTGGAAATGCTGGAAAACTGACAAACTGTCACTCATCCATAACCATGTTTTTGTTCCAACCAGCCAGATCTGAAGATAAATCTTACTAGTGTATGGGCACCTTAATGCTTTTTGAAGCTTCTATTTCCAGTAAAAACATGTATTTATTGACCTGCTGGATGTTACTGTGCTTGCAAGCAACTGCTGCCGCTCTACTGACTCTGTATGGAAAATCTTGCTGGAGGTAGGCAATGAGAACAAAGCTAGTGTGATTTTATAGAAGCTCTGTCAGCCAAAATATTATTCACAGGATTCTGCAAAGCCAGTGAAGTGCATTTTCTGGAAGTCATAAGTTTAACCAAGTCAGGGGTTAAAAGCATCCAGATTTCTGTGGATATTGAATGGGAAGTAATGCATCCAATGGAGTCCCAGTAGTCAGAAAGGTTCACTGCCTCGCTCTGCTTCATTAAAGTTCATCCCTAAAGGATAAAGAAGAGATCTCACGCAGCAGACTTCTCATGGTTAGTCAAAGGGCTAGAAAATTCAATTTGCACATGCAGCACATAAATGTGGTGTTTGTGCATAAGTGCTAAGGGGGAAATTTACTAAGATGGAAGTTCAATTTCACATGGGATGCTGTTATGGGAAACCAATCAGAATCCAATTCTTATTTATTTAGCACCTTCCAGAAGATAATAGACAGGATCTGATTGGTTTCCCATAGCAACATCCCATGTGAAATGGAACCCCCATCGATTTCAGCCATTATTGCAGGTGATATGGTTGCTCTGAGCAACCTTACACATGCGTACATGCTGGGAAGGAAATGGGCAGGCAGCTGACGTCCGGTGATGTCAGCTGCCTGCCCCCCCCACACCCGCGCCACGGCCTCGTTAGCATGAGAATGCCAAGCGTTCTCTAGTGAACGTCCATGCTAATGGACTGCCTAACCCCCCGCCTGCTGTGTTTGGTGCATGCACCCAGTGAACAGTCTGTTCACTGTGGGTGCACGCACCCTGCGTATGCACATGTGCAGAAATGCGCACATCACAAACATCAGACCCCTTGCGAACGCAGGCAATCTGTGAACGGACCTGAAAAAGGTCCTATGTAAGATGGTTCGCTGTATTTTATTTGGTATATAAAGTAAGTGGAGTTTACACACAAGCCTGGCAGTTTGTTCTTAAATAACCTTTGTATAGGTCTCCATGGAGTCACCCATCTTCTGGGTCTATAAATATACATGTAAGAATGTGTTTTTTTATTTATTTTATTTACAGTGTCTTATATAGAGCAGCAGATTCCATTGCGCTTTACAATTGTAGACAGTGATAGAACAAACTGGGTAACAACAGACAGACATGGAGGTAGGTGGGCCGAGCTTCAAGCTTACAATCTATAGCAGTGGTTACCAAACTGTGTGCCGTGGCACTCTGGGTTGCTGCGGAGCCCTTGCAGGGGTGCCCTGGATTGGTGGGTCCAGGTCCAATTCAAAGTATTTACGGTCAATGTAAAAGGAAAAATCAGTGCTTGTGGCTTCCAATCATAAACTGTGTAGACAAACTGAAGCGAGTCCTGTCACTCACCACATAACTGACACTAAGGATGTCATATAAAAAAATATTTATTTAATTTTTTTTCTAAAGTACTCCAATAAAAAACTTTTGGCCTAGGGGTGCCACGAAAAATATTCTGATACTCTAGGGTGCTGTGATTTCCAAAAGTTTGAAAACCACTGATCTATTGGGTAACATGAGGGAAACACAAGGACAGGCACCAGTAATGAGTTTGAAGAAACTCAGGAGCCCGAGGTGTGCTCCCTACCACCAGTGCTGTGCCTAAACACGTGCAAAGGGGGCCGTGCGATCCAAGTGGGCTTTCTCCCGAAGGAGAAGGGCCCCGTTTTTCCCCTAACCCCTCTCAACCATAAGGCCTAAGAGGGGAAAATAGGGAACGGTGGGTCCTCTTTGCCGAAGCTTAGAGAGACCCTCATTCCTCAACCCCCGGAAGGGTTAGGACGGTAAGTCCTCCGCACCCGAAGGTTTGGAGAGACCCGCAATAGTCTTCCCTCCCCCTTGCTGCTCTGGGTCGTCCTCGAGGGGACCGAAGCTCTCCCCAAAAGGCGAGAGCTTCGGCACATTGGGGAAATGGAAGGCCCGTAAGGGTCGACCACACTACCCAAAAAAACGTGACAAACTACAAAAAACAAAGAACGTGAAAAGTGACAAACGTGAGAGGGAAAATAAATAAATAAAGAGACCCCAGCCAGAAGGGGGGGTGAAAAAAATTGTCCTACCCCATCCAAAAGGACGAGGTAAGGCCGTGATGCCTAACCTAGAGGGGGAAGTGCGCAGTGCAAGTGCTTACTTGTGCAAGGTGATTTTGGGGATCACCCGTGCAGGTTCAGCACCCCCGAGTTTCCCGGGGGGCACAGTGCAGCCTCAGACTCCAGGCAGCCGGCCAGTCAGCGTCCGACCAAGTGTTTCTCCGCTCCACCAGCAGGCCCTTTCCTGTAACCCCCGGACCAGTGAGCAATCTACTCGGTCCCAGCTTTTCCCTTCTTCCTGGGAGTGGATACTAGACTGGGCTTTTCGAGTGACTCTCCCACAGCGGTAAAGACCCCTGAACAAGAGCCCCATCTCAAAGCCCGATGCTTCTCCCCTCCCTACCAGTGGAAAGAATGGTATTTCCTCCCCCAGCAGGGCATCAATACTCAGCCATTCCTAGCACCCGCCCAGAACATGAGGTGATTACTAATCCTCATCTCAGTAGCAAGGTGATACGGTCCAGCTTTTCTCTATTCTCTGCCAGGGGGCGGTCCAGACCCAACTGATAAGAACAGATACTACACTTGATCTTAGCCAAAAGGGACAGGCACCAGTAATAGCATAGCAGTCCCACCAAGTTGCAAGTCCAGAAGGAAAGCTATACAATACATAAGTGCCTCAGAGGGTTATGAGTGTACTTTCAAACTCCTGGCGGCCAGTTGAAGTACACTGTTTCAATGTTGATATGACTATGTTGTATATGCATTTTCTTGTTCTTAGTCAAACGTCTCCATACGCAGCGAGCTTTTTGTCTTTGTGCTCAAATTGGAAAATTTTAATAAAAATCATTTAAAAAAATAAATAAAAACTACATTGTTTCATTGATTACTGGAGCGCACTGTCTGAGTCTTCTACACACACGAGCAACTAACTGAAATAATGCCTATAGTGTGTAATGAAAGTAAATCTTCTTTTCGTTGACTGTCTTTTAACCATGTACTTGGATGTGCATGGAGCTGTGAAAAGATGATAGGTCCTCATAGTATTGGGCATATCTAAAACCAAAACAAACAAATAAAACCCTTGAAAGGAATCCACAATTTGAAGGTCTATTGTAGCCCATGCTACAGCTCACATGGTGCTTCAGCCCTAGCTGGAATGCCCATGTTCAGCTATATTGTCACTCCTATTAATCACTAAGCTTCTAATTAAGCAATTTGTTTAGGAACGATCCCCTCATTAACAGCTGTTTTAACACACACCAGATAACTATGAAATTGCTTGTTGGAACCTGCAGTTTAAACCTGCTATGTGTCCATAGAGATGCCAAGGTAACTACAGTGCATCTGGAAAGTATTCATAGTGCATACATTTTTCCTCATTTTATTATGTTATAGCCTTATTCCAAAATGGAATAAATTATTTTTTTTCCCTCAAAATTCTACAAACAATACCCCATAATGACAGTGAAAAAGGTTTTTGGGAAGATTTTTTTAAAATTTTCCAAATAAAAAATTAAGAAATCACATGTACATGTAATCACAGCCTTTGTTTAATACTTTGTTGATGTACCTTTGGCAGCAATTATAGCCTCAATCCTTTTTGAGTATGATGCCACAAGCTTAACACACATCTTTTGCCAGTTTCGCCCATTCCTCTTTGCAGCACCTCTAAAGCTGCATTAGGTTGGATGGGAAGTGTTGGTTCACAGCCATTTTCAGAGCTCTCCAGAGATGTTTATTCGTATTCAAGTCTGGGCTCTGGCTTGGCCACTCAAGGACATTCACAGAGTTAACCAGAGTTGTCTGGCCACTCTACCATACAGGCCTGATTGGAGAATTGCTGCAGAGATGGTTGTTCTTCTGGAAGGATTTCCTCTCTCCACAGAGGAATGCTGTAGCTCTGACAGAGTGACCATTGGAGTCATGGTCATCCCTGACTAGGGCCCTTCTCCCCCGATCTCTCAGTTTAACCAGCTCTAGTGCTGTGTACACACGGGGGAGATATATTGCTCAGCCATATATGGCTGAGCAATATATGGCTGAGCAATATATTGCTCAGTTTCTCCTGTTAATCAGCGACCAGAAATGGTCGCTGATGAAAAAGAAACTGCCGGGGGGAGCCCGGCAGTGGTAATCAGCTGGTCGCAGGAGCATGTTCCTGCGACCAAAGATCACCACAGGGGCAAAAACGGGAGCGCGCACCCGGCGATATTTCGCCGGTGCACACTCCCATTGCGGGCAATATGGTCGCTGAGCGACCATATTTCCCGCGATTTTGGACAAAATCGCCCCGTGTGTACGCACCTTAGGAAGAGTCCTGATGGTTCTGAACTTTTTCCATTTACGGATTATGGAGGACCTTCAAAGCAGCAAATATTTTTGTGTACCCTTCCCCAGATTTGTACGTCGAGACAATCCTATCTTGGCCTCTACAGACATTTGCTTTGACTTTAGGCTTGGTTTGTGCTCTGACCTGCACTGTCAATTGTGTGACCTTTATATGTGGGATTGTGGACACCGCAGAAACCCACGCAAATGGGTTTCTGTGGTGGGGGCCTGAGGATCGCTGAAAACAAGTCATCCTCACCGTCTAACCCCCTTGCCGGCCGTTCGCCCTATTCTATGTATCGGGAAAATCCTCGCCATCAGAGGACGATGAGGATTCCCCCCAACGAGCCCACTGCATAAAGTGGCGACACTCGCCATTTTGACAGCTTCATCTCGCTGAAACAAAAACAGCATGGTGGAAAAAGCGAGTACAGGGGTGTCAGTTGAATACTGATCCATGAGCTATCGGCACTGCTCACCATAGTGCATTGAATATACCCCTTAAACCAGGGGTAGCCAACTCCAGACCTCGAGAGCTACCAACAGTTCAAGTTTTCCATACCACCTAGCTGGTGGACCTGTTCATTCATTACTCACTATCACATTTTTAAAGATCCACATCCCACATGTGAAGTTAATTACTTGATTCTGTGATGATATCTGGAAATAATTAACTCCTGAGGACTGGAGTTGGCTACCTCTGCATTAGACTGTACTATCAGTGAGAAGAGAGGGTGTGAAGAGGTGCACTGAAGGAAAGTGAGACGCATATATGTAAATGGGGCTGAGAACTGTGAGGGCAAATATGGGGAATAAAAATGAAGGGACAACAAATTGGGGGTAAGTGTAGATAGAAAAAAAGGACAGGCCTCTAGGATCCACATGGTGCATAGTTGTGTTTTGCACATGTTTTACAAAAGTTGGCAAATGTGACCCTCCCCAGGCAAAATGAACATGAGATTGCAAAAAAATAAATAATATTCAGTTAAACATTGTCGCTATTCCCTGACTTTTTAATAAGGGGGAATATGTAAATACGGTACTCTTTACCTAGAACGGCGCCCGTCGCGGGCATCGCGGGTACATTTATGCCTGCCCGCGACGCGACCGACGCGATGCCCGCGATTTTCCCATTGAAAACCATGTTAAACCTGAAAAATCGCGTCGGTCGCGTCGCGGCCGGCCATAAATGTACCCGCGATGCCCGCGACGCGATGCTCCCGATTTCCCATAGGAAGCAATGTTAAAAGCCGCGATGGACCCGATTTTAGTGTTAAATGCCTCAATCCACCCGATTTGGCCATAGAAATCAATGTTAAATGGGCCACAGAGCCCATTAACCCTTAAATGTCCCCCAAAATTTTTTACGCCACCACACCATCCACGCCAACCCGAAGCGTGGCGAGCGCAGCGAGCCCGCGAGGGGCGGCGGTACGCGTCCTACGACCTTTTCATGCCCTACTATCCACGTCGGCGTGGAGTTGAGAATAGAATAGTGTGGCGAGCGCAGCGAGCCACCGAGCCCGAAGCGTGGCGAGCGCAGCGAGCCCCGCGAGGGGACGCGGATACCTTCACAGGTAAGCGCGTCCCCTCGCGGGCTTCACAGGTGTCCGTGGCCACGCGGACACCTGTGAAGCCCGCGAGGGGACGCGTATAACTGTGAAGGTATCCGCGTCCCCTCGCGGGGCTCGCTGCGCTCGCCACGCTTCGGGCTCGGTGGCTCGCTGCGCTCGCCACACTATTCTATTCTCAACTCCACGCCGACGTGGATAGTAGGGCATGAAAAGGTCGTAGGACGCGTACCGCCGCCCCTCGCGGGCTCGCTGCGCTCGCCACGCTTCGGGTTGGCGTGGATCGTGGGGTGGCGTACAAAAATTGGGGGGACATTTAAGGGTTAATTGGGGCTATTTGGGCTCTGTAGCCCATTTAACATTGATTCCTATGGGAAAATCGCGGGCATTGAGGCATTTAACGCTAAAATCGCGGTCAATCAGGCTTTTTAACATTGTTCTCTATGGGAAAATCGCGGTAATCGCGGGTACCCGATTTTGATGTACCCGCGATTTACCCGCGATGCCCGCGATTACCGCGATTTTACCCGCGATGCCCGCGATTTCAATCGTGGGCGCCGTTCTAGGTAAAGAGTACCGTAAATACAATCTTTGGTCCATAAAGAATCTGTCTGGCATTGAAGAGCCTTTGTTTTTGGACCAAGTTTTTTTACTGTATAAAAAAAGCATATTCTTTTTTATACTACATATTTAAATACATTGTAGATATTGGTTAAAAACGTATTTTCCATTTTTTAAATGATAATCAAAGTTGCTAATGTACCTGCCATGTGCTTAAAGCACAAATAACATTTAAAAAGACTCATGTAATATTACTAATTATATAGACCGTATTGTGCAACAATATCTAAATCAATCTAAAAGTGTGAAAGTTGATAGGGAGACTCTATCTTTCATTATTACCCCTTTCACACCAGCCTAAATTCCCGGGTTGAGTCCGGGAACATCCCGGTACTACCTCTGGTGTGAAAGGTACCCGAAACAAATTACCGGGCTAATTTGCCGGCAATCCAACCCTGCTAGGTAGCAGGGTTGTTCCCGGGTTCAACCTGGGGACCTGGCTGGTGTGAATGGGTTACCCGGGTTGTCGGGTCCTCTGTGTCCTGTCCAGCCGGGAATTAACGCAGGCGGCGGGCGCAAATGACGAGACAGCCGGTGGATGATGATAACGCAGCTCTCCGGCGGCAGTGAGGGCACCGGAGAGCTGCGTCATCTTCATCCGCCGCCTGTCCCGTCATTTGTGCCGCCGTGTGTGGATCCCTGGCCTGTGCGGAGGACCAGCAACTGGGGTGAGTATTCATCCTGCTGACTGCACGACGCCATCCTGCCGACGGCCCGCCTCCTCCCCACCTCCTGCCGGCCTCCTTCCCGCCCCCTTCACACACCAGAAAATGCAGGCACATTTCTGGTGTGAATGGGTCCAAACCCGGGAATGTCCCTGCTTGTCCCGGGAACTGAATTCCCGGGTTTGTCCCTGCATTTCTGGTGTGAAAGGGGTTTAAGTTGTTATAGGTGGTGGGGGCTCTCCCTTTTGTCCCAATTTAGTAGTGAGGTTCATCTCTTTGATCCAGGTGGTAGCGAGAGTCTCCCCTTTGCCCCAGGTGGTAGCGAGGCTCTCCCCTTTGACCAAGTTGTTAGTGAAGCTCTCTCCCTTGTCCCAGGTGGTGGTGATGCTCTCCTCTTTGTCCGAGGTGGTAGCAATGCTCTCTCCTTTGACCCAGGTGCTAGCGAGGCTCTACTTTTTATCCCATTGTTCAGGTCTCTAGTCATTAAGCTTCATTTTGCCGTGTAAAATAAAATTTGGAAGAATGTGTTTTTTTTTTTTTTCCCCAGAAGTTTAGACCTACATATTTATTTAATTGTTTGTTTGTGAAATAATTTGTCTACTGTTCTATTAATCCTGTTCCCTCTCTCTAAATTTCACCTCAACAACAACATAATGACCTGCATTACTGTGAGAACAGAACTGCATAAAATAAAGCTCAGTGCTGGAAATTGCTTCAGTACCTTTCTGAAGAGTTTAAAATTAGCTGCACAAAAGAAGCAGTGTACAGAGTGTTCCTTAGCAATACAAAGATGACACGCACACACCTACGCTACTCCCACGTGCCAAAGCAAGGGGTGGAAAACATTTCTGCATACAAAAAGATTGCACGAGTGCAGGGAGTCGGGACAAAGCACAGTTGCATGCTGGAAAATAAATCTATGTATGTGTATGTATTGTGTGTGTATGAATGTGTGTGTGTATGTATGTGTGTGTATGTATGTATGTATGTATGTGTGTATGTGTATATATATATATATATATATATATATATATATTCATATTTTACTGTACAGTGTACTGTATTCCAGTTACACTAAATGATTTGCATACAATAATGCTTTTTATTCAAGTAATGACCTGTTTTTGTCTCCTTGTTATCATTTGTTCCCTAATGGCATTCTACTTTTGGTTAACATGGTGGTATAGTGCCAGACAAGGTCTTATCAGTGTGGGGTTTCTATGTTCTTCCCTTGTGTGGGTTGTTTTCAGAGAATATTCTGGTTTTCTCCCACAGTCCTAAACATATTGGCGGTTTATTTGGTTTATGACCAAATACAAATAAGAAAATCTAGTGTGTGTGTGTGTGTGTGTCTATGTTATAGGTAATCTAGATTGTTCGCTGATGTGTGTGACTAAATATTCTTCTAAAACAATGCGTCAAACCCCCTACGCATGGGCTAACCCTGTGCTGAGCGATGCAGTTTAGCACACATAGATGACACACATGCTATGCGCCAGCGATGTGTGCTGAGCGATTTGTGCTAACTAGCCTTCAATTGGGGAGGGGGGTTGCCCGCACCTCAATGACGCTGGGGGGCATCCACGTGAAGTGTTTGGTTATTTATTTCTAAGCAATCTAGTAAGTAAATACGTTTTATTTATATGGCGCATTTTTTTTCCATAAGATTCAAGACACTTTACAGACATTGAAACAATGCACATAATACATACGTTTTAGGTAGAACAGCAATGGACAGGCCACACAGACATATCAGAAATTCTTACAAGCACAATAAGTAATCAGCATAATGCAGGATTGGTGCAGGCATTTTGCATAGTAACATCCAGAAGTTATGTATTCCACCCTCCTAGGTACCACGTGAGGCAGCCATCTTGGGTGCACTGCATAGGATGACCCTGGGTGGAATAAGTCAGCCCCAGAAGAAACTACACGAAATGGGTGATTTTTAATGTAGTCTAGGGCCCCAACAAGACAGTCGGGCCCATGGGATTTTTATTTCATCGACAAGTGTAACAGATGAGGCAGCCATGTTGGGCATACTACGATGGTTGCACAGTGGGCGGTAAGCCATGCAAGGGCCAGGGCCGCCAATAGGGTGCCGTGGGTACAGCGGGCCCTGGCCTCTAGAAAGGCCCTGGCAGCTCATTTTGCCTCCTCTCCTTTTGTCCTGCTCATCCAGAGGAGGATAATCCAGTGGGGACAAGGGCCATGACTAGGCCAGCGCTGGGTAGGGGGGGCCACCAGAGCCACAGCAGTCTGGTCCGCACCAGTGGTACCCTAACCGGAGACTGCTTTAAGGGATGTCGGTCATTCGGTCATCTGGGGACCAGGTCGCTGTGGTAGAACACAACCTGCGGAGGCCTTAGCTAGGATGGACTACCGTTGCCCGGGGATCAATCCACTGTCTTCTCTCCTCCGTGGTAATCCTCCTATCCGCCAGGTTGCGGGGGCCGCAGCTAGGCTGGACTATCGCCACGCTGCCGGGGGTGGGGGGGTTTAATCCTCCCTCCCACCACCAGCTATACTGCAGGGGGGGCTCATCGCAGCTCGCCAGTTTCTCCAGACGTGATCCAGGGTGGCCAGGGATGGGAGCTCCACGGTATGGAATGGGAGCTCCACTTACTAGTTTAGTCAGATCGATTAGAAAGAGGGCTGAAATTGCCCAATGTATAGGGGGCTTAATGTGTTAGTGCTGTATAAATATATGTTAAGAAATTCTGTCAATAGTGTTTATGCAAAAGAGCATGAGGGGACAGACTGATCATTTCTCCTTGTATTTTTTCTTCCTGGATCATCTTCCTCCGAACATACACACTGTAACTTTTTGCTTTCTATATTCTTTCTTCCTGCTTTACTTTTTGTTTATTTTTTTGTTTTCCTGTTTATAGAAATTAGATGTAATGAAGTAAAATGTCTGGTTTGTGCACATGAAGCATTGTGATATATACATTTACCATGTTTGCTGTCCAGTAAATATGAATTACTATTAGAGCATTGTGTTTAATGAGTTATAACCAAACCTCTATTGATTCATTCTAAGTGGTCTGTTTTTGTGTTTGTATTTTTACAGGGATTGACTATAAGACCACAACCATATTGCTGGATGGCCGGCGGATAAAATTACAGCTCTGGTGAGTGTGTGGAGTGTTCTAGGTCTTTTGTGTAATTATTCTATCGTTTTTTTCTTTTATGTAACCCTCATTTAATGGTGCCATGTATTTTGCAAACTAGACCAGTGGTCCCAAACTGAGATGACCAAGGCACACAAACAGTTCAGGTTTTTTGGCTACCCCTGCTTATTCATAGATGGTATAATCAAACTGACTAAGTGAGGTATAAATTTGGTCACCTGTGCCTAAACGTAGATAGCCATACAACCTGGAATGCTGTTGTGCCTTGAGGACAGCAGTTGAGGACCACTGAATTAGACCGATGTATAGCCATTCCCCCCGACATTGAAATAAAAGGTTTTCTAATATACACATTCCCACAATTGCTCCAAACTTGTTTATGTGCACATTCTCGCACAGCGTTACAGTTCTGGTTAGACCAGTATCAAAACTGATGAGGTAGTGGGCTGTTCAATAGGCTGTTCAATCTTTTAAGGTTATTGGACACCTAATAACAAACTATAGGCCTAATACAAACTGGATCACAAAACACATTTTTTCTCTAATAGACAAAACCATGTTGCACGGCCGGTGGTGCAAATGTAACGTGTAGAGCAGTGTTTTTCAACCACTGTGCAGTGGCACATTAGTGTACCTTGAGCTGTTCTCAAGTGTGTCCCCAGATCTAGAGATGCTAAGACCAGTTTACAGCCACCACCAGTTCAACTGTTCTTTACTGGTCTCTTCTTTTCATGTAAAGGGCCTATTTTATTTTATTTTTTGTTACCTGTGGGGACCAGTGTGATTTTTTTTTTTTTTTTATATATGGGGCCAAGTTTTGTTTTTCCCTGTGGGGGCCAATGTGTTTTGTCCTGTGGGATCTCATGGTGTGCCTTGGCAATTTCAAAATCTTATTTAGTGTGCCGCAAGGTAAAAAGGTTGAAAATCACTGGTGTAGAGTGCGATTTGGGTGAGTTATTTTGTTTCTGTGCAGTGTAAATACGAAGTGCTTCATTTTCACACTCTACTTTATATTTCAGTTTGAACACCCCACACACACATCTAAAGGTGTCCACACACTAGGGCGATTCAAATGTGATTTGGTCACATTTCATGCAATTGCAGCAATAAATCACATGAAAAGCATCCAATCACATGTGATTGACATCATGTCTGATGCATTGCGCTGTTCATGCACATTGCATTGGAGCCTGCAAGTTGCACTGGCTGCAGCAGAGATCTGTCTGATCGCAGCCAAGCCAGGCAGGTGCTATATTGTATGCAATAGAACCACATACAATATATTGCAGGCGATTCTGCCCCCTGGGATGGTCCCAGGCGGCTCAAGGTGGGGGTTGCGTAGGAGTCACTGTAGCTATTGCCCTGGAAACTGTTGGTCAGGTCAAAGATACAAGCATAGGCGTGCGCAGCCCATTTTATTAGGGGGTGCACCATTGGAAGGGCATGTCTATCACCGCCTACTGGGCATGTCTATCACCGCCTACTGGGCATCAATACAAACAAAACAGTTTGGACAGGCGCGCATCAAAAATTTACATCATAATGCCCATTACACATTATGCCACAATCCTTAATGCCCATTACACATTATGCCACACTCCGTAATGCCCATTACACATTAGGTCACAATCCATAATGCCAATGAAACTTTATGCTACACTCCCTAATGCCTATTACAAATTATACCAAACACCGTAATGCCCATTACATCATATGCCACACACACATGTCTTAATGCCTATTACATATTATCCCACATACTGTGAGTGCCGGACTGGGACAGTGGACGGGCAGAGAGGGGGGCGGGGGAGCGGCGGCTTCCTAATATCTGTGGTGGGTTTTGCTGGGGCAGGACAAACCTGCCCTAGTAGGTTTGTCCTGCCCCAGCAAAACCCACCACTCAAGGGGTTAATTGCTAATTTTTCTCCAATGAATAATAACCTAACCTAGCTTGCTTTCTCCTATGAGGAACACTGTGACTGCAGGCAGCCAGGTCACGACTCACGCTGGCTCCTGCTCAGCGTGGATATCATTCACTTCACTGCCTCCCTCTGCCAGGGCGCGTGCTGCAGTTCTGGGCTTGCTCTTTGACTCAGGCTGGCAGCAGCGAGGACGGGAGCGCGGGCAGGACTCGAGGACGCGTGTGCGCTGTGACGTCATCACGTCACGCTAGCGTGTGATGTTTATAGGCGGGGCTAACTTGAATGGAGCCCACGGTCCAGCCTGTGCTTCCAACTTAGTCACCCCCACCGTGTTATGTGTGTACTGCGGGCTTGAGATCGGCGGCGGCAGGCAGCAGGCAAGTAAGGCTGTCCTGACCACCGCGGGGTAACGGTGCTGCTGTACATTTTGCGTGCAATCGCGTGGGGGGTGCTGGCGGGCATTAGGCGGTGCCTGTGCACCCCCGGCACCCCCCGTGCGCACGCCTATGGATACAAGTTAAGTTCTAAAACCAGAGAATAATAATGCATAGTGATAATTGTATCCAGTATACAAAAGTAACATGATCTTAGTTGCCAGATATTCTTTGAACCCTCTGCGGGTTGCAAATTAATAAGAGACCTTCGTTCACGATTACCTATACAGTAACCTAATACTACATGAGAGAAATTCCAAATGTAAATTCTGGCAATTATATTGCAGTCAACTACAGTGTTAAGGTTATTGGTTGTAACCAATAGCTTAAGCTTGAAGAGAAAAATAAAGCTGCATTGAATTAAAACCAGTGTCTTTCAGTGCAAAATGCTTTCTGCGGTCTATAATTATGCTGGTAAGCGTATAATTACCGTGCCTTCAGTAGTTTCTGAATCTAGTGCTCTTCATGCATAAAATTCCTCATAAAGTGCTGGTATAAATTACTGCTCTGGAAGAAAGTGAAATCAGTGCTGACTGTAAGTGTTTTAGTAACCTCAATCTAAAAGACCTAAACAGTCAG
The DNA here is from genome assembly GCF_055691185.1 of Crinia signifera. Taxonomy (NCBI): domain Eukaryota; kingdom Metazoa; phylum Chordata; class Amphibia; order Anura; family Myobatrachidae; genus Crinia; species Crinia signifera. The sequence continues at coordinate 182,425,914 of NC_139222.1, read as the reverse complement.
TGTAATATAATTGTCAAGTCACTGGGGATTCTATTCCCTCACATGCTTCTACAAACTCATGGGAACCAACGAAACACAATATATAAATGTATAATTATTACATAACATACAGTACATGTCAGATGGTCCAAATAGAACGCATATACAGTTGTTTGGTTCACACTTTAGTTTTTTAGGCTTCCCACTTCACATTTACGATCATTCCTCAGAAAACCTCATAATTTAGGGGCAGGGCCGGCGCCACCACTAGGCAACCTTAGGCATTTGCCTAGGGTGCCGGCCGCTGGAGGGCGGCAGTTTGGAGCTTGTCTGCACCGCATCACCCGCCAAACTCCCCCATGGAAAGTCACAGCGCCGCCGGACATCCCCCCACTCCTCTCGTCCCTGGGCAGAGTTGCGGCAGGCAGCGCCGCATTGCACAGGAAGAAACCCCCCCCCCGTAACGTCACAGCGCTGGACTCCTCCTCTCCTCTCCCTTCCTTGGGGAGAGTCGCGGCGGCGCACAGCAAGCCCCCGCAAAGGTAACGGTGCCATGCGCCGCATCGCTGTACCCGGCAGCTTGGCCCCCCTGGAGCGGGTAAGTGTTTGAGCACTGGGGCGCCCACCCCCCTCCCCGCCTGGGGCGCTCCGGTGCCTAGCACCGGCCCTGTTTAGGGGCTAGTGAACCGTTGGATGCATTTTGCATAAAATGTGCCTAGTGCATACAGCTCTGCACCACAGTAATCAAAATCTGTCTCTAGTGTCAAATACAAGTAAACCCAGATGCACATACACAGCAGTCATGCTAATAGTTTATAATGTTCTTCATCATCATCATCGTCATTATCTTCATCAATACACAATCTTTATACAAATAGAAGCAGCTATATATACAGTAGTAGTGACTTGTATCACTGGACCACTAGATCCCGAACAGGTCATGTTTTCAGGTCCCTTCAAAGAGTGCAAGTGAAATACAAGTAATTGGCTTTTAAAATGGGTCAGTGAATAATGACTACACTTTTTCACCTGAACGGTTTGTGGTCATGAGGGTTGTAATACATTAGTGCAGTGGTTCCCAAACTGTGCGCCGTGGCTCCCTGGGGTGCCTCGGGACACATGCAGGGGTGCCCTGGGTTGGTGGTCCAGGACCAAGTAAAATTATTAATGGTTTATTATTTGCCAGCCACCAGCACTGGTTTTGCTTATAATCATAAAATGTGTACAAACAGAAGCAAATCCTGCCCTTTACCACATAACTGACCCTAAGAATCGCATATAAACCCAATCTTATTAAAACATTTTTGGCTTAGTGGTGCCGTGAAAAAATTATTATACTCTAGGGTGCCGTGATTCAAAAAAGATTGGGAACCCCTGCATTAGTGTAATGGGAACCACTGGATTACTATTTTGTAGGAAAGGAATTGGTATAAAGTCACACATTAGTGATGCCTTGCACAGATCAATTGTATCAGACTTGTTTCTTTGTTTTTTTACCCTTTAGTGTGAAAACTTTTTTTTTTTCAAATTTTTCTATCTTTTTCTTCTCTGTACTACTGTTTTTTTTTTCTTCAGTTAGACATCTTTGTTCAGTTATGTAGCAGCGTTTTTCAACCACTGTGCTGTGGCTAGTGTGCCTTGAACTATTCTTAAGTGTGCCACCAAAAACCAAGATGTCCACACCAGCTTACAGCCACCACCAGTCTAACTTTTATTCACTAGTCTCTTGTTTTCATGTGAGGGCCAATATATCCTATTCTAGTCTGATGGTGTGCCTTGGCAGTTTAAAAATCTAGTTTTGTGGACCGTGAGTTGAAAATGGTTGAAAAAACATAGTAAATTTAGTGTATAGAATTAGTGTTTTGGCATGGCTAAATTAAGTCTGCAGTGTACTATTGGCCACGGTTTTAGGATAGGTGTATGTGTACACATCTAGAAGTGATTTAATTAGAGGTGGTTGATTTCAGTGCCTCTACAAATATAATGATAATAATATTAATAAGTTTGCAGTGACCCACCAATAACTGGAATCTCAACTTCCAGTGTAGTCATTCCACGAATTACAGTATGGTTAACCTTAGTCTTTTTTTAAACCATGACCAAATGGAGTAATTTATACAGTATACATGTCCTCTGCACACATTGATTTAGCAGAAGTATCAGTTTACACACAAGGCTGTACTACAGAGAGAACAAATGTAATCCCCTTTTTCTGGAGCTGTAGAGTTTTGTGGTCATAGCTACTGGCAGACCATCCCGCTCTCTCCATAAAAGGGTCTGCATGGGGTGTGGATTTGTGCCAACAGTAGTTGGGAAATCATATTCCTAATTACTGTATGTTTAAAACATGTGGCAGAGAATTTTTGTCTCTAAGAAGTAATTGTAGAAAACGACAAATCCCTATGCACGATAAGTAATTATCGTTGGTAATCTAAAGTAATTAGAATTGTACATTTCATTGTGATTAGATCATTAAAAATTAACTGCTTTCACTGATCTTTCTTAATTTAGTCTGCTATTCATGACGATTATCATTAAAATCAATGTAAAAGGTTTGCACATTTTACTTTCTAATAAAGTCTATAAATTGCATTGAGATTCCCGATGCTGCTGTTTAGTTGGTCAGGTGATTCACATCCTTCCTCGCCTTATATTACCACCTAATTAGTTAGTGGCAGAGCACTTGAATAAATACACCCAATTTGGTAATGGCGCAGCCATGTGGTCAACGCAGTCTATTCAAAGGCTCTTCTGAGTGTTGTGGGTACGCTCCATATCATTAACTATGTGTGCTCCCATGTATAGCTTATGACTCCTGCCCGTCATTGTAACATGCCGGTCAATTTTTGCTGATATGGCTTGGTTTTGTCCAGAAGCTTGTGGACAGTTTCCAAGAATGGTGCTTGCAGTAATTGCTGAACATGGTGACCAAGTGTGGACATCAATAAAATCTGATTGCTCTTTTTACTGTCTCTGTCCTATAACTTTGATCTACATATAGTGTATACAGTACTTGTGTAATAACTGGGCGCCCGATTTGGAGATCGGGTCGGAAAAATCGCATCGCATGCAACCTAATCGCATGCGATGCGATGCGATCGACGCGATTTTCAATAGGATTCAATGTTTAAATGGTCCTGTTCATTTCCCCACTATTCAAGTGGGCATAGAGTTGATTTTATATAGCATGGCGAGCGCAGCAAGCCACCGAGCCCGAAGCGTGGCGAGCGCAGCGGGACGCGGAATTCCTTTCTAAGTAATCTGCTTCCCCTCGCAGGGCTCGCCACGCTTCGTGCTCAGTGGCTCGCTGCGCTCGCCATGCTATATAAAATCAACTCTATGCCCACTTGGATAGTGGGGAAATGAACAGGACCATTTTAACATTGAATCCTTTGGAAAATCGCGTTGATCGCATCGAATGCGATTTGGTCGCGATGCGATTTTGCCGAAAATCGCATCGCATCTGATTGTATGCCTTAAGTTAAGGCATACAATCAAATAATCGGGCGCCCAGATATTACAAAAGTACCGTGTATACTTGCTCACAGCATCCCATTTCACTAATGTATGACAAAGATTGTAGAGAATTTGTAGGCCCAACTGTAAAAAATAAAAAAAATGGGACATGTGACAAAAGTTTGTATAGCCTACAGCCACTGAAATAATTATTGTTCTTTCTGTATACTTTTAAGGTTACATGTGAACATTTTCTAAAGATAGTTATGCGTTTATTTTCATTTTGTTCTCTTCTCATAGGGATACATCAGGACAAGGAAGATTTTGCACTATTTTTCGTTCATATTCCAGGGGAGCTCAGGTGAGTCAGTGGCAGAAACCAGTTTATGTGATAGTGGGGGAGATCATTTTGTCTTTTTTTTTTATTTTTTGGTCAACGTTCACTAAATTGTCAGGCAAAGGTTGTATGTGCTAAGATGTCGTATTTGCCACAATTGCGGCATTTTCATTTTGTAGTGCTTGGAAAAATTGGGGTACTCCGTCATATTTTGTCCTGAAGTGAGACGTTGCAGGATGAGATATAAGGAGCGGAGAACATGGGTTTTTGGGGATGTTCTGGCATAGCATCTTTCTGCAGAAGGAATTTTTTTTTTCCTGGATACAGGTCACAGTTTAGCCAATGCATTGCATTGGATGGCTTTTATATAATCTTTGACAGTTACTCCTGATGGTGCGAACATACATTTACAATTTCACCATACTCACTTACTATACATGTGCAGTCACAACCCAGCAATGGGTTGGCACAACCTTGAATATTCAAGGCAGGCAAATCTGCACCTGGTATCCGCATCTTACTTTTGGAACAGAACCTGGAATATGCTTACACCCTTTTATTTTAACTTTATTAATTGCTGCAATTTGGCATAATTGGTCTGATACATTTCTTTCTGCATCAAGCTTAGTACAGCGTTTTTTTAAAAAGTATTTGAAGACAGGTTTTAGAGGTTCTTTTTTTTTTTTTTCAAAGACAAAAATTTATTTAAAAAATGGCAACATTTGTATTTGTTTAATTTAGCAGAGATTTAATTAAGGTCAAATAAAAACATAAGATGTCTGGTACAATGTTCTGGTGTGTGTGGATTTTTATAATGCAGCGGTTTTCAAACTGTGGGTCCTAAAGTAGGTTGCGACTATCTCAGCATTGGGTCACCATTGATGATTCTCTGATCTCTCAGTCAGTGATCCAAGGTGCCTGAAAAATTATTTGAAATGTCTTACTTCAGACTCCTCGCATCACTAGCTTGGGGATCTGTGGAGTCATCAGGAAGGCTTCCTGCCATCCTCTGCCTCCCTGCCATCACAGCACGTATAATCTTTGACATTCGAATGAATATATAAAAAAACACCAGCAGAGCAGGGACTCCGAAAGGAGCTGGTTTGTTGGCCATTCTGTAGTAACTTGATGTTGTCCTGTAACACTTTTTATTGTCTTAAAGGTTCCCAGAGCAAAATAGTTTGAGAACCCCTGTTATAATGTATCAAAAAACAGCAAAAAAAAAGAAAGTTTTGGTTCTATGCACTGTCATAAGCACATGCATATACTGTATGTTTTATAAAATGTAGAAAATAGAGGTGTAAATGGTTACACAGAGAACATGGATGGGGAAGGGGGAAATATGAAAGGATGATGAAGGGAAGAAGATGAGCAGATGGGGAGAATATGAGGGGATGTGGAAGGGAAGACTGAGAGGATGGTGAAGAATATGAGGGGAAGGGGAGACAATGGGGCAGATGTATTAAGCCTGGCGAAGAGATTAACTGGAGATAAAGTGGAAGGAGATAACGCACCAGCCAATCAACTCCCAACTGTCATATTTCAAACACAGCTGATTGGCTGGTACGTTATCTCCTTCTACTTTATCTCCAGTTTATCTCTTCGCCAGGCTTAATACATCTGCCCCAATGAGAGGATAGGGAGAATATGAGAAGATGAGGAAGGGGAGAATATGAGAGGATGGGATGGGGAGACAATGAGAGGATAGGGAGAATATGAGAGGAAAGCAAGAATGATGGGAAGGGGAAACAATGAGAGGATAGGGAGAATATGAGAAAATGAGAGGAAGGGGAGAAAATGAAAGGAAGGGGAGAATATGAGAGGAAAGCGAGAATATTAGGGGAAGGGGAGAATATGAGAGGATTGGGAAGGGGAGACTATGAAAGGATGAGGATACGGAGGAGATGAGAGTAAGAGGAGAATATGAGAGGATGAGGAAGGGGAGAATATGAAGGATTATTAGAATATGAGAGGATGGGGGGAATATGAGAAAATGGGGAAGCGGAGAACATGAGAGGATGGGCAATGGAAGAATATGAAAGGATGAGTATACGGAAAAAAATGAGAGTACGAGGAGAATATGAGAGGACGAATAAGGGGGGAATATGAAAGGATTAGAATATGAGAGGATAAGGAAGGGGAGAATATGAGATGATAGCGAGTAATTGAGAGGAAGGGGAAGGGGATAATATGAGGGGAGGGGGAGAATATGAAAGGATTGGAAAGGGAGATCAGGTTTTATCTCTTCTCTTTTAGAAGGTGCTAAATAAATAAGTACAATATAATCTGGTTGCTATGGGCAATATCCCATCTTCAAAAGAACTCCCATCTTCCCAATTTACTCCAAGGTGTCCATATTTTCTAAAATTACAATACTTCTGCACAAGCGACTAGTATTTGCCATACGTGTCAGATTGTGGGGATACGGTATGCAACTATAAAGTTGGTCTATCGCACGTCATGGATCTTGTTTTCTCAGGAGTGAACATTTTATTTAGGTTATTATGTGGAATACTTTTTAAATTCACATGCAGAACTCAAAATGTTTAAATGATTTGTTAGACAATTTTAAAGATCACTGTACTCTAGGGCATATACACTTATAGGCAGACTGTTCCATCCTTTTTGAAGTTCATAAGTGCAGCATATGTAGTGTACAGAGACCAGCACCATTAAACAATGACAAGTTTTAGCAATAATAGTTTTAAGGCTGTCTGGTGGTAATATGTCGCTAAGGCCCCCAAAATTGACAAATCAGGGGTGGTTAGCAATGACCTTGGCTGATGCAGAATACATGCAGACAACCAGTTTCCGCTTTATTAAGACTCCTCCAGGCAGGAAACATTTGGGATGCTTGCAGATATTTACTATACAATAGTATCGGAATACACCATCTTAGATATACACAACTATGACTGTAAAACTGCCAAGCTTGCAAGTAGCTCACTGGTATCATGCTAATTGTTGACACCAGGGGCGTAGCTAAGGGTTCATGGGCCCTGGTGCGAAAGGTCACCTTGGGGCCCCCCTACATACAACAAAATTAAAATCTCGGTCTGTTTATATTTTAATACATCATTGCCAAGGGGGGTTAATGTCCGTTGCCATGGGTTCTTGCTCGTTGCCAAGGGGTTAATATGTGTTGCCAGGGGTTATTGGATGTTGCCAAGTAGTTAAATTTTTTTTTATCAGGGGTTAATGCTCGTTGCCAAGGGGGGTTTATTCCCGTTGCCAGGGGTTCTAGCTCGTTGCCAAGGGGTTAATACGTATGTGCCCACCCCAGCCACCCGCCCGTACGCTGCTGTTGCTGCCCCTGCCTTACCCTGCGCAGAGAGAGACAGACGCTAGAGTCATTTTTCACTTCCAGCGTCTCTGACAGGGAGCACAGCTCTGCAGCCGCGTTACCAGGAAGTGCAGAGCTGCGCTTCCTGTCAGACGCTAGAGGTGAATTATGACTTCTAGCGTCTGTCTCTGTGTGCAGGGGAAGGCAGGGGCAGCCGTAGCTGACGGGCTGGTGGCCGGAAACATAGGCGCACCGGCAGCTATTGCAGTGCTGCCGGCAGCCTAGTGAGAGCTGAGATGAGGACTCGGAGCGGAGGTATGACCTCTGAGTAACCAGGCCGGACAGTGGCGGGGGCTGGGCCCCCCTGGCTCAGGGGCCCGGTCGCAGGTGCGACCTCTGCGACCCCTGTAGCTACGCCACTGGTTGACACTAACATTAACCTGCAATGGTGGAAACTATGAAGGCAAGAATTAGCACACTGGTTTTACACCAAGAATTCTTTGATTGTCCCTTTTTAAAATGTTGGTGAATGCGACTTGGCAACAATATTTAATAACAGATCTTATATTAACAGAGGATTCTATTAGATTACTGATTAGTTTAGTGTCCATGTTATTTGGACATCACGGATGGTGTAATGGTTAGCCATACTGCTTCGCAGCACTGGGGTCATGGGTTTGATTCCCACCATGGCCCTAACTGTGCAGAGTTTGTATATTCTCCCCGTACTTGCGTGGGTTTCCTTCGGGTTATCCGTTTTCCTTCCACAATCCAAAAATATACTGGTAGGTTAATTGGTTCCCAGCAGGGGCGGATTGGGCCACCGGGAATCCGGGCCATTTCCCGGTGGGCCGGTCCAGACCCCCCTTGCTTGGTCGACTCCTGCACCCCCCCCCCCCCCCACCTGGGCTGCAAAATATCTCCACCAGCAACAAACCCCCCCGGGTTGCAAAATAATATTACCAGTAAATAACTGGTAATAAATAAATAATAGGGCATATACTCTGCTGCCTGTACTGTGCTGATAAGCTCTGGACAGGAGACACGTGACAATGATTTACAGACCCTGTACAGGCAGTTTCCTTTCTCCATTCCAACTAAACACAGGAATTTGGCATGGAAAATTAGCAAGACTGACTCACTAATACAATATATCTTTCTGCAGCAAAAACCTCTAGTACAAAAAAACACCCAATAAATCCATATTGCTAATGCTCATAGAGGACACCATAAGAACATTAATCTAAAATCTCTTTATATGGAAAGCAGTATGGGTTCTAAAATGGTGTTGAGAACTGGAATGGGTCACTGGGTCGACCACTGAAGGTCGACATGGCTAAAGTTAACAGGTTTGGAAGGTTGGCACAAGCATGAGATCGACAGTGGCAAGGTCGACAGTCAAAAAGGTTGACTTGAGTCTTTTTTTTTTTACCCAGAATGTTGACATAGTCGACATGGACACCGTCTAAGTGTACTGTGGCCCCTCGCATGGCTCACACAGTATGACAGGCACAGTGGCTGCCGGGAGCATCAGTGCACATTAGCAAGGTAGTAGAGTGAGGAGAGCGCCTCCTCAGCCTGGTGCCTCCCTGATTTACATAAACTGCTGAGCGATTACCGCCAGTCCTGTTCCATCACATCTCAATGCTTCTGGATTGGGGAGACTTACCTGTGGTTTCTGTTACATGGTTTATATTTATATTGTACGTACCTAAATGGAATTTTTGTGCTATTTTGTATTCTACTTGGTGGATGTTTGTATTGTTTACTGTAAACATTCAATGTTTTTGGCATAAATTTTTGTTTTGTATATAAAGTAGCTGGACATTGTCAACAAGCTTTTTGTGGATAAATATTCTATTGAGTTTTACATCAAGCTGAGTGATTTCACAGAAACATATAGCCTGCCAAGTACGTGACCGTCTATGAGAATCTCAGTGACGCATCACACTCAGATTCAGGCTAATATAATAGTCACTGGGCTCTTCGTCAACACTGCTGTGAGGAAATGTTACACAATCCTGATGGTCTGTTACTACAGATATATGTTTATGGGCACTGCTCAGTGTGTATGACCCAAGACTCTGGCAAGACGTGCACTCTGCATATTTTTGTGGTTTGTGGATTGTGAAACTCTTGTATTTAATTGTTAACATCTTCAGTTGTAACAATAAGTGCTGAATTTGTATACCTTCTGTATGTGCAACAGCAATTGCATTATGTACGAGGATACAAAATACACAATGGGGCAGATGTATTAAGCCCAGAGAAGAGAAAAACTGGAGAGAAGGTGGAGATAAACTGAATGGAGAAGAAAGCACCAGCCAATGAACTGTTTGAAAATGACAGTTGGGAGTTGATTGGCTGGTGCTTTATCTCCTTTCACTTTGATATCCTGTTTACTCTTCTCAAGGCTTAATACATCTGCCCCAATGTTTGTTAATCACCACCAAATTGTGTAAAAAGCATACCCTCCAACATCTGAAGGGCAGAAACTGGTACAAATTCAGAATACTTCCTTATACTTTCAATGTAGAGTTGGAGACCCAGAAAACCGGTAAAAAGCGGAACACCACCTGCCAAAAAGGTACAGTTGGAGGTTATGAAAAAGTGTTGCCCACAGTGGGACATTACTGGCCATGGATGCTTTGCCATGTCCTCCAGTGTAACAAGTGTGGGATGTATCTAGTCCTATTCAGCAGTGATAAGTTGAAGCGCTATATTCCGCTGTATTGGACAAGACTGGTGTTGCATTTTCCTGCTATTGACTTGATGTGTTGGGAATGTGGACAATCTGTGTTGCATTTTGGTGTTCTAGGAAACATTTCAAGTTGTGACAAGAATGTTCCTGCTGTAGGGTAATGTCAGTGTGCATAATGCATGCAATGACCGCACATAGCGTAATCAGTAGTGTACAAAGTGCCGTCTTACATCAACTACAAGATTATGGGCCAGATGCACTAAGCTTCAAAAGTGTTAAACAACCAACCAATCAGCTCCTGTCTGACATTTTTTAAACGTCTGTGACATGGCACGTTAGGAGCTGATTGGCTGGCTGTTTATCACTCTCCATTTTATATCTTTTGAAGCTTGGTGTATCTGAGAATTTATGTCCTCATCTCGCACTTGGCACAGACTTGCAGTCTCATTCAGTACCTCTATTATAAGTAAGGTGGTGCCTTACTACATTATGTACACATACAGACCAGTCACTAGGTCGACATTGACAAAAGGGTCGACACAAGCATGAGTTTTGCACAATTGTTTTTCATAAAAAAAACATTTTTGGCGTGTGTGGGGGTGACTACTTTCTCATGCTTTTCCATCCATTTGGACTCCGAATGGGGGTGGTATAGTATGCCAAGCGGTGGTAGAGGAGCGAGGCACCTGGCTGAATAATGGGGAGGATACGCGCTACACTAATTGGCGGCCCACCTTTTGCTTGTGTCAACCTATTGAATGTTGACCTTTTGATGTCTACCTAGACATGGTCTCTGAGCTAATCTATACAAGTAGGTACTTGCAATCACTGTATGGGCAATACAAAATCCTATTTGTAATGTTCCCTTCTCTATTTTGCGATCAGTCAGTGACTGTGGGAGGACAGCTTATTGGTCTGTGCTTCACCATGTACTCCATCCCATAATCCCTGTCAGAGGAATGCAGTGGCTCGCACCCAGTATAGGATTGTGTGGCTTTGTAGCAATATACTGAGCCATCGGTCCCAGGAGCCCCGCAGCATCAACAATGCAGTCATACTGCTATGTGACAAGTTATATAGCATGTATATAGGAAATTGAATACCCATATGGTATCTTTGCAGTAATTTGCCATTTTGTTCTCCAGGGATGTGACAACACTTTATTGGTTTGTTTTTGCCCTCAGCAGCAGATATTTATTCTCTCAAACATCAAGCAGATGTTAAATCATCTATAACCTATAGAGACTGTACAAATAGAACAAATAATGATAAATAGTTCCAGAGATTTAAATTGAAGAACAAATCTCAATTTAATCAAGTTCTTTGTTCTACAGGGCGTAATTCTTGTCTATGATATCGCCAACCGCTGGTCTTTTGATGGCATTGATCGGTGGATAAAGGAGATCGATGAGGTGAGATATTTTATTTGCATTTTTATTAAAGTGACTTGTGTCTTGAGTATGTGACTACCAGTGGCAGCTCTTACCAGTATGGAGGAGGGGGGCTGCCGCAATGCGGGCCTCCCCCCAGCGCTGCTGTCCGTGTCCAGCCGAGCTTCCTGGCTCCTCCTGTCCACCGCCGTGCTCCCCGTCCAGGCGCGCTCCCGAGTCCCCTGCACGGGGCCAGTGCATGCGCAGTAACTTCATACATACTGCGCATGCGCTGGCCCAAGCCTCCGGGGGCTGCCTTTGCAGCAGCTCCCGGAGGCTTGATGGGGTCCCTGGGTTCCGGCGCATGCGCAGTATGGTCCACGTTACTGAGCATGCGCAGAACCCGTTTTGGGGGCTGCTGCACATTTGCGCACAGAGAGGCATCCTGGAGGGAGGGACAACCTCCCAATGGGATGCCTTAAGTGACTGGCAGGTCGGACTCCCAATAGGAAGTCACTGCCAGTCACAGTGAAGCCAGAGCAGTCTCACAGACTGCATCTGGCTTCACTTTAGGCAGAGAGAGTGGTGGATTTTAACTGGTGGGGCTGCAGCCCATAAGTACAAACTGCCACTGGGGACTACCATAACTTTTACCAACCCAGCAACCAATAAATTAAGGCAATGTGGGACCCATACCTTCCAACATGACCCTCTCCAGGAGGGACACATTGCTCTGCTTCTGGACTTCCATCTTAATGTATGATTACCATCACCTGTGGTGAAACACCTTTCTTATCACCTATCCTGTATAAAACAGGTGATGGCAATCATACATTAAGAGGGAAGTCCAGGAACAGAGCATGGTGTCCCTCCTAGAGAGGACCATGTTGGGAGGTATGGGGACCTGTTAAAAGTAAGTATTGTTGCATTTTCAAAGTTGTCTGCATATGAACTGGTCCTTCTAAATGTATTTCTTTACAGTTATTTATATAGTGCACAAATATTCCCTCCTATAGTTTCCTGTCGCATTGATAAATTGCTCTTGCTTTAAGAATGGTTTTCAATAAACAATTGACATGGAGGTTATTAAGGAAAGCTGTACCCCCAGAAAGCAGAAATTGCCTCAAATGTACTCATTAAATCGGTTATACATTTATCATACCTACTAATCTGCATCTGAAATGTCACCCAAACAACTCCCAGTGTTACAAAATGCAGTGTGACTTGTCCACGTGACAGGACCTGGATGTTGCCAGGCAACCATGACCGTGTGTCTTCAAGCTGCAAAGGCCTATGGTCCACACTGGTTGCTGAGCAACTGGCACACTGGACAGCTACTGCTTCACTGGTTGCATAGTGAAACCAGAAGTTAGGACTTTGTGCTGCGATGCAGCTGCAGAGAATTACTAATACATACCCTCCAACATTCCATTAGCTACAAAATGCTCTCCCTGCTGCTCTGATTGGGTACTATCCCTGTTATAAGGCAGTCAGCTTGCCTAAAGGCCCATACACACTGGGCAACTTTGAGCTGAAAGTCTCTGAAAACAGCAGGTTTGAGCCACTTTCAGCTCAAAGCCGCCCAGTGTGTATGACCTGCGCGCTCCCACATCATCGCCTGGAGAGCCATTCATCTGTTTGTTATACCAGCAGATGAACGTCTTTCAGGACGGCTTTGAATAGTGCTCCGCTATGCAACGCCCCCCCCCCCCCCCCCTTCCGTCAGCGATGGGCAGGGGGAAAGCTGCTCAGTGTGTATGCACTGAGCGGCTTTCCCAGCAGCGATGACAGCAGTCATCGCTGTCCATACACACTGGGCATAGTTGCCCTGTGTGTATGGACCTTTACTTTGCCGGTTATAGTTTATACTTTGTGTATAAGTCACTGGTCTCTGTCATGTTCCTGTGGATTTACTTTTTGTTTATACCTTGCCTGTGTGTTGTGTCTGCCAACTTATCTTAGCAACTACTCATCTGACTCCAGCCTGCACTCTCAGTGTAGCTGTACTTTCTGCACCATGCCTGCAAACCATCCCACAGTGTTACTCACTTTCGGTCAGATGCACTAAGCTTCAAAAGTGATAAAATGGAGAGTGATAAACAGACAGCCAATCAGCTCCTACATGCCATGTCACAGGCTGTGTTTGAAAAAATGTCAGGCAGGAGCTGATTGGTTAGCTGTTTATCACTCTTCATTTTATCACTTTTGAAGATTAGTGTACCTGGGCTTATATCTGTAAGCTAGTTCCACATCTGCTTTCTTCCATTCAGACTCCAGTACAGTGGTATACTATTGTATATTGCTGCAGGTAATAATACCCTGCAGTCTCCAACTAATTGAGAAAGCTCCTACTGCTGATGTTTAAAGGAGCCCATACATGCTCCGATCCCGGTGTGCCTTCTGGGCTAAAATAGCATCCATCACATCACATCGCATTGCATGCCTTGTGCATGTAATGCGATGCGATGAAAAGCAAGTACAAAAAGTATGTGCAGCACATACTTTTTGTACTGTGCGATGAGGTGCCGCCGGAGCGCGCACCTCAAAGCACACATCGCACAGCCGGGATCGGAGCGTGTATGGGCTCCTTAATTCCTGTCAGCATCCTGAGTACCGGTGTGTGCATCTAACACTAAGGGTACTACGGATGGCTGTTATAGGCAGAAGACCCTTTAATTGGCTCTTACAAAATTGGCTGGCGTTTTGTAACACCCAGCTTTACAATTACACTTCTTTCTATGTGTATACAGATGTGTCTCAGTTCGCATTATACAAAATGCATATGCAGGTACATTGCTTGTAAGAATAGCTGTGCTGTGCTGTGCTGTGATTAGTCGCACCTGTGACTCAGCCACTAGAAGCTAATGGACCACGCATGATACATTTACTGACACTTGTCACAGCTGTCTTTCTATAACGAGTACGCATAATGTGTAAGTTTGCCACAGACACATCTGTACATGTTTGTGTCCTTTAACCATTTGACCTGTTCGCAATTTTTTTTTTATTATTATTGGTATGAAATTACACAAATAGTTATTTAAACCTAATTAAGTATAATTTTATGATCAAAAAAGCAGATTTTGATGTCATTAAGCACCTCCCCCATTTTTGCAATACAATTGCCGGGTCTATGGGGTTAAAATGACGCAAATGCCACGATTTGCATCAATGTAGCCGTGCCCTCTAGCTTTGTGCGGTCAAATAGTGATGTGGGATTACGTGGTGGATGTTGGAGTCCTGCCCACCTTGTAGAAGCCATTGCACTTGTTTTCTCTTGTAAAGTTACAGTAAATGGTTGTGTTCCTTTACTTAATTGTCTGTCAAACATGTTTATTGTCTTCCTGCATTACTTGTATTGCCCTGTGCCGCTGCCTGATATGTTGTGAATAAAATGGTCGATATAGAAAAGTTGAAAAAAAAAAAAAAAAAGTACCTTCTCAGAAAGACCTTTTAACATTTTTAAGATAAGTTTTTGCATTTTGTGTGTTTCTGCTTTGTACCTTTTTAATTAAGGTAGTAGATCATTTTTATTAATTTTAATAATCCTTTCTAGCATGCACCAGGGGTTCCCAAGATTCTAGTGGGGAACCGACTGCATTTGGCATTCAAGCGACAAGTGTCCACAGAACAAGCTCAGTGCTACGCAGAGCGCCTCGGAATGACTTTCTTTGAAGTCAGCCCTCTGTGCAACTTCAATATTACAGAGTCCTTCACTGAGCTGGCACGGATAGTGTTAATGCGTCATGGGATGGACCGTCTCTGGAAACCGAACAAAGGTACGTTCCAACTTACTCGTGCTCATCTAGAATCCATTTGACATATTTGTCAATGTGAGTGGGTATTCTTACATTTAAGAATTGGCTTTTCATTAACATTCAAAGCAACAAAAATGAATGTGTACACTGAGCTAGAACCCTGTTCTGTTAGACAACCTGATTCTGGAATTGGGTACACACTTTTTAAAGAATACATTTTGTCTTCATCTTCATAGGATGGTAGAGTGCATTTTTTCCTACACATATCAAGACAGCAATTTTATGTTCTTAATCCATTCCAATTGCAAACTAGTTGGATGTTAGTGCAGGGTCACCTTTTTAACATTTCTTATTCCCCTCCTATGGTGTGTTTTTCTAGAATGTAGATGTCTTTGTTTTTATTTTACCTGGTGAGCAAATGTCAGATTACTGGCTATATCTGGTTATGAACAGCAGGATATGATAACTGCAGCTCTCCTCTGCCACCTTCAGGTCATATTCCATTATAGCATCACTATGTAAATCAATACATGAGTCCAGCGGTTTTCAAACTTGGTCCTCAGGACTCCACACGTCACTTGGTTGGAACAAAAAACAAAAACCTAATAGCAAATAGTGAACTGTCATTTGCTCTCATCCATTACCAGGTTTTTGTTTCAACCAGCCAGATCTGACAATAAATCTGTAGACGTATGGCCAGATTTAGTCTAGTATCTCAGGGGAATATAATACTCGCAAAGAGTTCATTTTAGCACCCTGCAACTTTCGAAACATGTGCAGTTCCTCTTTCCTGCCTGAGGTGTCGCTATCTGCTGGGGGGTGTCTATCATAGTGGTTCCCAAAGTGGGTCCCAACCTTCTCAGCATGGAGTCGTGACTCCAAGTTGCTGACCATCAGGCTGATGACTTTTCTAATCTCAGTCAGTGATTCAAGGAGTCTGATAAGTCTGTTAAGTACCGATAAGTACCATTGAAAAACGAGGAGAGAAGTACTCTAACAAGGAGGAAGGTACCATATACTTTGGACATCAGGTGATAAGAGCGCCATTAAAGGGCCATTAATCCCTGTAATGGATTTTTTTGAAAGTCTGTTGAATTGTCTGGTATTTTAGATTCCTCCCATCATTTTGTGCCTCCACAATGCTGCCATGTATGTGCTGTCTGCTGACTACACATGTTATGTGATGACCTTCTGCAGTAAATTGCTGGAGTCCAGTAATTATTTTTATTGTCTGATGTAGTCCCAGAGCAAAATAGTTTGAGGACCCCTGCTCTATCACATGGTGGCCTGTATCTCAACACGGAGCACACTGTACTAGAAGCACCAAAGCAAACAGCGACACCCCAGGCAGGAAAGAGGAACTACTCAGTTTTCAAAAGGTGCAGGGTGCTAGAATGAGAGTAAGTGTGGGATAAGTTGATTTCTGACATGATGTTATGTGAAGAGGACACACTGGGAGACTGTGATCAATTCAATATTGTGTGATTAATTTGATATTGTGTGTGACTAAAGGTGCATACACACTGGGCATTTTTACCCAGGGTGTATGGACAGGGATGATGGGGAAAATTGCTAGGATGAAAATCGCTCAGTGTCTACACACTGAACGATGTTCACCCGTCTAAGCGATTTTCCTGGGGTGGATGCTATGGAAAGCCATCCACCACGGCAACACCAGCAGATGAGTGGTGGCCGCCAGTGATGATACAGGAGGGCACACTACCGCTCACCGCTTCTCCGTACACACTGGGCAGCATTCAGCTCAAATGTCAAAACTGAGCTGCTTTCAGCTCAAAATTGCTCAGGGTGTATGGGCCTTTAGTCTGTATATGGAGCACATTTAGACACTGATATACAAGTGTCTCATACCAAATTATTCAGCAGAGTCTTCTGAAGATACATAGCCACATCTCTTTTGGCTAAAAAAGACACTTGGCAAAAGCAGAGTCTTTCGGGACCTGGCCCTTTGAGAGAGGCTGTTTGGAGAGGCTGCTACAATGTATATTAGCATTGACTAATTTACAGACACAAGCACATAATTGGGTAAAACATGTGAAATAAGTTATTTACAGTAATACTTTTGCTTTAACATAATCTTGTCTGGATCCTTTGACAGTACTGAGCCTACAAGACCTCTGCTGTCGTGCCATCGTATCCTGCACCCCTGTACACCTTGTGGACAAACTTCCCCTCCCAGTTGCCTTAAGAAGCCATCTAAAGTCCTTCTCCATGGCCAACGGACTGAACGCAAGGATGATGCATGGCCGATCTTACTCGCTCACTGCCAACAACTTAAACAAGAGGCACAGCCTCAAAAAAGCCAAGATTATCCGTCCACCACAAAGCCCCCCAAAAAACTGTACCAGGAACAGCTGCAAGATCTCCTAAATCATACCGAGAAAAACCCATTTGCTAAAATGTATGCCCAGAGTTGCAGCGCACTGTACACACCACCAGGGGTAGCTAAACTTGCCATGGAAGAGAAGGACTCACGCAACATATAAGATCACATTCCTTACATCATGGTCGATATAGGGAATTAAAAGGAGAATTAGGTATCAATAATGCTGCTTTTGAAGTGTATTGAGGAAGAGTGAGGAGATCAGACAAACCTTGTAAAATATCGCTGTGCAGGTATTGCGATGTTAAAATGCATGGCCCTATTTTATAACTCTTTATTTTATTGTTTGTGTGCTTATACCAGGAATATTTGACACCGTTCTGAGCTTATAATTATGTCAGTATTTTGGCAATCCAGTTTACTGTGTGATTTGTGCTCCCTTTTTTTTTATAAGGTAATTGATCTTCAGAGTAATTGCGTTAGTAGCAAACTGAACGTTTTGTAACGTGTACAATGCGGTATGCACACTGATCAGCTCCTAGAGGTATTATAACTTCAGCTTGTACCCTCCTCCGCCACAACAATGGCTATAGAGATGTACTTATAATGCACTCACCATGCGTCAGGATTGTGTGTGAGAAAAGAATATTTGATCGTTTGTTTTCTTTTATTATTGTTATTTAATACATTTTTGAGAATAAGCAATGGACATACATACACACATATAGATTATATATATATATATATATATAATCTATATGTGTGTGTGTATATTTCTATTTCTGTAAACTAAATATTTTGTACCATATGTAATAACAGATGCTGAGTTTTAAAGAGTCCCAAATGCCAAAGAAGTGTTTGGAGTGTGAAGAAACTGTTTATTTGCATTGCATTTGTGACTAGAATGTGATTTGAAGAAATGTTTTATAAAGAGAGAGAACACTATTTAAGGAGAAAAAAATAAATGTTTTAATAGCCATATTTCTGTCTGCTTCTTTTCCTGTGTAATATAATATCCTTTATTTTTGTTGAGTGCACATTTACGGGTTGGAATCATTTGGTCTACAGCATTATGGTCGACAGTCATTAGGTAGACATAGGAAAAGGTCGAAAGGTTATTAATTTGACAGGTCATTAGATCGTCATTGTCTAGGTCGACCGTCAAAAGGTTGACATCCGGTTTTTCCACAGTTTTTTGACACAGTCAACATGGACACAGTTTAAAGTGCACCGCATCCCCTCGCATCGCTCGATACGCTCGCAATGCATTCGGCACACTATTTTATTCTCCCACCATGCCCTAGTGGATGGTAGGGCATGAAATACCGCCTGTCGGCACATGTCGGCTAAAATAAAACAGTAAAAAACTCCATGTCGACCTAGACAATGTCGAACTAATGAGCTTTCGAACTAACGACCTAGAACCATGTCGACCTTTTCCCATGTCAACCTAATGGTGTAGACCTAATGGGCAGTATTCAATGAGAAAAATTTGCCGTGTTTTATTGAGAATTTGTGCTTTTTTCGCGTTGGACGGTTTTTCCACAGTTTTTTGACACAGTCAACATGGACACAGTTTAAAGTGCACCGCATCCCCTCGCATCGCTCGATACGCTCGCAATGCATTCGGCACACTATTTTATTCTCCCACCATGCCCTAGTGGATGGTAGGGCATGAAATACCGCCTGTCGGCACATGTCGGCTAAAATAAAACAGTAAAAAACTCCATGTCGACCTAGACAATGTCGAACTAATGAGCTTTCGAACTAACGACCTAGAACCATGTCGACCTTTTCCCATGTCAACCTAATGGTGTAGACCTAATGGGCAGTATTCAATGAGAAAAATTTGCCGTGTTTTATTGAGAATTTGTGCTTTTTTCGCGTTGGACGGAGAATTTTGGTCTCAAAAAGTGAACCACCCTATTCAATGTGATATTTTCGCGGTCTTTCTAAGTGATTTCCGCCATGTCTCTCCATGTAGCAATTCTCCATCTTTTCATGGAGAAGTGGAATGTGAACTTTTAAAATAAAAGGTTTTTTTTGTTTAATTTTGGTGTAAAAAAAATCAGGAATTTTATTCTGAGAAGGGGCATGCTATTTTTATTCATGTGCTTATAGCACATGAATATATATTTAATAAAAAAAAAAAATATATATATTTTTATTTTTACACATAACAGCCAGCAGGGGACCAGAGCCGAGAGCCACTCATTAGATATTCCTATATTCACTGCACCCGATCATTACATATGCACGATCGGAGCAGTGAATATACCCGGTCCCCTGCTGGCTCTAGGGGGGGGGGGGGGGGGGGCAACTTGTGCTGCCTGGGTCCCGGGGAGCCCTCCTCCCCTCCACATACGTTCTGGGGCAGGCAGGGAGACTTCAATCTCCCTGCCTGCCACCGTCCCACGGCTCCCTGCCATGGACGCTCGTCTGCTGCTGGGGTTAAGATTTGCCGCGAGGGGCAACGAGCCCCTGCGACGTTGAATACTGGGAGAGCAAGTGGCAGCCAGCCCTCTGGAACACAACGAGTGTGCAGGATTTGCTGCACACCGCGATTTTTTTACATTGAATACTGCCCAATGACTGTCTACCATAATGCTGTAGACCAAATGACCGCAACCCACATTTACAATATCTTAAATATGTCTTTGGTCCTGATTGAGAAGTGGACACTATGTCAATGTTTGTCTGCTGCACATGTATCACAGCTGCAGTGCGCACTCCTGGTGATTGATGTTGTATAAAGGTCGGTGTGTACTGAACCTCAATAAAGTGTAAGGAGTCCTTGTAAAAATATCCCAATAATACAAAAATCTGCAAATAAAAGTAAGTAAATAAGGGCACCTCACTACAAGCTGAGCTAAGTTTAATTTAATAAAAATGTAAATAGTAAACAATACTTTTTAATGCCGGAGTGGCTGTGAGTCCGCTCATACAGCTAGGCTTCCTGGGAGAGGAACGGCACTATGGCAGTCAGGCTGCAGGGAGTCAGTGTCTGAGAGAAGGAGCTCCTGCGGCTGTGCATTCTGGGGAAGGAAAAGCACCATGGCAGGCAGGTTTATGATTAGGAAAAAGTTAACTCATTTACTCATTGCAAATACAATATACGGCTGTACCGGGGGCATAGAGAGGGCAACTCCAGTGGAGCGTGAGCTTCAGTAGCTAAAAACTGTAGAGCGCCGGCACCTTCAGTCTCTGAAGCATCCCGCTATCGGTTGCTATGCAATTTCAAGTGTCAAGATCTGAGCTCTCAGCACAGTAGGCACTATTAGTTATATTGATTTGTAAAGTTCTGGAACTCCTTGCCGGTGGCGGTTACAGCAACTACTGTTAATGAATATAAATCAAAACCGGATACATTTTTGGACACTAAGGGAATCCTATAGATATGACTTACTGAAGTCAGTAGTTACAACTCAAATAGGTTGAACTCGATGGACTTTTTTCAGCCTTAATTACTATGTTACCATGTCTGTCTGATTGGCTCACGAGTCTGCACCATATTCAAAATGGCTTAGCGACAGGTAGCAAAAGCGAGTTGTCCACTCTCATTGCTTCAGAAACTGAAGGAGCCAGAGCAGGTGGGCCAGTGGGCAGTGGGGGCATTATAAGCAAGTGGCACTACTGGGGCATAATGTGGGATGTGAGGCACTACAGGGGGCATTATGTGTGTAAATGGCACTACTGGGGGCATTATTTGTATAAAAGGCACTACCGTTATTCTATTCGGAGTTCTGGGCCAGTTTCGTAGACTCTGGCATTATGCCATAGTCTATTGTACATGCACAGGCCTCCAGAAACATGGTGCCTGTCTAGGCTCAGGGCCCGCACACATTGTAGAAACACCTATGAGTATAGATGATTGTACGATGTTCAGTAGCATAACTGCAGAGTATGAGCAGCTGGATGCCTGGAGAAATATCCGCTCTTCTCCAGAATGGGGAGTTGTATATTGTGGGGGGTGCGGTCGCCATAACATGAGCTTGCTCCACTTTCCACCTCTGGGCTGTACAAACATATAACTCTTAGAAAAATTTAACTGCATGGAAACACCATTCTGCATATCTATCAAGCAGCCAACTGTACAACAATGCAGTATGCCAATTACAAACTGTTGGGCACAGCAGCAGTTTATTCCTGAAAAATATATCATTGGTTTAAACATTTGAAAGTCGATGCCCATCCATATGAAAGCCTCTGTTCTGCTTCAATTAAAGTCCAAATAATAGGCAGGCCTTTGGTAGATGTTGGTGTGAATACACTCATTGGTCAGTTCATGGTAATTACCATACTCAAAACCAATGAGCGTGTCCCTATTAATCGCTATGGAAAGTATCCCTGAGTGACATCTTATTTGTAACGGGGTACCAGGAGAAGCAATAGTTAAAATTTTTTTTGCTTTGTCAAGATCGCAGCGGACAAGCTGTACCCTGGCCAGAACATGGCTTATCTTAACATGCAAAATGTCTATTATACATGTATGTCATGTCTTTCCTCTCTCCCCTTGTGTCCCTGCTTGGTGGTGCACTGTTACCGCAAAAAAATCCTAGTATACGAGAGTATACATGGCCAATAAAGCGGATTCTGATTTGGGGAAGGTATGTGGAACATGAACCCAACATTTTGTGAGTAATACATGGGTCAACAAGAGCTGTTATTAATTAAAATTACAAAATATTCAGCCTACTGTGTTTCATTTTTATTTTTGTAGAGTTAGCAGGCCTTTAACCCCTTCCGTGGTATTCCCGAGAATTTTCCAGGCTATGCCTTAGTGCCCAGACTGGCAAGCATGGAAAATTCTAGGGAATGCCGCTGGTTAGAGCCGGGCAGCGCTGCTGAGCTGATAGCTGAACTCAGCTTCAGCGCTGCCTGGCTCCGGCTGCTCACTGGCGCGTCCCCTTCCCCTCCCGTCTCCCCACCCCTGGCTGTGTAACAGTCTATGCACAGACATCACGCCGGTTGCCGGGGGCAGGGCCGGGCATCGGCTGATACAGTTTAGCAGCACTGCCCAGACCTGGGGACACAGTGGTGGTTTTTTTTTTAGTGAGTGCTCCCCAGATAAAACTCACCCAGTGGGAATCACTCCCTAAAAAAAAACAACACTACTGAAGTCGCATGTTTAGACAGGTCCCATTATGCCTGGGCAATATTGCTGGTGTTCCAAGGAGCTATATTATTTTATCATTTTACAACGCTATTCCCTTCACACCTAGAGCCCTGGGAATTCAGAGAATTTCAGCACAGAACTGGTTGTCCTTTGGGAGGAATTACCCCATTCTTTTGGAGACCCCACTTTCATGGGTATTCCAGGACTGGGTGAACCACTTTGGGTGTAGTTTGCATTATGGCAGGAGGAGACCATGTTGTGTGCCTCCTTGCTATAGCTGTTAGGAGAGGCTCAGGCAGCGCTGCCCCGGTACTTCGCGGGCGACGCGCCCCGGTGGTTGCTGGGCAGCCGGGACGCCGTCGCGTCATTCCCTCTGTGCTTCCGCCGGATGTAGACGCGAGTAGCGCTGCGCCGGCGATCCTGACTCCCAGCGCCCCGGCTGTTGCTAGGCAGCCAGGACGCCGCCGCGTCATCAGTCCCGCACTTCCGCCGGACGTTGACGCGCACTCGGCAGTGTTCTCACAGTTCCTTCCTCCCCTGCCGCAGCGGTTGCCTAGGCGACGGGGGACGCCAGGCGGCCGCGGGGAGGAGGGGACAGTCTGCAGGCCCTTCACAGCTGATTAGCGGCAGCTGCGGTGGACGCCCTTTTGGCGCCTATTTAAGCTCCCGGCACTACTGTCTGACGCCGGTGATAGTTCTTCCTTGGTTGGTCAGAGTGCTCCCGGTTTCCTGGTTCCTGGTGGTCTTGGTTTCTG
The DNA here is from genome assembly GCF_055691185.1 of Crinia signifera. Taxonomy (NCBI): domain Eukaryota; kingdom Metazoa; phylum Chordata; class Amphibia; order Anura; family Myobatrachidae; genus Crinia; species Crinia signifera. Next base: position 182,402,818 of record NC_139222.1, on the reverse strand, counting down.
CCCTGCTTCCAGCATTCCAGTATCTGTTCCCGTGTTGCTGCTGAGGATTAACCCCTCTTGTTCTGTATCTTCATCTTTCAGATAAGTGGGGGTAATCCTTATCTTTATTCGCTGCTGCATATTCAGTATTGTTTAGTACCATCCTTGAGTATTGTTACTCCTGTATGCTATTTAGTGTTAAGTACCATCCGTTGAGTATTGTTACTCCTGTACACCTTTTATTGTTCATATACCATCGTTTGAGTATTGTTACTCCTACATATCGTTTATTGTTTAAATACCATCTCTGGAGTATTGTTACCCCCAGTACCATTTAGTGGTAGTTCTATCATCTTCCAGTCGTGTGAGTCCTCGCCTGTGGTTGTAGTCAGTTGTTCCCCTTGTCCTCCGTTGGCCTTGACGGGCACGTTGTCACATGTAAGACCTGGTGGCATCGAGGGCGGAGCCTGACTAACGGGCTCTGCCGAACGCGGCTATTATAGGTGAAGCCTTAGCCCTTGCACGTGTCCGTCAATTCTATCCGGAGACAACGGAGTTAGGGTTGGCGGGGACTCTACGGATCCTAACATTATCACCTGCCAAAAGAAAGAGAAGCTTATTGCTATTTTTTGGGGATCCGCTCCTTTATCATGGAACCTGCTCAACAGGCTGCAGGCCACGTGCTTGCAGGGCAGATGCATACACTCACTCAGAAGCTCCAGGAGCTGACTCTCAGGGTTAATACACAGGAGGAACGGGTGCATGGAGCCCTATCCCCAGCTAGAAACCCTGAACCTAAAGTAAACCTTCCTGACCGTTTCTCTGACATGCAGCAGGGGCCACTGGGAATCACTTCGGGTTTTGGAGCATGGTTAGCTGGGAGCTAGGCACTACTTAGTTTTAATACAGGGGAGACTAGCTCCTCCCCTCCAAGACCCATCATCCCCCAGTGAGAAAATTGTGCCTGAGGGAGCTAGTCACAGCTCTCACTGCTCCTGCACTACTCTAATTCTTTGCAGTCTTTATTTTCTCTAATCATTCTACAATATCTGAGGATCCCTTCCCTGCTTATTGAAAAGCTAGGGTCCGGGTTTCCAGCGCCCCTGGGTTTTTCCCAGGCTGTCACTCAGGGCCTCTTCAAAGGCACCTGCCGCGACATCACAGCGTTCCTGCCACCCTCCATCAAAGGGGATTGCCAGGCGCTACTGCAGAGCCTCAGCAAGGGGTGAGTAAGACCCACATCTTGTATTGTTATACAGACGCCGCAGCGCTAATCCATCAGACGCTGCGCTAATAAGTGGCGCGGCGGAAGGGGTTAATGGCGGCCGCGGCGGGGGTCTGAGCGCGCCTTTGAAGAGGGCGCACGTACTAGCCCCCACCTGTCCCTAGCCTCTACACGCGGGCAGCGCTGTCCCTGCAGGGCGCCGCCGCCATTTTGACTGGCGCGGCGGGGGGGTTAATGGCGGCTGTGAGGGGGATGTATAGCACGCCTGAATAGGCAGGCGCAGCAAGCCCTCCAAGCGCCGGCCAACTATGTCCCTTTCCTAAGCAGGGCACAGGCAAGGCTGCGGTGAGGAGGGGGGGAAGGTGCGCGCTGAGGTGGGCATGGCGCGGCCCTGTTAACACACACACTATAAGCTGCTCTCTCCTCTTGTCTTGCAGACTGCAGCTACTGTAACCCTTTCAGGGCACTTTCTGTCAATTTGACTGTGTTGATAGGGACTTACTCCCTTCCAGGACCCGCTCTCCCAGGGGGGATTTGGGTATTGCCCTAGGGTGATCCACTGTTTTGTGTGTGTGCGTGTGTGGGTGTGTGTGTGTGTTGTGTGTGCCTTAAGAATTCAGTGGCCCACGTGCAGACATGGCGAGCAGGTCCAAGGCTGCTCAAAAGTCTTTTACCTGCACAGTTTGTTCTAATAAGTTCTCCCAGTACTCTGATGGGGGAACTTCAGTCTGTCAGACCTGTGCGGTCCCCCCGTCAGGGTCCCAGACTACCGACACACCAGCCCCCCAGTGGGCGGCAGCCTTGGTCGGCACTATGACTAAATTGTCTGCGGAACTGGCAGTATCCCGCAGGGCAGAGCCTGCATGGGCTACGGCCTTGTCCAGGTCGGTGGACTCCTTGGCGGGGGCCCTTGCCAAGCCCCAGAGGCCGGGTCCCTTAGCCCAGAAGCGCCCCTTTCAGATGTTGCTTCAGGGAGAGGACACCGACGAGGAGCCTGAGCCCTTTGAAGAGATGGAGGAGGGCGAGTGGGAGGAGGTACAGGATACCCCTCAGGAGGCGGAGCCAACTCCGGTTGGTATAGAAGCCCTTATTCTTGCAGTTAAGGAGGTGTTACATCTGCCTGACGACCCTCTTCCGGCTCCCCAGGAGTTGGATTTATTTGGAAATACACAGAAAGCCTCTGTGGTGTTTCCTTGCCCTAATCAGGATCAGCTTCTAGAGGCCTGGAAGCGACCGGACAGGCGTTTTCAGGTACCGAAGAGGTTTCCTTCGATGTACCCCTTTGAGCCAGCAGCTTTGAGCAAATGGGAAACACCTCCACCGGTGGACACATCCGTGTCAAGGTTATCCAAGAAGACCACCTTGCCAGTCCCAGGGGCATGTTCGCTCAAGGATCCGTCAGACCGAAAAATGGAGGCCACCTTAAAGGCTATGTATACGGCGGCTGGTGCCCAGCTTCGGCCGGCCATAGTGTCGGCCTGGGTAAATAGGGCAAATGCCAGGTGGGCGGAGCTGATCACTGAAGGCCTCGACTCAGGGATGCCAGCAGAGGAGATTCGCCAACTGGCGGAACATATTAAGGAGTCGGCGGGATTCCTTGGAGACGCTGCTAAGGATATTTCCCTTATTTCATCACGCATCTCTGCGAACGCCATTGCAGCAAGACGGGCCTTGTGGCTGCGGTCTTGGCAGGCTGACGCAGAATCCAAGAGAGCGGTCGAAGGTCTCCCCTTTGCGGGTGATATTCTATTTGGTCCAGAACTGGACAGATGGATTTCGCAGGCTACTGGAGGAAAATCAGCTTTTTTGCCAACAGCGGCACCTCCTCAAAGGCGCCAGTATGCGGGACCCTCTTTTCAATCCTTTCGTCCACAACGTTCCTTTCGGGGCAGAGGAAGAGGCTTCCAATCCTCCAGAGGTACTAGAGCCAGATCTCGTCCACAGGCCGCCCTCCGGGTCCAGGAGCCAAAACTGCCCCCAAAGCCGGCAGCATGACGGTTTGCCAGCTTCAGTGGGAGACTGGTCAGTCGGAGCACGTCTCTCCTACTTCAGAACCCAATGGTTCTCCCTAACGGAGGACCCTTGGGTTCGCAGGATTATTTCGGAGGGTTTTTTTTTTGTAAACAATTTTTATTGTATTTTCAATTATTTAGTACATATAAAATAAAGTATACAGATATTGTGAGACATAACAGCCATATGGTAAGGTATAGGTACATCCATGTATCTCTTCATTCACAAAACAGGGTATAATGACATACATCTATTGATATATAGATATGCACAGCGTTACCAGAGAATTGCATAGCTTATAGGTCTTCATTATTTTGAACTCTACATATAAATCAAATTTATGGGTAATGTAGTCAGAATGTAAATAAGCAAACAATGATATGGGACCACATTGGGACCTGATCCCAACTAGTCAACATGGACATTAATTGCAATAGTTCTTATAATTCTAGTTTTCGGTCTCACAGAATAACAAATCTTCTAATCTTATCTATAAATCTAACAGGACAGATGGGGTGGGAAAGAGTTGGGAGGGTGGGGGGGGGGGGGTGGGGAGGGGGGAGACGTCAGACCACAGTAAAATTAATCGAAAAATCTATTTCGGAGGGTTATCGTATACAGTTCGACGCTCCCCCTCCCAACAGGTTCTTCACCACAGCGCTGCCAGAAGCCTCGGTCAAGAGAGAAGGGATTCTCCTGGCTATACAGATGCTGTTGGACTCTCAGGTCATCTGTCCGGTTCCGGTCTCACAGAGAAGGTTGGGGTATTACTCCAATCTCTTTGTGGTGCCGAAGCCGGATGGGTCAGTTCGACCCATTCTAAACCTCAAGGCCTTAAACCTACTGGTTTCGCACCAACCATTCAAGATGGAGTCAGTCCACTCAGTAATAGCTTCCTTGGAGCCAGGGGAATATATGATTTCCCTGGACATAAAGGATGCTTATCTGCATATCCCCATCTGCAGCCATCACCAGGTTTTTCTACGCTTCGCAGTGGGCAGAGACCATTTTCAATTCAGGGCTCTACCTTTCGGATTATCGTCAGCCCCCAGAGTGTTCACCAAGACTCTGTCGGTGGCGATCGCCGCTCTTCGGAGCCAGGGGGTGACGATAATCCCTTATCTGGACGACCTTCTCGTCAAGGCCCCTTCAGTTCAGATGCTCGAGGACCATACCAGGAGGACGATTTTGATGCTGACCAGCTTAGGCTGGTTTCTGGGCCTTTGGTTGGACACAGAGGCTCAGAGAGTCTTCCTTCCGGAGGAAAAGATCTTGGCCATTCAGGAGCTAGTTCGGAAGGTGTTGCTACCTCAGAGGGTCAGTTTACACCTTTGCGTGCAGTTACTGGGGAAGATGGTGTCGGCCTTTCCAGCACTGGGCTGGGGACGCTTTCACTCCAGAACTTTTCAGATGGACCTCCTCAAGAAGGGAGCAGGTTCTCATCTATTGCTTCACAGACAGATCCGGCTATCCCCTCACGCCCGTCTATCCTTGACTTGGTGGCTCCAGCGAGATCACTTGAGCGAGGGCCGCCGCTTCGCGATCCACAATTGGACGGTAATGACGACGGACGCCAGTCTGAGCGGTTGGGGAGCGGTCCTCCTAGACCTCAGAATGCAAGGAAAATGGACCACCCAGGAACAGACCTTACCGATCAATGTATTGGAGTTAAGGGCTATTTACAATGCGCTGGTCAGATCGGAGAATCTACTTCAGGGTCACGCAGTGAAGGTCCGCTCGGACAATGCGACAGCAGTGGCCTATGTGAACAGGCAAGGGGGAACTCGCAGCAGAATGGCCATGACAGAGGTCAGAAGAATCCTTCTTTGGGCAGAACGTTGGAAGGTGGTTCTGATGGCGGTGTTCCTTCCAGGAGTGGAGAACATAGAAGCAGATTTTCTCAGCCGAAAAAGTCTGCATCCAGGAGAATGGTCCCTACACCCAGAGGTGTTTCAAGACCTCACCAGGAGGTGGGGCACTCCCGAGGTGGACTTGATGGCCTCGCGGGAAAATCATCAACTACCAAGGTATGTGGCTCGCACAAGAGACCCAGGAGCAATAGCAATCGACGCGCTATCAACTCCGTGGAACTACAGGTTGGTCTACCTGTTCCCTCCGCTGCCTCTACTAGCGCCAGTCTTGAAGAAGCTCAAGAGAGAGTCTGTTCAGGCGATTCTCATTGCGCCTTTTTGGCCTCGACAGTCATGGTTCTCGGACATTCAGAGGATGGCAGTGGACGAAGTCCGATTGCCGCTATGCCAGGACCTTCTACGACAGGGCCCATTTTGGCATCAAAAGTTGACACAGCTCCATTTGACGGCGTGGCTGTTGAGACCGCAGTTTTGAGGGAGAGGGGCATTCCTCGTTCGGTAATCCCCACCATGCTGAGGGCTCGTAGACCGTCGTCAGCGGCCCATTACCACCGGATTTGGCGCACATATTCGAAGTGGTGTGAGGAAAAGGGCTGGCCTTATCGGAATTTCAAGCTCTCTCGCTTATTGTTGTTCCTACAACGAGGTCTGGATGCAGGCCTTAAGCTAGGATCGCTGAAGGTACAGATCTCAGCGTTGTCCATACTTTTTCAAAGGAGGTTAGCACTATTGCCTGAGATCCAGACTTTTTTGCAGGGGGTCCTTAGAGTGCAACCACCGTTTGCTCCACCTGTTCCTCCATGGGACCTAGACTTGGTCCTGTCGTTCCTCCAGTCAGAGACTTTTGAACCGCTGGAAAGGGTGGAACTGAAGTTCTTGTGTTGGAAAACGGTTCTTCTCCTAGCTCTGGCCTCTGCGCGCAGAGTTTCAGAGCTTAGTGCACTGTCCTGCAGAGCTCCATATCTCATTTTTCATGAGGACAGGGCGGAGCTACGCACGACTTCTGCATTCCTTCCAAAAGTAGTTTCCTCATATCATATGAACCAACCTATAGTGGTACCGGCTTTTCAAGGGGACTCTTCTCAACAAGAATCATTGGATGTTGTGCGCGCTTTAAAGATTTATGTGTCTAGAACTAGACGAATCCGTAAGACGGATAGTTTGTTCGTTTTGTACGACGCTTTTCGCCGGGGACGTCCGGCTTCAAAACAGACATTAGCGAGATGGATTAAATTCACAATCAGAGGTGCCTACTTAAAGGCGGGGAGAGTCCCGCCTTCCTCCTTGACGGCACATTCTACCAGATCTGTAAGCACGTCTTGGGCTGCAAGACGAGGAGCTACAGTTGCGCAGATTTGCAGGGCGGCCACTTGGTCGTCCGTAAATACATTTGTGCGTTTTTACAGTTTCGACACCTTCGCTGACTCTGCCGCAGCGTTCGGTCGTTTAGTCCTCCAGAATCCCCAGCGCTCTCCCACCCGGGGCCTGGTCTTTGGAACCTCCCCGAAGTGATTCCCAGTGGCCCCTGCTGCATGTCAGAGAAAAGAGGATTTTGGTACTCACCGATAAATCCATTTCTCTGAGATCAGCAGGGGCCACTGGGCGCCCAACCCAGCCTGCGGATCCTGGTCGTTGTGGCTGTACGTGGGTCCAGTTTACTCGCTTGCCTGGTTGTTGTGTTATTGTTGGTTGTTTTAACGTTTTTTGTTCCTATCTCCTCTAGTTTACCAATTTTCTCACTGGGGGATGATGGGTCTTGGAGGGGAGGAGCTAGTCTCCCCTGTATTAAAACTAAGTAGTGCCTAGCTCCCAGCTAACCATGCTCCAAAACCCGAAGTGATTCCCAGTGGCCCCTGCTGATCTCAGAGAAATGGATTTATCGGTGAGTACCAAAATCCTCTTTTTTCTGGGGATCGCTCCCAGTTTTTTAACTTTAGGGAGGCTTGCAAATTGTATTTCAAACTCCGGCCGGTATTCTCAGGTACGGAGGTTCAAAAGGTGGGGATTATCGTCTCACTTCTCCAGGGTGATCCTCAGTCCTGCGCTTTTGGGCTCTCCGCTGGAGATTTGGCCCTCACGTCTGTGGATTCTTTTTTTACTGCCATGGGGGTGCTATATGATGACCCAGACCGAGCTGCCTCTGCCGAAGCTAATCTTCGGGCCCTTCGGCAGGGTAAAGGTACTGCGGAGGCATATTGCACCCAGTTTCGGAGATGGGCTATTGATTCCGGGTGGAATGACCCAGCTCTCCGTAGCCAGTTCAGAATAGGATTGTCTGAGGGTCTTAAGGACGCCCTAGTACATTACCCCACTCCCACATCCCTTAATGGAATCATACAATTGGCCATCAAGGTAGACCGGCGTTTTCGCGAACGCCAGAGGGAGAGAGACTCAGGGGTGCTGCTCTCACAGTCGCTTGGGGATGCCCTGGAGAATTTAGATGAAGAACCCATGCAAATAGAAGCTACTCGCTTATCCACCGCAGAGAAGAACCGTAGGAGGACCCGGGGTTTATGTCTCTACTGTGGAGGTCAGGGGCACCGTGCAGTAGCTTGTCCTTTGAAGCCAGTAAAAGACCGGGTCTAGGTGAATTCGGGGGAGTTCATTTAGGCCTATCCAGTTTTTCTCCCCTAAACTCGATCTTATTACAGGTCATTGTCTCTAGTGGTAAAACTTAATCTGAGGTCTCTGCCTTTGTAGATTGCGGGGCGGCCGGCAACTTCATAGACATAGGACTAGTCCACGCATTAGGGCTCGAGCCTGTACCCTTAGCTAATACCTTGTCAGTCTGCGGGTTGGACGGCCTTCCGCTCTCAAACGGCAGCATCTCTTCATGTACTCCTGGTATTCGTTTGTCTGTGGGTGCCCTTCATTCGGAAGAGATCTCTTTTTACATTTTTTACTGTCCATGGGCTCCTCTGGTACTGGGTTTACCATGGTTAAAAAAACATAATCCAAATATTGATTGGGAAACAGGGGAGATTACAGGGTGGGGCTCATCTTGTTCCGACAACTGTCTCACGCTTCCTCTCCGAGCCATACACTCGGTCGTCTCCTCCCTGCCTCCAGTTGTACGCTAAATTAGATAAGTGTGAATTTGAAGTCTGTCAGATCTCCTTTTTAGGGTACATCATCTCACCCAAGGGTTTTTCTATGGATCCATGTAAAATTCAGGCTATCTTATCTTGGGCTCGTCCAACCAACCTCAAAGCAGTCCAAAGATTCTTGGGCTTTGCTAATTATTATCGTAAATTTATTCGGTCTTTTTCTCAGATTGTTGCTCCCATCGTTGAGCTTACCCGTAAGGATGCCGATCCTTGTCATTGGTCCCCACGGGATATCAAATCCTTTGAATTTTTAAAGAGGGCCTTTTGTTCTGCTCCCATTTTGCATCATCCGGATCCCAGATTCCCATTTATTATTGAGGTGGATGCCTCGGATATTGGGGCTGGGGCCGTTCTTTCTCAAAAAAATAGTCTCGATCAGAAGATTCACCCTTGTGCCTACTTCTCCCGCAAGTTTTCCTCGGCCGAGAGGAATTATGATGTGGGGAACCGGGAGTTGCTGGCGATAAAATGGGCATTTGAAGAGTGGCGCCACTAGCTGGAAAGTGCTAAACATGTCATCACGGTGATCACGGATCATAAAAACCTGGCCTATATCGAGTCAGCCAAAAGACTTAACCCACGTCAGGCACGATGGGCATTATTTTTTACCAGGTTTTGTTTTCTCATCACCTTCAGACCCGGGCCGAAAAACATTAAAGCTGACGCTCTTTCCCGGAGTTTTTTAACCAGTCTTGCTACCAATTCTTGTGAGTCCCCATTCTCCCGTCTTCCATCATCCATGCCGGTTTAGCCCAGGATTTGGCGTCCCGTGTCATCGCCTCTCAGTCTTTAGCTCCCCAGAATTCCCCGCAGGGTCGTCTCTTTGTTCCCAAGGAACTGCGAGAATTGGTCATCAAGGACTTCCATTCTAACAGACTCGCCGGACATCCTGGCATAACCAAGGCCCTTGAACATTTGTCCCGAGCAGTTTGGTGGCCTGCCATGAAACAGGATGTCTCGCGTTTTATTTCTTCTGGTCAGACCTGTGCCAGACAGAAGTCTTCACGACGCTCACCTGTGGGTCAACTTCTGCCATGGTCTCATATGGCTATGGACTTCATTGTGGATCTTCCGCCTTCTGCTCATTATACCACCATCTGGGTCACGGTGGATCGTTTCAGTAAAATGGCACACTTTGTTCCCTTGCGCAAGCTTCCCACAGCCAGGGAATTAGCTCAGTTGATTGTGACACACATTTTTCGGCTGCATGGCCTCCCCGACAATATCGTATCTGATAGGGGTACGCAGTTTGTGGCCACGTTTTGGAGACGGTTTTGCTCTATGCTGGGGATACAGCTCAATCTCTCCTCAGGGTATCACCCGCAGTCCAATGGGCAGACCGAGAGAGTAAACCAGGCGTTGGAACAGTATTTACGTTGTTTCGTGTCCAAATGCCAGAGTAATTGGCTGAGTTTGCCTATAACAACGCCTATCATGTGGCGTCCAAAAAATCTCCTTTTTTGTGCAACTTCGGATTCCATCCCAAGTGTAATTCTTTTGATGTCCCCATGGATACTTCTTGGTCTTCTTCCTCTGCCGTTACTCTTCTTCAAAGGGCTTGGAAGAAGGTGCACCTCGCCCTTAGACAATCCGCAGCACGTTCCAAGATATTTTTTGTGAAACTTCGCCAAAGATGTCCCAAATTGGGACCCAAGTTTATCGGGCCCTTCCTGATTACCGAACAAATCAATCCGGTGGCATTCAGGCTGCGGCTACCCAGATCTTTGAGAATTAATAGTGTCTTTCATTGTTCCCTTCTCAAACCTGTTTCAATTAATTCCCGGTCCTTGCCCCTTCAAAGTCACAAGCCCATCATTGTTCAGGGACACAAGGAATTTATTGTTGAACGCATCTTGGATTCCAAAGTGGTCCGGGGGAAACTAAAGTTTCTGGTCCATTGGAAGGGCTTTGGGGACGAAGAAAGGTCGTGGGTGCCTGATAGGTTTCTTCATGCGCCCAGGTTAAAGGCTGAATTCTTGAAGAGGTTTCCATCCAAACCCGGTTCTGAGGGTTCGGTGACCCCTCCTCAAGGGGGGGTACTGTTAGGAGCGGCTCAGGCAGCGCTGCCCCGGTACTCCGCAGGCGACGCGCCCCGGCGGTTGCTGGGCAGCCGGGACGCCGTCGCGTCATTCCCTCTGTGCTTCCGCCGGATGCAGACGCGAGTAGCAATGCGCCGGCGATCCTGACTCCCAGCGCCCCGGCTGTTGCTAGGCAGCCGGGACGCCGCCGCGTCATCAGTCCTGCACTTCCGCCGGACGTTGACGCGCACTCGACAGTGTTCTCACAGTTCCTTCCTCCCCTGCCGCAGCGGTTGCCTAGGCGACGGGGGACGCCAGGCGGCCGCGGGGAGGAGGGGACAGTCTGCAGGCCCTTCACAGCTGATTAGCCTCAGCTGCGGGGGACGCCCTTTTGGCGCCTATTTAAGCTCCCGGGCACTACTGTCTGACGCCGGTGATAGTTCTTCCTTGGTTGGTCAGAGTGCTCCCGGTTTCCTGGTGGTCTTGGTTTCTGCCCTGCTTCCAGCATTCCAGTATCTGTTCCCATGTTGCTGCTGAGGATTAACCCCTCTTGTTCTGTATCTTCATCTTTCAGATAAGTGGGGGTTACCCTTATCTTTATTCGCTGCTGCATATTCAGTATTGTTTAGTACCATCCTTGAGTATTGTTACTCCTGTATGCCATTTAGTGTTAAGTACCATCCGTTGAGTATTGTTACTCCTGTACACCTTTTATTGTTCATATACCATCGTTTGAGTATTGTTACTCCTACATATCGTTTATTGTTTAAATACCATCTCTGGAGTATTGTTACCCCCAGTACCATTTAGTGGTAGTTCTATCATCTTCCAGTCGTGTGAGTCCTCGCCTGTGGTTGTAGTCAGTTGTTCCCCTTGTCCTCCGTTGGCCTTGACGGGCACGTTGTCACATGTAAGACCTGGTGGCATCGGGGGCGGAGCCTGACTAACGGGCTCTGCCGAACGCGGCTATTATAGGTGAAGCCTTAGCCCTTGCACGTGTCCGTCAATTCTATCCGGAGACAACGGAGTTAGGGTTGGCGGGGACTCTACGGATCCTAACAATAGCTCTATTTGCACTGTCTAGTTCAGCCTATTGTTGGCTATTGGAAAATAGAGGGGCCTGATGACACTCCTCCCACCTAGTTTTCAATGCCAACCTAGACTGAGGGGTAAATTTACTAAGATGGGAGTTCTATATAATGTTACCCACTTAGAAAGTACTTCATTCATGAACTTCTTAATCAAAGACATGGGGTGGCCACACCTGTCCTCGAGATCTACAACAAGTTTATATTTTCAGAAAACCTGTGGATCTATAGTAGAAATGAATGCAGTATGTTTGAAAATGTGACCGTAATGACTACAGCTGTGCACCAGCTAGGTGATTTTGAAAACGTGGACTGTTGATCTTGAGGACCAGTTTGGCCACCCATGACCTAGAGGAATCATAGATCTATTAAAGGAAAGGTGGGCGCCACAACAGTCCCAAGAACCTAACATAAGAAAAATTGAGCCACTTGTACAAGAACATATGAACTTGGCTCAGCAACTTCAAAAGCATGGTTGTGGTGTTACAGGAGTGAACTGCTCCTTTAAGCCATGGGATAAAGTGTTGGTTTTGATTCCAACCCCGTAAAGTAAATTGTATGCCCATTGGCAAACACCGTATGAGATCAGAGGCTGTAGGGCTTATTAATTACAAAGTTTGCCATGAGGGCAGAAGGAAAGCGGTACACATTTATAATATTAATATATTAAAACCTTGGAAGGAAAGTACCAGTCAACCCTCTCTGGTTTGGTTGGGTTTGACAAGATATAAGTCAAGCTTTATGTGCAGATCTTGTGTTGCAAGCACCGGACTGAGAAACATATATATTGCAGACTGGTGTTCTCTCAAAGAAATTTATTAATACGGATGTTGAGGAGCGACTCCGGAGGGAGGTGGAGAAGGTTGTCTTCCCAGATGCATCACAGTAATAAAGATAGGCAAGGTAGTGACTTTGCCCGAGGTGGCCATACACCAGTGCGATTTGGCCACTTTTCATCCGAGTCTGATGGATCGGGCTGAGAAATTGGATGAAAAGTGCTAAAATTGCATATGTGACATCCAATCCGATTCCCATATTTGCTCGCCTAATAAATTGGTCGAGTTTAGTCGATATCCGCAACTAAACCCAACCTTAATGGGAGGGATCAGCATGAAGGAAAACATCAATTGCATATCACCCCATGATCTCCCGTCACTTTAGTTAGGAGATTGAGGGGTAGATTTATTAAGCTCGGTGAAGTGATAAAGTGTCTGGTTTGTATCACAGGCCAATCAGCACCTACCTGTTATTTTTCAACCAAGCCTGTAACTTCACAGTTAGGAGCTTTATCACTTCACCGAGCTTAATAAATCTGCCCCTTCGTACACTCCAAATTGAATCTGGCCCTGTGTGTAACTCGTGCATCTGAGAGTTATGCAGTAGCTGTAACACCTAGTGGCTAAGCCTTGAAAAAATGGAGCAATATAAACCACCTGTCATTCAGCTCATAACTGTCATTTTTCAAACCCAGGCTGTAACATTAGCTGGCTTATCTCTCTTCATCACTCTTCAACACAAACAGGAATGTGAGGAGTGAGTAGAAAGAGCCAGCATCAGCAACATATCCATGGAAACAGCTGTAAAAAAAAAATGTTACTGTGCTGCTTAATAATGTGACGTTTGGCACAGCAGCATGGGAAGAAGACAACATCCAAATAAAATAACCCCACAAAGATTGGGTTTTAGCCACACTTGCATACCCTCCTGGACTGGCCGGAGGCTCCCCAGAATTGGACCCGGCTCTCTGGCCCCTGGAAAGGTGGGCAAGTGCCCTCCAATTCCGATGGTATTCTGCAACCCCCCTCGCCGGGGGATCCATGGGGACCAAATTATGTGAATTGTACAATTGTAGGCCAAAATGTTGCGATTGCGCTGGCCACAAACCCAATATAGTATTCACCCCATCCCGCCCTCTCTTGTGGCACACCAGTGGCCACATCCACTGCTTCCTGAAGCTGACTGCCCTCTCCCAGAGAAAGTAGGAAACTCTGGTTTTAGCAGAAGGGATAAAAAAAGATCCTTCATGTGGAGAAGAAGGAAAAGTGATAATGAAGAAATAAAATAGAAGCTAGGTTATTAAGCTGAGAACAAAAATAGGGGTGAATAGTAAAAAATAGGAGCTATAGCTACAGTATTTCCAATTGTTGATTTAGAGCCTTCAGTTGTAAGTTTGGTGGCTCACTAAAGGCCCATACACAGAGAGCATTGTAGTTTAGCACAGATTGCTTAGCACACACCACTGACACATATGCTATATTCCAGCGATGTGTGCCCACCGGTGTTTTCTGCTGAGAACACTGGTAATCTGACTAGATTTTTGACTGCATGCAGTCAGGATCTAGTCAGGCGATGGCTACGTGCGGAACCTGTGCATCGCTCAGGGGCATACACACAGAGCAGTACATACTGAAAACAGAATGGTCAAATAAGGACACTGGTCATCTATTTACCCATTCCCATCCAGAAAGCTCTCCGAGGAAGCTACAGACTAATCAAGTCATCCAGGTTATGCCACCTTCCCCTTCAGAGGAACCTAATTAATCTATGGACTCTGTCATTGGGACCTACTGGCTACCTGGTGCTCACCTGCTATACATGGGATTCAACAAAATTATGATGCCCTCATGGTAATATGCCCATACAAATGTCGGTACTTGTTTCCTAGCACGGCCACAATCGTAACTAATCGTGTCCCTTAATTAAGGGACACGATTAGCCCGATGGACCCGATTTCCTTTGAAATCAGGTCCATTTTGCCGGCTAGGAAACAAAAATCGGGGGCATCGCGTCGGTCGGGACCATTAACATTGGTCCCGACGCGACCGACGCGATGCCCCCGATATTTGCATTGACTTCAATGTTAAAAAAAATTTTAACATTGAAATCTTGTCGGGAACTGTAAAATATCGGGGGCATCGCGTCGGTCGGGACCATTAACATTGGTCCCGACGCGATGCGACGCGATGCACCCGATTTTTACTTAGGATTCAATGTTAAAAAAAATTTTAACATTGAAATGGTGTAAAAATGTTAAAAAATGTGAAATGGGTCAATATGACCCATTTCACATTAAAAATGTCCCCGTCGTCGCCCCACGATAGACGGCAACCCGAAGCGTGGCGAGCGCAGCGAGCCCGCGAGGGGCGGCGGGACGCGTCCTCCGACCTTTTCATGCCCTACTATCCACTAGGGCGTGGAGTGAGAATAGAATAGTGTGGCGAGCGCAGCGAGCCACCGAGCCCGAAGCGTGGCGAGCGCAGCGAGCCCCGCGAGGGGACGCGGATACCTTCACAGGTAAACGCGTCCCTTCGCGGGCTTCACAGGTGTCCGTGGCGACGCCGACAACTGTGAAGCCCGCGAAGGGACGCGATTACCTGTGAAGGTATCCGCGTCCCCTCGCGGGGCTCGCTGCGCTCGCCACGCTTCGGGCTCGGTGGCTCGCTGCGCTCGCCACACTATTCTATTCTCACTCCACGCCCTAGTGGATAGTAGGGCATGAAAAGGTCGGAGGACGCGTACCGCCGCCCCTCGCGGGCTCGCTGCGCTCGCCACGCTTCGGGTTGCCGTCTATCGTGGGGCGCTGTGTACACGCTTCAATTTGGGGGGGTTTGGAATTTTTTTCATTAAATCCAATGTAAAATTGGGTCCCAGGGACCCAATTTACATTGGATTTAATGAAAAAATCGGGTCAAAAATCGGTCGGATCGGTCGGTCGCATCGCATGCGACCAAATCGCATGCGATGCGACCGACCGATTTTTTTCAGCACGACCACCCCGATCTTAATCGGTGTGGCCGTGCTAGGAAACAAGTACCCAAATGTCAATTGCATTGTGATGTTTTGATACATTGTTTTATACTGAATGTCCACTATATAATTTTATATTTTAATATTTAATGCTTTATGGAATTCCATAATTACAGCTAATTAATATAATAAAATATTTTGTAAAGGATACCGTTCTCACTGCACTTTTCTCAGCCTGCGCTGGTACACCATTCTGTTTTTTACCTGTATATATTTGGAACCCGACAACCTAATGTACCAGCTGCAGTTAGTAGCGCACCGATCAAATCTGTGTTTCCATACTGAAATCACCCCGTGTGAATGGGTCTTAAGAAAGCCTTGATGGGCAGCCTACTGTACTAGGCCTCAGGGAACCACAACACTAAAAGCAGCTGTTCCTGCACATGGGAAACCGGTGCTTCCTGTAGAAAATTTCCTCTACACCACCTTAAACTGCTGCCAGATCTCATAAATATCTCATAGATCTTCCGATCTGATGCACACAAGACCGCACATTGGATTGGAATTGAAGACACGATTTGCCACTTTCACACAATATCTCGGCCGATGCAAAAGGGGCCAAATCCACAAGTGTATTGCCAGCTTTAGGGAAGCTCAGCAAATGATGTTTAGTGTTCATAAATAGTCCTAACAAGTACTGATACAGACCCCAGGTTTACTGAGTAATAAACAATAGGATCTACTGACCCTTTTTACACACATCTCCAGGTAGTGATCCAACTTCCTGTTCCTTTATACAATCCATTCCATTTACAAGTGGTTCAACCTGGAAGTTTTCACATTTTGTAACACTGATCTCAGTGTCAGCTCATTGGGGCGTGTTCTTCGTCTCTGCCGGCGGACTGCCAAGAAACCAATTGCCATTGAGGACGAGACAAAACACATAAAAACTGTGCCAGACAGACCAAAGTATACCATTAGACACACCACTTATTCTGAGGTAGCCACTGAGAGTCACTGCAGGCGGGGAAATGCGTTAACCATTCAACTTTACCATCCCCTCTGGAAATAGCAGCACCAGCGGCTGAGAGGTGCGGTATGGCCAGTAAAAGCGACTAATGAAAGGTACAACAGAAATGTCCAGCCAAACATGATATGATTCAAATTGAACTATTTACTGCTTTCACTGAGGGACTTCCTATTAAACTGTACTAACCATTAAGGGAGGACTATTTCTCTAACCTCTACAAACCATAAAAGAATATTACTAAGATTTGGGACAAGCCATAATAAAACTGTTAATATCAGTATCTGTGAACCTTATATCCAGTGGGGCCTCTAAACAGACTGACTGTTATTTATGTGATGTTTTCATATTATTACTGGCCAGTGGAAAATGTATAATTGAATAATAAATGTATGTGTCTAATTTTATACTTTGGTCTGCCTGGTGCAGTTTTTATGTGTTTTGTCTGTACTGCTAATTAAATGGGTAAGCAATCCCTTTCTAAGACTGCTGCAGGGTTACCAATAACCATAATTATAAGTACGCCCAGGAACCTATTCTAATCCTTTCCCATTACAATCAGAAATGTTGGGTGAGATTTAATCGGATGAGAGATTCATAAAGTGAGAGATTTTGTGAGAAATCTCCAGGTTTTTTTTAAAGCGGCAATCATTTACATGGCAAAATCAAACTGATTTTGCCATATAAATGATTGCCGCTTTAAAAAAACTGGACATTTCTCACAAAATCTCTCACTTTCTGAACCTCTCATCCTATTAAATCTCACCCCATATTTCCCTTTCATTCCTCCCAACTGTCCTGCTTATCTCGGGAACGTCCCGGTTTTTTAAGACATTCCCGCGTCTCTCCTGGGGTGGGCAGTGTCCCATGGTGAGGGGGGGCAGTTGGGAGCCCCCCCTGTCACACATGAATAATGGGGGTCGTGGTCTCGCGAGTACAGGTCACGCCCCCAAAATTTCGGCGCGCACCCTGTCCCGGTTCACAAGCTTGGAATGTTGGGAGGTACCGTATATACTCAAGTATAAGTCGACCCGAATATAAGCCGAGGCACCTAATTTTACAACAAAAAACTGGGAAAACGTATTGACCCAAGTGGGACCCTCACTCGAGTATAAGCCGAGGGGGCCTTTTCAGCATAAAAAATGTTCTGAAAAAGTAGGCTTATACTCGAGTATATATGGTATGTTTTATGTACCAGGGAATAACATACTTTATATCTACAGAACCTAAAATGACCTACGGTAATCTGGATGATTGTACCTAAATTACCTATTCTGACTGTTAGAACCTCAAATGACCTAATTCTGTTACTTAACTTGAAACTCTATAAATTTACTATGAAAATGTGTAGAATGAGTTGTTTTCATATATAATTCATACATAACGATATGTCCTGCTACAGCCTTGCTGCATAGAATATGCGGTACTTGTTTCCTAGAACGGCCACAATCGTGAGTGATCGTGGCTCTTAATTAAGGGACACGATCCTCACGATGTGGCCGATTTTTTACAATTTTTTCCCTTTGAATGACAGAAATCGGGTCAATCGGTCGGTCGCGACCAATTAAAATCGGCCGCGATGCGACCGACCGATTCACCCGATTTTTCCATAGACTTCAATGTTAAAAAATCTTTTAACATTGAAATCGGGAGGATCGCGTCGGTCTTGTGCCATTATAATGGCACAAGATGAGATGGACTTGATTAAGTCCATCTCACATAGGGAAAAATGATAAAAAAGGTGAAATGGGCCAATATGACCCATTTCACATTTTTTATGTGCCCGCCATGACCCCACGATAGACGTCAACCCGAAGCGTGGCGAGCGCAGCGAGCCCGCGAGGGGCGGCAGTACGCGTCCTCCGACCTTTTCATTCCCCTACTATCCACGTCGGCGTGGAGTTGAGAATATATAGTGTGGCGAGCGCAGCGAGCCACCGAGCCCAAAGCGTGGCGAGGGGACGCGTATACCTGTGAAGTTATACGCGTCCGCTCGCCACGCTTCGGGCTCGGTGGCTCGCTGCGCTCGCCACACTATTCTATTCTCAACTCCACGCCGACGTGGATAGTAGGGGAATGAAAAGGTCGGAGGACGCGCACCGCCGCCCCTCGCGGGCTCGCTGCGCTCGCCACGCTTCGGGTTGACGTCTATCGTGGGGTCTAGCCCACTTAGTAACATTTGGGGGGGCAATTGAAAAAAATCGGGTGTAAAAAAAAAAAAAATCGGGTGAAAAAATCGGTCGGTCGGATCGGTCGCATCGCATGCGACCAAATCGCATGTGATGCGATCGATCCGATTTTTTATCTTCCGACCACAACGATCTAAATCGTTGTGGCCGTGCTAGGAAACAAGTACCGAATATGCAGTGAGACTGCCAGATCCAGAGATTCATTTGCTTCTCTGGGAAAGCCACAGCTTCAAATGAATAGCAGCCTTATACAGCATAGCGCCCCCACGATGTGTGTGTGTTACATGAGCAAATGCTGCAAGGCAGTAGCAGGACAACATTTGCAGTGACATCCCATATGGGAAACAGGAGGGGTAGGTTGCATCCAAGTGTCACCCGCCAAGTGGTGACACCAAGGTTCTGGCTCCTGCTCACTGACAGGAGCCAGGAGCTGTTACATTGGGCATTATTCTGGTCGGAGCGGCCAAACGTGCGTACGTTCGCCATTACCGCACGCTAGCCGTACGCGGCCGTTAGGGTTAGGTCCACCCACAAATCAGCCGCTTACGTACGGGCAGAAATACCGTAGAAGGGGAGTGGCGTACAAATGAGCGTACGGCAACGTACGCGGACGGCCCAGCCCTTGCACTCCGACAACAGGCGTACAACTGAGCGTACGCCGCCGTTTACGGACGTCTCTCGTCCGTCTTCTCACCGCCTTCTTGCGGAGATCTGAGCGTACGCCAGCTTGCACGGACGGGTCCCTATTGTTTTCAATAGAAAAGTCAGCTTATGTCACCGCTCGTGAGAGTGAGCGTACGTCCGTGTACGCTGACATACCCTTCATATATATGGACCTGCAAATCTTGCCTTTCAACTATAATTATGAAAATTCATTAATTGATTGAATTAATTAATGTGCAAAATAGTGGTCATGGGCTTAAAACATTGCTGAAACATCCTTTGTAGGTGTTAGATGTGGTTTATGTTATTGTATCCTAAATACAAAACCTATGTTAGTATTAGAGTGAACACGTTGACACATGTCGACTTGTGTAGATTGAGTGTGCTACTGCGTAAAGTCTATGAAAGCACGTAGTGAATGTGTCTGTTTAGCAAATACCTACCTTAGCGTATAAAAAGATTCTTACCTTCAATTAAACAAACCTTTAAATGTGGAGAAGTATAGAAACATAAGCTTCCAATGTGTTTGCGTGCTGTATGTGTGGCTTGCAGGCAGTGAAATCATGGTTTGGAGTTAATAGACTGCAGCATTGCTTATTACATTCAGGTGTATGTGTTTGAGTAGTAATCAGCGTTAATTAGCCAACTCAGGCGCACGCTGGCATGCGGTATCTGTAGGGGTGGTTTGAGCTGGCGGTTGGCGGCCGCCTGTTTGGTGTCCGAAATGAACGGTGCCTTAGTCGATCGTGCGGTAGTAGCACCGCTCATTTTTGGTGCACACCCCCGTGTACGCCCATATTTACGCCCATTTTCCCTCATTATTTTGGCCGCTCCCATCAACACGCCCCTATGCCGCCCCATTACCCGTACACTCGCGTACAGGTTTTTTCGCACGTTGAGACACCGGCCGTAAGCGTTGTGGAGTGTTCGCGCCGGCGCATTAGCGTATCTGCACATGCGCAGATCGTGAAAAACCCCGGGACGTACGCGTACGGCCCGGACGCTCCAACTAGAATAAGGCCCATTATGTGCAGCACCAGGCTTCTGTCACAGTGTAGGAGCTAGCACTGCAGACAAGACGGTCTCTGGGTGAAGCCAACTGGAGTGACAGAAACAGGATTGGATGCTTAGCCCTGCCCTGGTTTTAGTGACCACCACACTGTATAAGTGGTAAGTGATGCCACATTAGTTTTTTAGATCCTAAAAATCCTGGGCTTAATTATAAGGATTGGGATCATTTGGTCTACAGCATGATGGTCGACAGTCATTAGGTCAACACCATTAGGTCAACATAAGAAAAGGTCGACATGGGTCTAGGTTGACATGGGAAAAGGTCGACATGGTTCTAGGTCAAAAGGTCATTAGTTCAACAGGTCGTTAGTTCGACAGGTCATTAGTTCGACGTAAGTCCCTACAGATGGTCGTTTCAACTGCAGGTAGGGCAACTGGAGTTGTCCTACCGAGTTTACAGGACATTTTTAAGAAGCGGCTTCTCTCTAAGACTAACAGTATTTTGCGGGATCCCACTCACCTGAATAGTGATTTCTTCTCCCTACTTCCTTCAAATAGACGTTACCGTTCGGTTTTATGTAAAACCAAACGCTACAGGGAGAGCTTTTTTCCAGTGGCAGTTCATACTTTAAATATTTTAAATGCACAGTATTAATCGTGAGCAATGTATGAATTTTTTGCAGTCATGTGTTATCTTTTTTGAATGTCTCTGCTAATGTATCTGTATTGTTCACAAATTATTTTCGTTTAATGTTCATTGTAGGTGGGCATTTTATGATAATAAAGATTCTATTCTAGGTCAACAGTCAAAAGGTGGACATGGGGTTTTTCACTGTGTTTTTTACCTGAATGTCAACACAGTCGACATGGACACATGTCGGGCACACTATTTTATTCTCCCACCACGCCCTAGAGGATGGTAGGGCATGAAATACCGCCTGTCGGCACAAAAACCAGTGAAAAAAAACATATGGACCTTTTGACTGTCGAACTAATGACCTGTCGAACTAATGACCTTTCGACCTTTTCCCATGTCGACCTAGACCCATGTCGACCTAATGGTGTCGACCTAATGGTGTCGACCTAATGACTGTCGACCATAATGCTGTAGACCAAATGACCGCATCCCAATTATAAGTGACTGATCAAGCACTAGACTTCACATCCTCATTCCATTAAGGAGATACAGTTTGATTGCAAGTTCATTTAAGTTTATGGGCAAGTAGTGACCTTATTCTAATCAGGAACTCTTTGTGGAAGCCACTGGATACACCTAGCAGCTTTATTCACTATATACTGAATGTGCTGACCCTTTAGTGCAATAAGCCAATGGTGTAACTAATAATTCGGCGCTCCCCCCCTGCTGAAAATGTTGGCAGCGCCCACCCCCGTAGGGTACACAAACCCCCCCCCCCGTCCGCCCATTACCTCTGAGTCCTGCCGCCGGCGCTCCTGTCTAATGCTGATGAGAGGTGAATCTTGAAAAATGGCTTCCCCCATACAGCAGAACGTTTTTAAGGTTCCTTTAAATACCTCTAGCAACCTTAAAAATGGTCTGCTGTCTGGGGGCAGCCATTTTCTGAGTGTTACCTCTTATAAGCATCAGTAGCCGGGAAAGCCAGAACTGGCGCAGACAGGGGCGCCGGCGGCAGGACTCAGAGGTAACGGCCGGGGGGGGGGGGGGCACAGGCAGAAGACAGACAGCAGCCCTGACCATGTGTGCCACCATGTCCCCCAACCTCCTTACCCCCGGCGCCCACACACTCTCAGCGCCTCCCCGCCACCGCGGGGGTTGCAGGACTATAGTTACGCCACTGCAATAAGCAAGAGGTTAGGTTGCATTTATGAAAGCACTACTGCTTTGCTATAAGAGCAGTGACCTGTGGGTCAAATGCACTTATATAGATATTCTCATAGTTTCTTTATGCTGATATTAGTACGTATCACAAATAAACATATGGTAACTGGTTCACTAGGTTGTTTGCTATGGGCAACACAATGACTTGTCTGTTTTAAAAGCTTTAATAAACCTTCCCTCTTGTACTCCATATAACAGAAGCGGCTGGGCATACAGAAGAAGGTGCTGGGTAATATAGAAATGTGAGTTATAAATGGAAGAGCAACAAAAAAGTAGGCGGTGGGAGCATTTATTTGGTCAAGCCTTGTTTTTTTGACTGCCCTTATTGAAGGCAGAACCCACGTGTTTGGAAGGTTAATATATATTTTCTAACCTAACAAGCAAGGTTTTGCCTTTATCAAAATGGATGTTTAAAAGCTGCCAGGAAACTCAGTGAAAATATGCATTTGTTTTTATAAATGTGATATGATAAATAATGCCCAGAGCTGTGTGTACACAACAATAAAGATCGCCATGAAATAGTATTGTAAAAGATCTTAAGCATCTATTTAACAAAATCCTAGCAGCATGGATGTCGACATTTTAATCATTGACATTTTGTAAGGAGTGGGAATTAGTGGCTGGGACTGGGATTACAGAATGTGTTATTCATTGAATGACAGACAGAATTCATCTTCACCTGATTGCCAGACCAAGAAGAAGCCAGTTCTTGGGTGTCAGGATGTATATAGGCAGCAATACCCATTCACTTCTTGTTCTTGAGAGCCGATTGGTAAGTATACATCATGTGGTACTGCCTTGTCTACTTAAAAAGTGCTGTTTTCCCTTCTAGGTCTGTAAATGACACAATGGACCTTATTTTGGTCCACATGCAAAGCTACAAAATCGGTGACCATCGAATGATTCTATAGCGCTCGCAGATGTAAGACACCTCTCTGGTGTCTCACATAAGCGAGTGCCCTGTGCGGCAGCTGCCCGCCCAATGGCACCCACGTCATGGGTGCATTTACATGGGAACGCCCATCGTTTTCATGGGAACGGCCATGAAACGCTCGGCGTGACCCCTCCCCGCCGCCACTGCTACATGCGGATGGAACCCGCTCGCACCAAGCATCTGCACATGTGCATAAATGCGCATGGACAAATGCTACTCATTGCTCCCCGTGTGAGCAATGTGATCAGAATAAGGCCCAATGTTAGATTGTTACTTATGTATAAAACAGCTACGTTTCTTTACTATTCAGAGCCATCAATGTTAATGAGCTACCGTTTAAAATATTGGTAACACTCATGCCTAGCCATGTCAATTAACTGGAATGTAAACTAGGCAAATTCCAAGGTCACGAGAAGTAAATAATTAGCTTTTAAAGGAGATGATTGGAAAAACGAATTATTTACAGTTTAGACAGCATTTTGATGTATGCTGAAACATTGAATTACTTGTACATATGTAAAGACAAGCAATCCCAACCTCGGTCTTTCTTGGCACACTTTACAGAACAGTCATTAGTGAAATCGAGTATAGGTCATTAGATTGACAGTGTCTAGGTCTACCACTATGGGTCAATGGTCAAAAGGTTGACAAGTGAAAATATGCATTAGGTTGACATGGCCAAGCGGTTGACACAAACAAAAGGTCAACATGAAAAAGGTTGACATGGGAAAAGGTTGACCTGAGATTCCCCATAATTTTTATGTCAATGTCGACATGGACACTGTATGAGTGTATCGCATCTGGTTGCCATGCTTCAAGCACGCTATTATATACTTTGGCTTGTGTCGAACTTTTGACCTTGTCGACCTTTTATCCATGTGTCGACCATTTGACTGTCGACCTAACGACCACATACCAGTGAAATCCAGACCTGCAGCACACTCTGAAACCCGTTTGGGAATCTCCCCTGGTGACACCCACAAAGTAGGGACCCCAAATAGGTGTATTACCAAGCACACGTAGTACCGCACAAGGTTTCCGCCCACTTTGATAACATAGACAACCCCCCGCATTTAGTACACACCGGCTTTGTAAGGTTTACATTTGTATTATTCAATTAGATTTTAACATTCCTTTTGCATTTTTTCAAGTCCTTTATACCAGCATCATTTATTTCTCACAAACAACACAAGCAGGATAGCGCTCACTTAACCCCCTATATTTATTTTAGGTTAAAATGGTGAATGGTTCCCACACAATGTAATAAGCGCTGACTGACTACGCTGGCTGCAGGAGCACGACGCTGATACTGACAAGGACGCTGACTACGCTAAGTACAGGAACACAACCCTGATATTGATAGGGGCGCTGACTACACTGGCCACGGGAACACTACGCTGATTCTGACAGAGACACTACACTAACTACGTAACGGGCGCCGTGATAATACACAAGTACCGTCCTAAAGAAATATAGATTTTTTTACATATCCAAGTATTGGTTTTACTAGTAGGTATAAACACCATTGTTGCTATAGTCCCAAAAACACACAAACACACACACACACACACACACACACACACACACACACACACACACACACACTTGTAGTTTATGTTCTTCACATGTCCATTACATAGAAATAGAACAGTAAAATATAATAGGAAAGTATATATGTATACAACAATAATACACAGCATATAATGTAGGGCCCGAACGTGTGAAAATTGACCAGGTCATTCTGCTGGTTCTACTTCTTACTAACTGTACTCACTCACTGGTCTGTCAAGCGATTGCTCTGTGCTCAGTTCTCAGCCTTTGTGGATCACGTGAAAGGGTGCGTTGCTTACTCGGCGCTCGGCTGGGTGGCCTGCGGATGCCGGAAGCAGCTGAGTATCAGGAGAAGCGTCACGGGCTCCCGGTGATGATGTAACCGGCGCAGCCGGGGCTCTGACACCGAGACCGGCACCGGAGGTAGAACGATGAACCTGCTGCCCTCCAACCCGCACGGCAACGGCTTGCTTTACGCTGGATTCAACCAGGACCATGGTGGGTGGAGTAGGCTCATATACTGAGGCAATGCAAGTGGTTGTGTGGGGTCCTGCAGTGTACTGGTGGGCTCCGTGCACAGAGAGATTGTGATGGAGCGGATGAGTAGTAACTCATGGGGAGGGACTCGGGCCTGTCATGCTGCCAGGGCTGTATGCTGTTAACAGTGGGGCTAGGTGCTTGTCATATACTTTGGGCCCAATAGTTGAGCCTCTTTGGGAGTGGGGATCTGACATGGACCAGAGGTTCTAAAAACTTGGATTTGTCATGTAGTGCAGGGATGCGGGGGATACACTCGTACTAACAATGATCTGTAATGGTTAATACATTTTCATTGTCTGATATATGAAGCAGGCCCAGTGGCACCCTAGGCAGCACTTCAGCCCTCAGGTGTAATTGTGGCGGTAGTGTTTTCTACATTCTCCAGCCTCCACCTGCATTACATGCTACAAGGATGTCCCTTTCAGAAACATCCTTCATGTTGTGATAGGCAGACTCATTAGCTCCTGGCACCCAAGGCAGCTGTCTAATGGTAGAGCCGGTCCTGGGGAGATGATAAACAATGAGATTCTAAATAATATATGCTGCACAATGTTTTTTTTTTTTTTTTGTATGAAACCTCCTTGTTGGTTTTTTTTTGTGTGAAGGAGACATTTTGTGTTGTGGTGTATTATGAGGTGGTGGTGTATTATGAGGTGATGGTGTATTATAAGCTTGCTACACAGTGTTCACAGTTGCACATTGCGTGTTATCATTTCTATCCTTGCCAAACAAGTATAGCAGAATAAATGTACTGTTCTCATTGTCCATCAAAGATAATTTCCACAAATTCAAATTTACAAATACAGCGTCAAATGGTGAGACAAAAATACACCTGGATGATAGTATTACTGGAAAGCAGCAGCTTAGGAAATAGGCTTTTCTGAACTAAGATTTGAGAAGCCATTTCAATAGAAGTATGGTGACCTGCAGAAATAACTAGGGAGTGATAGTAAGAGAGAACGGGCTACTGGCAGTGTTATACACTTTTTCCATTGCCACTAATTTCGGGGTTATTGTCGCGTAAACTGCTCCTTCAAAATTAACCTGGGTCCGGGGACCTGGGAATCTAACCCATTTAGCAATCATGGTTGGATATGGGAAGGGCTCTAGTTAAGAGGCAGTGTAAAGGAATAACCCGGGTCATCGGACCCAGATTCCATTTACAGCATGAGGAAATGCAGATTTCCTGGACCATGCAGAGGATGTCATTTCCATGCTCCAGGGGGAAGATAAAGGGATTGAATAAAAACTGGAAGAGCTCCCTGCAACAACATCTGCCTCTATGGAGCTTGTTTTGTATGTCCCTGTCTGGGTAAAGGTGTGTGTGTGCGCGTGCATGCGTATGTATGTGTCTGTGTGTTTTGAGGGGTGTTGGGGATGGGGTCTTTGACAGCTGACACACGAGAGACAAGAGCGAGAGATTACAGCCTACACGTATGGTCCTGTGATGGGATGAAAACCAGAATGGCCCATTCCATACGGTTAGACTCTCCCCCCCCCCCCCCCCCCCCCCCCCCCCCCTTCCCCGTCTTCTTTGACATTTGTCAAAATCCTTTATCCTCCCTCTCTCCTTCCCAAACAGAAATGGAAGGCGATGTGCATTAAAAGCTTCAGAGTGGTATAGTTTGCTGCAGGCAGCTGGTCAGTTCCAGGGTAGAGTGTGGTCAGTGTGTGCATCCGTCACTTGTACAAAATAGGCTGTAGTGAGTGAAGAGCTTGTGTCCCATCCTTGCTGAGGTTTGAGCCATTAGACAATGGCCCTTATTCAGATCTGATTGCAGTACAAATTTGTTCTCAAAATGGGTAAAACCATGTGCACTGCAGGTGGGGAAGATGTATCATGTGCAGAGAGAGTTAGTTTTGTGTGAGTTATTTTGTTTCTGTGCAGGGCAAATACTGGCTGCATTATTTTTACACTGCAATTTATTTTTACACAAATTTGTACTGTCATCAGATCTGAATAAGGGCCAATGTGTTTTAACTGCACACTACCCATAGTCCATCTTGTAACAATATGTTCCCTTGTACTCAGGACAGAACACTGACACAGCAACATATATTTGTCTTGATATTACATCAATATAAAAGGTCTTGGTGACATCTCTTATTCTTTTCTGCTAATAGCTGACTAGTACAGTATACCAAAGGGAAATAATTCATATTATTGGTATGTTCTAAAGGAATCTCTAATGTAATTATGTTAATATTTAAATAAAAATGGAAGGGTCTATTCAGTTTTCATAGCAATTTCAAAACTGCTAAACTCTGGATTTCTGGGTGATTGAACACTTTTGTTTTTCCCCATGGATACCACTAAGGGGAGCAAAATGGATCAATTGGATTGTGGTCTTTTTAGATGACCATTAGCCATTGCTTCTTGCAGCCTCCTGAGCGGTTAGAAGAAATGTGTGCAAAGACCGTGGTTTGGGCCCTTTAACCACTGCTTTAGTCAGGTGTGGCTGCTTTGCGTGGCTAAACTTCATGCTTTCAGGCACATCAAATACTAAAAGGACCTCAAATGGAGAAAAAACTTAATTTATCTGTCCACCACTCGTATAGATGCCTAGCAGGGGGCACACAGAACAATTTAAACGCTCCCTTATGACCAGATGTATCAAGCTTCAAAAAGTGATAGTGTGGTGAGTGATAAATACCAGCCAATCAGCTCCTACCTTTCATTTTTCAAACCCAGCCTGTAACATGGCAGTTAGGAACTGATTGGCTGGCTGTTTATCACTCTCCATTTTATCACTTTTTGAAGCTTGATACTGACCCTTAATGTACATGGTATAAGAGAACTTGTTACATACTTTTCTACAGGAATTGTTGAAAGTGTTGGCCCTCTGTGGCCTGCCATGACTGCACAGGAGATCTGCAGCCGGAGATGGTGCTCATGTTGGCAGGACATTTTGAACTCCCTGTAAAGTTCTAGTTAATCTAAAATTTAAAGGAAATAATGATTTTTATTATAGTGCATGCTTATTTTCCATGTTTTTTTTCAATGTCAAGTTGGTTCTATTCTTTAATAGATCTGTTCATTATATGTATTCTGGAAATAATTGTATTGACTGGCCAAATGTAGTATCTGTGAGTGTCATATGCTGGGATTTTGGAGATGTGGCTCTGAGATTTAGGGCCTTATTCTGGTTCACTCCTTCTGGCAAATTCCTTCTTAGATGGACAAAACCATGTGCACAGCAGGGGGGGGTAGATGTTACTTGTGCAGAGAGAATTGAATTTGGGTGGGCTTTTACTTCAAAGTGAGATCTATATTGCAGTGTACAAATAAAGCAGTCAGTATTTTCCCTGCACAGAAACAAAATGAGTCACTCCAATCTAATTCTCTCTACACATTTTACATCTGCCCCCCCCCCCCCCGTATTGCACATGGTTTTGTCCATCTAAGAGGGAAGTTGCCAGAAGGAGTGAACCAGAATAAGGCCCTTAATGTGACATTTTCTTTTAAGGCAGATCCAGTTTGTTGTTGGTCATGCATGAATTGTGTCATTATGCATGCCCTATAATGTTTCCGTCTAAATACTGGGGATAGTTTTGCATTAGTGATATTGATTGTGTTTCACAAAAAGGAGGTGGTTTGACATATAGTTAGTGTTTATTCTAGCAATCACCATCTTTGAAAACCCATGCAGTTCCTGTTCCCTGCCTGGGGTGTCGCTGTCTGCTGTAGTGCTTCTAGCACAGTGTGGTTTGTATATCAGCACTGATATGCAAACCAGACCTGTGCTAGAAACACCACAGCAGACAACGACACCGACACCCCAGGCAGGGAACAGGAACTGCATGGGTTTTCAAAGATGGTGGGTGCTAGAATGAACACTAATAGTGGTTGCGTTCCATATTTAGAAATTTGTTTTCCTGAACCTAAGGGTAGGGTTTCACATGCAAAACACATATGGTTTAAGACACAGGAATCAATAATTTCCTATAGAATATTACTCAATGATTTTCCACACCCCATTTTGGGCAAATTAATTTTGGGATCATTTTGATTTTCAGGCAGACCTAATAGACCAGAAGAGAACATTCTAATCAATAAGTCATATTTCTGCAGTCATTTTTTTTTCAGGGCGTGTCTTTTGTCCAGAGAAGAATCATGTGCTTGCATTCCTTGTAAAGCTGAGTTCAGCTGTAACTGTGACGCACAGCAAGTAGATAGTACAGCACTACTGTTCTTCCCTATTCTCTGTATGTTCCAGACCATGAAGGTTAGCATTCTGAAGTACAGATATACTGTAGATTTTCACTGAAGTACAGTCCATCATTTTTGAAACTGGGTACCTGTTTTTTTTCTTATTTGTACTCCCAACATTGGCACAGCCATCGGGGGGTGCATCGGATGGGTTTGGTTTACTTCAGGTGTGATGCATCTGAAGTGCGCAAGACCCTGGACATAGAGCCGGTGAACCCAGTAAGCGGAGTAAGCTTACTACGGGGATAGCCCTCCTCCGACAATCCCTGTTGCCGGGAGCTCCCCTCCACCCTGACCTTTCATGCATCATCATTAACGATCATGTTTGGGCAAGGAGTCGCCATTGTTCCCTAACATCCCCGGCATCGGAAAGCGTGTCTGCTCTTGCCAATCCCTATTACCCATACGTTCCCTGCTTCACCATTACAGGAATGTGAGTATCCCTGGATGAGAAACCCTGCACTAAGGTGTCAGCACCCTCGAGGACTGGAGGTGGCTACCACTGCTTTAAGACATTAAGCAGGTCATCCTGAAAATAAATAATTACATTTTAAAATAGATTATTGATATGGATTTCATAGTCCATATACAATGAAGATCCATGCTCTGGCCATTCCAACATGTACTATACATTGTTCAACAGTAGATGTGACTGATTTCACATGTCCTATTTGTTCCGTACATCTTTATTTGAAATTGAGAAAATAATATACGGTAATTAAGGAAGCATGCTTTAAGTTTCTCACTCCAGTTAGTGGTGGGAATGATGCATTCTTGCTGGAGCTATGTAAGGGAGAACCATGACTCACTAATACAAAACAATTATTCCCTTCTCTAAGCATTGCTTCATTTTCCATTGTAACTTCTATCCCCTACTCTGAACCTCTGAATGGATAATCTGCAATTGAATTCCCCCTAAAGGGAAATAAGGTTACAAACGACACAGTACAACTTGAAACCAGGTACAATTGATACAATCCATGCAAGCTTACAGAGAACCACCAATTAAGCAAGGCGTACCAAAGCTTTCTGAGGGATTTATTCACTAAGCATCAGGTTCTAATACTCTCCGCCACCGAACGTGTTTATTCATGAAATTTAAAAGGGCAAAGCTTTTTGCTAGTAAAATTATTGCCCTTTTAGATTTTGGGTTAGACTTTTATAGACACCTTATTTTGAGTGTAACCTCTTCTGTACCCCCTGCAGCAGCTCCTGCCCTGCTGTGGTTGGCAAGGGTAGCTAGATAGTTGGAGACCTGTTCTATCTGCTGCGGTGGTTAGGAAGGGTAGGTGGCTAGTTGGAGACCTGCTCTGGCTGCTTCAGCAGCTTTTGCCCCGCTGTGGTTGGGAAGGGTAGGTAGAGCAAGAATTGCATAAGCATAAACTTCAGCCCGTCCGTCGGGCCTTTAGACTAGTATTAAAAAAAAACAAAAAAAAACAAAACAGGGACATAGAGGTGGTTTTTCAAAGTTGCCAGATGAATTCAAATGATTGTTTCTTAAGAGACAACAATGTATGTTGTATTTTGTCTATCCCCAAGTAGATGAAGTTTAATTTGTAATGGATGTTGCAAAGTTAGTCAAACCAAGAGACGTTAGAGGAAATTTTTATTTCTCACAAAAGCTACCTGTGACAATTTAGTGATCTTCATGTTCTTTTCTACTCTATTTAGTTAAAATAGATTTTTGGGCACTCCTTACAATGATCTCAGTCATGAACATTTGACTGTGTAATGTTTGTTACTTGGGTGTAATGTTTGTTACTTTTCTGTATTTTTTCTGGGCAAGAGATGAACAAGTCATTATCCCTGTTTTAAAATACATACTTTCTAATATAAATATAGGAGTTTTTAGTTCCAGACCTTACCAATTAGCAGAGAAATTTCTTTATCTGTCACAAACATTGCAGCGCTGTCCCTCTTTTTTTTTTTTTAATGTAACGTTTGTTGCCAGATTTTAATCCTCTATCTCAAAGCATCTAACAATGACAAGATACCAAGCTTTGTAAAAATTAAAGCATATCATGTACCACACAAAGAACATTTATTTTGCACAAAATATTCAAACACATGCTAAAAAAATATATATATTTCACATGAACTGTTTAGTCGAAATGTAACATTTGTTACCATGTAATGACCCATAAGTGAAGTGAAATGCAAGTTAACACTCATCTCCTCTAATTGAAGTCCCCCTACTGTACATAAAATGTTAGTGTTCTATAAATAAAGATAGTATTAGTATCTGAAGAGATGTCAAACATTAACATGTTACATTTTTCTCGCAATAATGGCTATTATTAACAATACCTTGTATAGCGCCAGCACATTCCACTGCGTTTTACAATTGAGTTATGTATATAGGCCCTTATTCTGGTTCACTCGCAAAGCCAAATTCCTCCTCAAATGGACAAAACCATGTGTACTGCACGGGGAGCAGATGTAACATGTGCAGAGAGATTAGATTTGGTTGAGTTACTTTGTTTCTGTGCAGGGAAAATACTGAATACTTTATTTTTACACTGCAATATAGATTCTATTTTGAAGTAAAACCCCATTCAAATCAAATTCTCTGCACAAGTTACATCTGCCCCACCTGCAGTGCATATGGCTTTGTCCATTTGAGAAGGAATTTGCCTTAGCGAGTGAACCAGAATAAGGGGCATAGACCTCTATATTGTGTTACAGATGTATAGCTTACAATATAGTCGGCATGCAGTAATCCATCTCCTAGACAGCTATGAATATATGATTATTAATGAGATCAACCCATGTCCTAGATAGGATGTATTTCTGCAGTCTGCTCTATCAGGATCCTTTTTAATGTAGGCAGTTTACAGTATATAGAACAGTCTTACAACTGTAGTGTTGCAGGTTCTCCAGTCCACACTAAAAGCGAATGTAAGCTTTATTAGAAATACAAGGCAGAGTTGCATGGTTTTCTAGCTTATTTACTGAGGCCCTCCAGATGTTAGTGAACTACACATCCCAGGATGCTTTGCATTAGTTTTGCTATGTGGCCATGCTGAAACTGATGCAAGGCATGCTGGGATGTGTAGTTCATCAACATCTGGAGGGCCGGTGTTGCCCAGCCCTGGTTTATGCAGTGTGACACTAATTTAGCCACTTTGTGTGGTTAAACCTGTGTTTTGGATGCTTAAAAGGTAAAGAATGCCCAATAAGAACAAAAATGGGTACTTATGTGTTAGTTGGGCGCCCAATTTACCTACGTACGCTTGCGGAAGGGCATCGCATTGCATGTCCCGTTTTAGTGCCGTGCGATCTGTGCCATGCGATCCCAGTACTTTATATGCATATAGTACTGATGTATGCATTTAAAGTACCGTAACTATGTTTTGTGAATAAACGTAAGCTAAGTAAATAGTGTAGTCAGTCAGAAGTTGCGTAAGTGCTCCTAGTCCCTCACTCTGAGGTAAAACAGTGTCAGTGATGGATGCTACCCAGAGCTCTTCGACTGTTTCAGTCACTAGTGTCGACAGCAGTATGTCAGCAGATGTCACTATTCAGTCTGCCGACATCAGAGGAGGAGGCGTTGTCGTTTTTGCAGCGCGTTACGCAAACGGGCATCCCATGAAGCTTTCACTCAGAGAAGGTCAGTGGCGGTGCCATATCAAGGCCTGTTGTCGAAAGGTGACAGTGTGAGCAGGACTTGGGTACCCTGGTTGCCGGCTGCCATTCGTGAAGCTCATACGCTTTCTTTACTCCTGGGCACATGAACTCACCAGTGTCGCCTACTGCGAAAGGAAGTTGGGGATGAGCCTTAACACGACGGTGCAATATAATGCACTGATGTGGGAGGCTTGCACTGTGAATTGCTTTCACAGCCCCAGACACAAATTGGAGGACCGGGATTAGTGGTGGAGGTCGATGAGACCCTGTTCTCTAAATGAATATACGCTGTGGGGAGGATATTGCCACAGCAATGGGTGTTTGGGGGCATCTGCAGGGAGATGGGGGCCTGCTTCCTCACAGCCGTTGACTGGAGAGATGCCACCACACTTATGGCTGCCATTACAGCGCAAGTTGCTCCCGAATTGATCATTTACGGCAGGGGTGGGGAACCTTTTTTGTGCCAAGTTCCGTTTGTATGTGGAAAAAATCCTTCAGATATATTATCGCATCGCATCCTGTGACACTAAAACTGGACATGCGATGCGATGTGATTTCCTTATGCAGAATAGCCCACTAAGCAAATAGCTTAGTGGGCGCCCAACTAACACACAAGTACCCAAAATTGTGATGTCTATATTATTAATGTTCTCAAAACTGCGATTTCTTGAAGGGATTGACTGAATAGGCGGTTTGTACCCAGCTGGGTGTCTGGATGGAACTGCACATGGTATAAGATATAGAAACACCCTGCACTTCTTGTATATACCTTTTTATGTATTACAACATTTTCTACTACAAGCCTCCTTCATGTATATAATGAAGAGTTTGGAGTGAATTGGGACCATCATTACTACATGTTACTATTGTGCTTTGTTTAATGTGTTTTATAAAATTTGTATCTGCATAGCACGTAAACCCAACCAAATGAATAGACATGCCCCAAAAAAGTCCCATTTGAGTTCTCAAACGGGTGACTCATTGTGGCTTGGATGGGATCGCATACGATACATTGTATGCATGGGAACTGCATATGATGTAGGGTAGTGGTAGCCATCTATGGTCCCCGAGAGCTGCCAACAGTTCACGTTTTCCAGACAACCTAGCTGCTGCACAGGTGCACTCATTACTAGTTGAAACATTTTTAAAAGATCCACAGGTGGAGCTAATTACTTCTCTTGTGATTCTGTGAGGAGACCTGCAAAACATGCACTGTTGGTAGCTCACAAGGAGTGAAGTTGGCTAGGCCAGGTGTAGGGTATGCAGTCCTGCTACCTGGAAAGCTGGCAGGTGGGTCATGGGAAATAGCAGGTGGCGTCTCCCTTTAATGAAGTCGCCCTAGTGTTTGGGCACCTTTTAAAACTGTCATTTTAAACTTGCTGAGAACGATTACATTTGAGCTTTAATACTGTCCTTTTTTTAAAGCAATCATACAATTTTCATATTCAAGTAAAGCGGCATCATTCTACACATTATTCACTTTTATAGATTTGTTTTTATTGCCCTAGTGAGTAATCATATAGTGTTTGATACCCCTTTGCTCTGAGTTATGAGACATTCTGCCTCGCTTACTAGTAAATGTAAAAGATACCTGCAGTCAGCTTCCTGGATTTTACTTCGCTGGAGCTTTATAACCTGATTCTATTTTAAAATGGTAGGACATCCCTATTACAATGCTACTGACATAGGATACATTTTTAACCCAGTAGAATATCCTCTGATCTGTTCGGTCCTGTTCCACAGGGTGCTTTGCGTGTGGCATGGAGAATGGATTCCGGGTTTACAACACAGATCCACTGAAGGAAAAAGAGAAACAAGGTGACTATTTCATTATTTGGCTTCTTACTATTCTTACTAACTATTGCGTAACAGAAATCATAGGGATATGTTGTACCTGATCCAGTCTTATTTGCACTAGATCAGCGGTTCTCAAACTGTGGGTCCGACTCCATGTTGCTGAACATCAGGCTGATGACTTTTCTAATCTCAGTCAGTGATTGAAGGAGTCTGAAAAATCTGAGAGATCTGTTATTTTAGACTCCTCACATAATTTTGTGCCTCCACAATGCTGCCATGTATGTGCTGTCTGCTGACTACACATGTGACGTGATGACCTTCTGCAGTAACTTGCTGGGGTCCTGTAATTAGTTTTGTCTGATGGGGTCCCAGAGCAAAATAGTTTCAGGACCCCTGCACTAGAGAACAAAAATGTTATGTACTTTGCTTTTAATTAGTTTCTCTTACGTGTGTGTTATCTCTCGATCTCTCTCTCTCTCGATCTCTCTCTCTCTCTCTCTCTCGATTCTATTAAATGAGTATACACAAGGTTTTTACCCTTTATTAATTCCATAAAAATACAAGTTTTGTTGTAAAAAATCCTTCTAGTCTTATGGGGCCTACTCACAGGGCGATTTCAGGGCATTTTGATCGCTTAGAAAATGCCCCTTCATCGCTCTGTGTTTAGGGGCCATAGCGATAGTGCATCACCCAGCAATTAATATCCAGCATGCTGGCTAAATCTACTTATTATACTCTCTTCAGTTCCACTTGTGGTTTTCATTTTCCTCTGGAGCTATTACTTGTGTTTGGAGTAATCTCCAGGAGCTCTCTATGAACAAAGGTGAATGCGAGAGCTAGTAAATCTATTTTACACCTTTTGTGTCCTTTCTGTTTATTTGCAGAGTTTCTAGAAGGTGGCGTCGGCTATGTAGAAATGTTATTCCGATGTAATTATCTCGCTCTGGTTGGAGGAGGAAAGAAGCCGAAGTACCCGCCCAACAAAGGTGAGAGTCTTGTATGTTATCCTTATATGGGAGTGGTCCAATAATAATTACATTCACCAAGAATCAAACTTTCAACATATGATGCTGTGGAATCTCGCAGCTGCCTTATTTTGTAGAATTCCTCTTTAGATCTATATGCTGCCTGTGATATTGTTTTGCTGCTCTTAAGGTGCCCATACACTAGTAAGATTTATCTTCAGATCTGGCTGGTTGAAACAAAAACATGGTTATGGATGAGTGACCGTTTGTCAGTTTTCCAGCATTTCCAAGCAAATGGTCAACTGTCATTTGCTCTCATCCATATCCATGTTTTTGTTCCAACCAGCCAGATCTGAAGATACATCTGCGTGTGTATGGCCACCTTTAGTGTCACACAGATAAACATTTGTACAACCTATTGCAAGGCCTAGAAGTAGAACGCACTTTTTTTTTCTATCTAGTAATTCCCATTTTCAGTGCAATGAAGAAGCCTGTAGTATTATTGTTTTGTGTGTTTTATATATACCCATACTATAGAGCTGGTTTAGGGCATCTTCTTGGTGTAAACCCCCATGAGGGAGCAGTCCCAGGCACCGTTCAGCCATGTTTTGGGATGGCTCAGGTTGCTCTGCACATCGCGATTACAGAATACATCCATACGTTTCTGATTGTTTTTTTTTTCTTCAAATTCAGCCTGTCTTGCCTTTCATTGTTACCCTCCATAGGAAAGAGCAGCTGTTCCTGTGTCCACTTGTGCATGCTAGTTCGCTCCTTCATGTTTCCTGGTTTATATCTGTTGTCTTTTTTTCTGTCCCAGTGATGATTTGGGATGACCTGAAAAAGAAAACTGTGATTGAAATAGAATTTTCCACTGAGGTTAAAGCTGTGAAACTGCGCAGAGACAGGTACTGATCTACTAATGAAACCAATAACAGAAATATTTATTATTACATGGAAATAGGCAGAATCCATTATTAATGTCTGGAATAGCAATAATGCAGAGATAACTACATGTCGGTTAAGGATGTTCTCTTTCCGTTTCTTTGTCACCTTGCTTTTTGGCCCGTATGACCCTTTCTAAACTTCTGTGTTGCAGGATTGTTGTCGTTTTGGACTCTATGATAAAAGTTTTCACCTTCACCCACAACCCTCATCAGCTGCATGTCTTTGAAACCTGCTACAACCCTAAAGGTGACAAATGATAAAGATATGTTATTAAATAGCAGCCAAGTTTCTACTGGATTTGAATACATCTGAATGTATTTTAGTTATAGACCTACTTATGTCTGAAATGAGTCTCTTATAAATAAGGAGGTATTTAATCCAGGATTCCGACAGTCGAGTCCCGTCCGTTTTTTCCGGCTTACAACACAAATTTGACAGTTGGAATACAATGTTCCGACTGTCTAGAGTCAGAAAGTCCGCAGATTGGTGAAAACTGCTGTGGATTCGACAAACCACGCCAGTTTCCAACAAAACAGATTTGACTGTTAAAAAGTGGAAACTGACACCCTTCAAAGCTGTCAGAAACGTTGTACAGGCTAGTTGCAATATTTCCACCTGTCGGAAACGGCAGCATTGTACAGGCTACTGGCGATATTTCCACCTGTCGGAAACGGCAGCATTGTACAGGCTACTGGCGATATTTCCACCTGTCGGAAACGGCAGCATTGTACAGGCTAGTGGTGATATTTCCACCTGTCGGAAACGGCAGCATTGTACAGGCTAGTGGTGATATTTCCACCTGTCGGAAACGTCCGCATTGTTCAGACTACTGGCGATATTTCCACCTGTCGGAAACGGCAGCATTGTGCAGGCTAGTGGTGATATTTCCACCTGTCGGAAACGGCAGCATTGTACAGGCTAGTGGCGATATTTCCACCTGTTGGAAACGGCAGCATTGTACAGGCAAGTGGCGATATTTCCACCTGTCGGAAATGGCAGCATTGTACAGGCTAGTGGTGATATTTCCACCTGTCGGAAATGGCAGCATTGTACAGGCTAGTGGTGATATTTCCACCTGTCGGAAATGGCAGCATTGTACAGGCTAGTGGTGATATTTCCACCTGTCGGAAATGGCAGCATTGTACAGGCTAGTGGTGATATTTCCACCTGTCGGAAATGGCAGCATTGTACAGGCTAGTGGTGATAATTCCACCTGTCGGAAATGGCAGCATTGTACAGGCTAGTGGTGATATTTCCACCTGTCGGGAATGGCAGCATTGTACAGGCTAGTGGTGATATTTCCACCTGTTGGAAATATCTGCACAGATTGAATACACCCCCCCCCCCCCAAGAGTGGATTGGGGGAAATATTCCCATTCCTCTCCTGCGCTCTAAGCACGGGAGAAGGCTGGGAAGAAGGATCGCTGTGGGGTCCGTGATGTGCAGATGAGATGGTGATTGATATCTGCGAGACTTGTAGCAAACACTCTGGGCAGTAATCAATTGTTTTTTTCGGCATGTGCAGTGAATCCTGGTTAGGATTCGCTGCATATTCGCCGCGTTCCTGAGGGCTGGAGCATTCGCTGCCAGCCCTCCCTCTCACCCTATTCAACGCCGCCGGGGCTCGCTGCCCCAGACAGATATTTTTAACCCCTGCGGTGAATGGAGCCAAGAGAACGGTGGCAGGCAGGGAGATGGAAGCCTCCCTATCTGCGCCGGAATGTGTGTGTGTGTGTGGGGGGGGGAGGAGGGCTCCCGGGGACACAGGCAGCACAAGCTGCCCCCCGGGAGAGCTTGCAGGGGCAGATCAGCAAAGAGATATGTGTTGGTAGTCGGGTTAATTGCCTTGTATGTCATTAGAAGTATTTTATATTGAATACGGTAAAATATAGGCAACCAATGGAGGGACTGACAGAGCGGATCAGCATATTGAGTCTATTTTAGGCTTCTTTATTATTAGACTTTGGCAAACAATAATAATCTCTCCTCAGGTCTGTGCGTCTTGTGTCCAAACAGCAACAACTCCTACTTGGCCTTTCCTGGGGCTCACACAGGCCATGTGCAGATTGTAGATCTGGCCAGCACTGAGAAGCCACCAGTTGACATCCCAGCACATGAGGGGGTACTGAGCTGTATCGCTTTGAACCTACAAGGGACCAGAATTGCTACTGCATCAGAGAAGGTTGTTGTAGTTCTTGCCCCTCCCCCCCTTGAGGCCATATTCAGCCCAACACTGACAGTCTCTGCTCCAGTTCTTATTTGATTTGAACATTTATAAGAATGATGTACAGTATACTAAAAGTTAATTATTTTAGCCAGTCTAATCTACATCGAACATTAGTTCCCAAACTGTCTTAAATTAAGACCCCTTAGGATAAAAGTTTTGATACATTTTGAAAAAAAAACAATAAATATAAAAGTAAGTAACTTCTGCCAACCAGTTATTCTTGGGTTCACATATGTGGCGGTGTAAAATTGTGCTTCGAATTGTCCACATGCTTTATGATTGGCAGCCACTAGCACTAGTTTTGCCTATCCCTAAATAATTTGATTTGTGACCACCAACCCAAGACACCCCTGCAAGAACCTTGAAGCACCCAGGGTGCCTAGGCACACCTCTTGGGCACCACTGATAGAAGAAATTAAAAATTTATCATGAGGCCCATTTATTTCACAGGCCCATTTTAAGAATTTTTAATTTACCAGAGAAGTTTTCATATAACCTGATCTGACTTATCTGTCTTTACAGGGAACTTTAATAAGAATATTTGACACAACATCTGGACATTTAATTCAGGAGCTGCGTAGAGGGTCACAGGCTGCAAATATTTACTGGTAAGAATAATAACACAAGAAAAAAATAAAAATACAGGAACCTATAGTCCTACCTAATCCTAGCTGTGTGACTATACATAGGTCGTAATGTTTTCAGAACGCAGTATTTTTTCTTTGTACGATTTTGGTGTACAGTAAGAAGGATGTTGTTTATTTACAGGTGCATACACATTAGACCATGTTGTAAATGATGCAGTGTCGTCTGTGATTTATGGAGCATACACACTGTGCAATCTTGAAATATATATGGCTTGTGGCCACATCCGGGAGTATGCTGTCGTTAACAATATTTACAAATCTTCCTGCATGCTCAAAAGAAGCGTCCAATGACTAGTGCGAATGCGCGTTTGCATTGTGATGGAGTATACACAGTGTGTGATGCAAACGATTGTTTAGAACCCGCCATTACCCTCGACATTGTGTACAAAGTCATGTAATGTGTGTGCAGTAGGTTATTCATTTCAAACATTTTGTCTTTCTTTAGCATAAATTTCAATGAAGACGCATCACTTATCTGTGTCTCCAGTGATCATGGGACCGTACACATCTTTGCAGCTGAGGATCCGAAGAGAAACAAACAATCCAGGTAGGAAGGAGGGGAGCAATACCTAATTATGGATGCAGCATCCTCTGTAATTCCAAAATCTGATTCATGTACTATATATAATGTATAGCAGTAACTGAGGTTTAAAAGTTCATTCTTCGGTTAACTGAATAATTTTTAGGGTTGCACTGAAATAATCACAAAATACATGTGGATTGTATCCACTTATTGAGTGATTAGTGGTTAGCTCTTTCGCAGACGATTGGACAGATGAGTTATGGATCTTCCAGTTCTTTCCATTATTTAGCGTGAGGGTTGGCGGTGCCAGAAAAGGTGGCTGACTAAACAAACCAGCTGCATTAGCCCAGTGTCCTGAATTTCTGCCTCATTTTAGTGTAAATAAGTGGTAGGCATAGGTGTGGTATGTTCTGCCTATCAATCTGGCTAAGCCAATAAACCTTGACTGAATAGCAGTTTACAATCCAGTCACTACTAGGTCAGACTAGATGTGTGTTGCATATTTACACCCTTCTTTACTACTGATTTTCTCATTACTGTAAGAATGACTATATTGAGAATGAAGTAAATACCAACCATAATAAAGGTTTCTACAAAGGAAATATTTCATTAAAGTTAGAATGTTTTTTTGTAGAACCACACTGCTCCTGGAATATTGATCTAATCAGGACAACA
The DNA here is from genome assembly GCF_055691185.1 of Crinia signifera. NCBI lineage: Eukaryota > Metazoa > Chordata > Amphibia > Anura > Myobatrachidae > Crinia > Crinia signifera. The sequence continues at coordinate 182,362,381 of NC_139222.1, read as the reverse complement.
TGGAAGCGGCCAATGTATTACAAACAAAACAGAACATAGCATATGGTTTGTGATAGCAGTTTAATTAGCTATAGTGAAATGTACAAGAAATAAGATGAAATTATAAAGGTACGCAGTGTGTTAAACAGGATTAGTTATCCTAATCCAGTCTAGCCATCACTGTGACCTAATCCGTAATATTGCCAAATTAGTTCTTAAATCTAATATCTACATATACACTTTATACTGTACATTGTGTCGGCAATCATGTGGTGAGGAGAAACATAGAACTTGACAGCATATTTGAACCACTTGCCCTTAACGTGTGTACACATACATACACATACCAGGTTTTAATTTTTTTTTTTTATTGGTAGTCAATGTATGGTACTTGTGTAATAGTACAGCGCCCATTTTCAGCGTAGGCTAAGCTACGCTGTCAGCGTAGCCCAACGGCTGCCTAGCGTAGTGACTCTGCGGGAGCCCAATGGCTGCCTAGCATAGTTAGCGTAGTGACTCTGAGGCAGCCCGGCTCTGTTCCCAGCTTCCATGGCTCTGACCCTGGCATCCATTGCAAGCCTCGTGAGCACCTCTCACACAGCGCCGGTAACCGCCAGATCCCCTGCATCTCAGTAATTATAGCGACCGGGTACGGCAACCCTGCCTGTGTCTGCTTCAGGGAGAGCCTCCTTTTCAAACCCCTACTATCCACGCCATCTCGAAGTGTGGCGAGCTCCTCCGACCTATTCATACCCCCCACTATCCACGACGGCGTGGAGTTGATTTTATAAAGTGTGGTGAGCCACCGAGCCCGAAGCATAGCGAGGGGACGCGGATTACTTTACATCCCCTCGTGGGGCTCGGTGGCTCACCACACTTTATAAAATCAACTCCACGCCGATGTGGATAGTGGGGGTATGAACAGGTCGGGGGGAAGCGTAACTCGTGCGCTCGCCAGGCTTCGGGCTGGTGTGGATAGTGGGGGTGTTTCAGGAACACATATCTGACAGGGACGCTGACTACGCTGGCCGCGGGAACACTACGCTACTTCTGATTTGCACAATGAGAACATTTTGCCTAGGGGTGTCGTGACATTTTTTTTCTGATACTCAGGTGTTCCATGACTCAAAAAAGTTTGGGAACCACTGTGTTATACAGTTAAATACAATGTCTTTGGTATATAGTTTCATTTTGGGATGTCTTTGGGAACCAGAGCAAAACAATATATTAAATACCGCAGTTGAACCATTCAAGCACAAATGGTGACTAGCCATGCAGCTGGCAAGTTCAGACTTGTCTTGTACTGGTAATAAATAAATAATAGTGTCTCTCTGTGTTTAGCTCAGTCTGGCATCAGCTTCTGCATTGAGAACTAGTAATAAATGGGAATAAGACAGTTTATTAGCAGTTATTTATATAGCCCACACATATTCTGCCACGCTGTACAGAGAATATTTGAACATTCACATCAGTCCCTGCCCCAGTGGAGCTTACAATCTTTATTTCCACATGTACATGCGCGCACACACAGACATTCTAGGGTTAATTTTGTTAACCTACCAGTTTATCTTTGGATTGTGGGAGGAAACCCACACAAGCACGGGGAGAATATACGACCTCAGCGCTGTGAGGCATAATGCTAACCATTGCACAGTCCATGCTGCTCCAAAACAGTTGTACTGTAGTTAGAATTATTTTTTTTTTAAATAAAAACTATGGTCCCTTAGCTTCAAAACAAGACCAACATAAATAAATAATAGTATAAATATTCCCCCAAGTGCTTGTGTGGGTTTCCTCTGGCTACTGCGGTTTCCTCCCACAATCCAAAGGTTTAACTCAATAAGAAGCAAAGTTACCATTTATTACACAATATCACTGAGGGCTAAAATTTTACATATGAAAGTAAAGGTCCATACACACTGGGCAACTATGTTCAGCGTGTATGGACAGCACTGAGCGGGGAAAGCCGGTGCTGATGGAGGGGGGAGGACGGCGTTGCAAACCCGTCCTAAAAGCCGCTCATCGGCTGGTATAACCAAGATGAACGGCTTTTCCCGCAATGTTGCGGGAGCGCGCAGCAGTGCTCACTGCTCATCGCCGGGCCATACACACTGGGCGGCTTTGAGTTGAAAGCCGCTCAAACCTCCTGCTTTGAGCGACTTTCAGCTCAAAGTCGCCCAGTGTGTATGGGCCTTAACTTTGTCATCTATCATCCTACCAAATTTCATGAACTCCGAGACGGTTGGGTTGAAAAGTTACTGTGTTTGGTTTTTGTGTGAGGATTTGGCATGGAATGATCCTTTAATCAGTTTTTCCGTAGTAATTGCTGTTAAAATGTCTTGTATATTAATGCCAGTAAGCTTAAATTGCTACAATGTAAATGTGCAAAATTTTCTTTCATTCCAGTTTGGCATCTGCCAGCTTCCTTCCGAAGTATTTCAGTTCAAAGTGGAGTTTCTCCAAGTTTCAGGTTCCCTCTGGGTCGCCTTGTGTTTGTGCCTTTGGAACAGAACCGAACTCTGTCATAGGTAAGGTAATGGTTTCCGTGGGAATAGGCAATATGTAACATGGAGGGGATTGTTTATGCTGGATGCACAGTAGGTTACATATCTCCTCTCATTCCTGCACATTGTCATGGCACAAGGCTGTCACACGTTCCTGTTAAGCCACATCTACTTACAGTTCTACTATCTGTACTCTCCTGTCTATATAAAACACATTGTGGAAGTGGGGAAGAACAAGAATTGTACCAAACGGTGATGCAAACGTAATACCAAGTTCATATGATGGTTCTGCCACAATTATCTGTATATACACCAATCAAACGGGATGCGGTCTTTAGGTCGGCACAAGAAAGGTCGACTGGCAGAAGGTTAACACTGCAGCAGGTCGACACTGGTTATTTTATCTCTCCCCCCCCCCCCCCCCACTGTGGTTCCAGAACAGGCGGTAGTTTATGCCCTACCATCCACTAGGGTATGGAGAGAGACTAGACTAGACTAGACTAGCATTGCCCAAAGCATTGCAAGCGCAGCGAGGGGCTGCCGTACACTTAGTGTCCAGAACTAGACGTCTACATCCTAGATGCCTAAAAGAAATAAAAAAAATATATGTGGACCTTCTGCAATGTTGACCTTCAGCCATTCAACCGCAGGACCCTTTCGACCTTCTGCCGGCGACCTTCCTTGGGTCGACCGAATGATCCATACCCTATCAAACCTAAAACTGACAGGTTAAATGAAAGGGCATTGACTGTCATCTTATTACAATTGAACATATCAAGGGGTGCATCATAATAGGTAGCAAGTGAATGTGTTTGGAAGCAAGAAAAATAGGCATGAGGCTCTGAGTGACTTTGACCAAATTGTGATGGCTAGAAGCTTGGTTCTCCAAAAGAGCAGATCTTATGAGGTGTTTCTGGCCCGAGTGGTTAGTAACTGCCAAAAGAGGTTCAAGAAAGGATAACTATGCCTCATGTGTGGCCCATACACACCGAGCCATTTTCCCAAAGAGCAAGAGATTTTGAGGAGGCGAAAGACTTTGCTGAAAATCTTTCATATAAAAGGCTATTTACATAATGGGTTGGGTTTGAATCCCAAGGGTGGGAGCAGGGGCCATTTTATTCAGTGCATTTTTGTTCTTGGGGCCTGATTCAGAACTAATCAGTAACTAAGAACTAAGCGTATATTCAAAGCCCAGCGATCAAGTAAACACCACCCTGAATCGCAAAATCCTGCCCATGTGCAAGGCAACATTCTCAAGGTCCATCTGTCTGTGGTGCGGCTATTTCAAATGACGCACCGGCTCACGAGCCAAACAAAGCTTGCAGCACAGCAACCAATTAGGCAGCGATGTCTCCTGATTGGCTGCCAGGGCTGCAAGCTCAGATTTGGCTCGCCATTTGAAATAGCCCTGCCACAGACGGATGAACCTGCTCCGAGTGAGGCAGCCGGGTTTAGCACCACTCTGCCCGGCTGTGACCTTTAGCGAGGCAGGCAGGGACAGACAGCGGGCAAGGCGAGCGGACCGAGGTGGAACCGTTCCAGCTCTAAAATTTAACTAACAGAACACAGTTCTGTCCCGTTCCAGCTCACTTTAAGACCTGGTGGGCAGTGGTGTCCATAATATATACATTGCTGGTCTGTGTTTATATTACTGGCTAATTAATAATCACTGGTGCCCTGTGGTGCCAGCAATGTATATATTACTGGCTTAAACATTGGTGGCCAGCTGTGCTCCATGTTGAGCAGGGCGTGTTGCCGGGCAGGGGAGCAGTGCTCTGTGTTGAGATGGGTGAGTCGGTTGTTTAGCCGGACGGGGGAGCAGGGCTCTGCAGCAGCCAGCCAGAGTGAATGAGCGGGGCAGGGTGAGGCAGCGGGGAGCTCTGCCCCACTTTCAGCCCGGCAGCGTACACGCACAGCGATGACTGATAGATATGATCCATCATAGCTAAGTGTGCTAGTAAAACCAGCAGACGAACCACTTTCCCAGCGGTGATGCGGGAGCGCACATCATCGCTAGGCCATACACACTGGGCGATTTTCAGCTGAAAATCGCTGTGTGTATGGGCCTTTTTAGAGAGATAGGTTGGCTTTTATTTTTGGTGTCCTGTATTGAGAAGTTCTACAACTAGAATCGCTTGTGCAGAGGTTTATAATAGGATATAATAGATTATAATATGAATTCCCTATTTGTCTCTTGCAGCGATCTGTGCAGACGGCAGCTACTACAAATTTCAGTTTAACCAGAAGGGGGAGTGCACACGAGACGTCTACGCGCAGTTTTTAGAAATGACTGATGACAAACTCTGAGACTTTGTTTGCGAAGGAATTGGATTTCCTCTGAAAGACTCCTCTCTGGATCTCGGCAGTAATTCATAGGATGTTGGGTGGGAATTTCACACAAACCAAGACTTTACTGAAGACTCCCTTTATAGTGTTTTTACTTTGAAATAATTCAATTACTGTACTTTAACAGAGTTCTGTTTTTTTTTTCCCTCTCATAAAATCAAAAGAAAAAAATATTTTAAACTTAACACAACTACAAGTGGCTTGTCCTTAATTTTTCCTTTCCTGCCACCGACTGCATTGATTGAAAGAAAATAACATACTAGTTATTGCCGTTATTTCAGCTCCATTTTTTTATGGTTTTTGTATGACCCGTTGGTTCTCTGTGAGAGACACACCACAGTATTGGTAGCAAGCCAGGTGTTTGCAGGTGGTTATTATACCTAGATGCTAAAAATAGTTTTCACTCTTCAGACGCTGACTTGATTCTTCTGGATTGCTGACGATTTGTTACTGGTTGTCAATGTTACACTAATCCGGCACATTTTCAGCATTGACAAACCAACCACTAATGGTTTTCTGCCAATGGGGAAAGCCCTAGCAGTAAATGTTATACACTAGAGGACTATCAAAGTACTTCCAGTAGTTTCCTCATCTTCTATCCAGGCCTGTGCTGATGGATATTTTGCATCATTATTGGCTGATACACAAACAAAACAAAGACTCTTGTAATCCACTATGAAGCAAGTGGTTTAAGTACCTGGCTGAAGCTTTCTGTATTTAATGTACCCGTTCTCCCCAGTATACAATGACTCCGCTTTATACCACTCATTTAAATGAAATCAGGAATGAAGAAAGGCTTTTTGTCTTTTTAAAGACCCGACATTAAAGTACTACATTTTTTAGGTAGTTTTTGAAGTGTAGGTTTCTGCATGTGGCTTAGTGCAATTAATCATGACTTGGTTTTGTTTTGCACACCTGTTTGTAAGATATGTTAATGCTTTTTAATAAAAAGACCAAATGATGTGGCATTCATTTCTTGGTGGTCTTAATCGATGCTGATCTCACACTGTGTGTGAGTCAGTGATGAGCAACAGCTGAGTACTTTCATAGTAATTAAGGCTGAAAAAAGACTTTAGTCCATAGAGTTCACCCTATCTAACTTGTAACTACTGACTTGAGTAAGTCATATCTATAGGATTCCCTTAGTGACCAAAAATGCATCCAGTTTTGATTTAAAGTCATTAAAAGTAGTTGCTGTAATCACCCCCACGGGCAATGAGTTCCAGAATTTTACTGCTCTAATGGTAAAGAATCCTCCTCTTAATTCAGTACGGAATTTCTTTTCCGCGAGCCTCAGTACATGCCCGTGTGTCCTAAGTATTGGCCTTAGTGAACAAATCCTCTCCAAGTTCCATATGATTCCCAATCCTGTATTTGAACATAATAATCATATCACCTCTCAACCTTTCTCCAGTGAAAACATATTCAGCCTGGTTAACCGATCTTTGTATTCTAGTGATTCAAGACCTTTTACTAGCTTAGTCGCCCTTCTCTGTACCTGTTCCAATTCATTTATGCGGTACCCAGAACTGAACACAATATTCCAAGTGTGGTCTCACCAATGCCTTGTAAAGAGGCACTATCACATTGGCATCGCTTGAATCCATACCCCTTTTATTGCAGGGGTTTGATTTTTCTGCTGCACTTCAGCAGTTTGCACTATTACCCTATTTTTCATCTATGATGACCCCCAAGTGATCTTCTACAGCAGAATTCCCTATAATAACAACTCCATTTAGCCTATAAGGAAGCTTGTTCATTTTTGTTCCCATAATGAATGACTACTTTTTCAATGTTAAACTGCATTTCCCACCTTTCCAGTTTATTTAAGTCACTTTGTAGTGTTTCCACATCCTCTCCTGAGTTAATTTCCTTACTCTATTTCGTGTCATGCACAAATATTGCAATTTTACTCAGTCACTTCCAATATCATTAATGAATATATTAAACAAGGTGGGTCCCAATATTGAACCTTGCGGGACTCCACTTTGGACCTTAACCCAGCTGGAATGTATGCCATTTACCACTACTCTGGTTAAACAATTGGGGACAGTTTTTAATCCAATTACAAATTTTATTTCCTAACCCTAAATTACTATCACTTCAATTCCACACTAATGTGATGCCATGGGGTGGTTCTGCTGGGCTGGCCTGGGGGGGCCCTGTGCCCTGGACCTGTCTCAGAGTAGTGTTAGGGACTTGTCCTATTGAGGTAACCTGGACGTGGTGGACAAGCCGATCATAATGGCATCATTATGCTAATAACCTCAGAAATGCAATATAGCAATGGTATTAAAAGGTCTAGCATTTATATTTAGTGTGCACCTGCAAACTCCTCCTCCTGCTTGCTGCACTACAGGTCTCAGCAGGTAGCACCTCATATGTCCAGGGTGTGCAGTTTAGGGCCCCTCCCCCTATGTACTAACCCTAAATTACCAAGTTTAATAATAACTTTTTACGAGGCACCGTGTAAAAAGCTTTAGCAAAATCAAGCAGTACTACATCAACAGATTTCCCTAGTCTGACATGATGTATTTTTGACAAACCCACGCTGAGCCTTCCTTATCACTTTCTCTTGTTCTATGAATTTTTGGATACTATCTCTTATTTTTCCTTCTAATATTTTCCCCACATTGGATGTAAGGCTGACCGGTCTATAATTTTCAGGGTTAGTTTTGCTACCTTTCTTCTATATTGGTACTACGTTAGCTATGCTTGGTATCGTCCCTGAGTTTATCGATTCCTCAAATATCAGATATAATGGTGTGCTATGACAGAACTCAATTCTTTTAGTATCCTAGGGTGTATTTCGTTTGAGCCAGGAGATTTGTTACTATTTAGGTTCTGTAATCTGTTTTTGACTATTTCCTCACTCAAACATAGGGGTTTATTCTAGTTCATTCTTTCTGATAAAATCCTTCTTAGATGGACAAAACCATGTGCACTGCAGGGGGGCAGATGTAACATGTGCAAAGAGAATTAGATTTGGGTGAGTTATTTTGTTTCTGTGCAGGGAAAATACTGACTGCATGATTTTACACTTCAATATAGATCTCACTTTGAAGAAAAACCCCACCCAAATCTAATTCTCTCTGCACAAGTTACATTTGCCCCACCCGCAGTGCACATGGTTTTGTCCATCTAAGAAGGATTTTGTCAGAAAGAATGGACTAGAATAACCCCCATAGTTTGGGAGCAATCAAGAGCCAGCATTTAATCTGTGGGAGATTGTCTGAAGATTCTTCCCTTGTAGATACTGAAGCAAAATATTACCAGTGTACCCTGCTTATTTTTTAGTGGCCAAATATTTTCCATCCTTAACCATTTCCCGTTTATATAACTGTAGAATATTTTGTGATTAGATTTGCTATCTGTGGCTATTTAAAGTTTAGTCTCTAATTTTGCCATCTTGATTGTATTTTTACATTTCTTATTAAATTCGGTACTTGTTTCCTAGCACGGCCACCCCGATTTACATCGGGGTGGTCGTGTCGGAAAAATTGCGTCGATCGCATCGCATGCGATTTGGTCGCATGCAATGCGACCGACCCGATTTTTCGATTGAATCAAATGTGAATAGGGTCCCTGGGACCCGATTTTACATTGGATTCAATGTAAAATATTCCCTAGACCCCCAAAATTTACAACGTAAACCCCACCCCACGATAGACGCCAACCCGAAGCGTGGCGAATGCAAGCCCGCGAGGGGCGGCGGTGCGCGTCGTCCGACCTTTTCATTCCCCTACTATCCACGTCGGCGTGGAGTTGAGAATATATAGTGTGGCGAGCGCAGCGAGCCCGAAGCGTGGCGAGCCCTGCGAGGGGACGCGTATAACTTCACAGGTATACGCGTACGCTCGCCACACTATATATTCTCAACTCCACGCCGTCGTGGATAGTAGAGGAATGAAAAGGTCGGAGGACGCTTGCCGCGCTTTGGGTTGGCGTCTATCGTGGGGTGACGACGGGGCCATATATAATGTGAAATGGGTCATATTGTCCCATTTCACATTTTTTTCAATGTGAGATGGACTTAATCAAGTCCATCTCATCTTGTGCCATTATAATGGCACAAGACTGACGCGATGCTCACAATTTCAATGTTAAAAAATATTTTAACATTGAAGCCTATGGCAAAATCGGGGGGCATCGCGTCGGTCGCATCGGGACCAATGTTAATGGTCCCGACCGACGCGATGCCCCCTCTGCCGGCAAAATAGACCTAATTTCAAAGGAAATCGGGTCCATCGTTGGGATCGTGTACCTTAACTTAAAGGTACATGATCCCAACGATTGTGGCCGTGCTAGGAAGCAAGTACCTTAAATTCTTTATAAGCGGCAAATAATTTGGGTGCCCTATCTTGTTTAAACGCCCTCCTTTTTTATTTTTTTTGCCATTTCAAATTTGACTTTGCTGTTAAGCCACATAGGTTTCCTTTTGTCATTTGTTCTTTTATTTACCCTAGGAATACATTTCAGTGCCCTCCAGCAGTATTTTTGTAAAAGTTTGCCACCTTTTTAATAGTATCCATACCTCTAAATAATTCCTTCCAGTTTATATACTTTAAGGACTACTCGAACTTACCAAAGTTTGCTTTTCTGAAATTTAAGGACCTCGTTGTTCCAATATAATTATCTTTGTTAAAATTTAAATCAAATGTGATCATATTGTGGTCATTGTTACCTAATGTCTACCTTATGGTTATGTTAGTAACAATGGGCCTTAGTCTAGTTCACTCTGACAAAATCCTTCTTAAGCCCCGTACACACGGGGGGAGATATATTGCTCAGCAATATATTGCTCAGTTTCTCCTTTTCATCAGCGACCAGAGATGGTCGCTGATGAAAAGGAACCTCTACCGGCGGTGCTCCTGCGACCAGCGATTATAACAGGGCTGAAAACGGGAGCACGCACCCGGCGATTCATCGCCAGGGCACACTCCCATCACTGGCAATATGGTCGCCAGCGATTTTCATCCCCTGTCGCCCCCGTGTGTACACAGAATTAGATGGACAAAACCATGTGCACTGCAGGAGGGGCAGATGTAAAATGTGCAGAGAGAATTAGATTTGGGTGGGGTTTTACTTCAAAGTGAGATCTATATTGCAGTGTAAAAATAATGCAGCCAGTACAAAATACCTCTAAGAAGGATTTTGTCAGAGTGAACTAGAATAAGGCCCAATGTTCCTATTGTTACTTATAAAGAGATCCAGGATGATGTTATTTCTGGTTGGACTTTCAATAATTTGATACAAATAGTGGTCATTTAGAGCATCCAATAAGCAGGGGAGGAAGTCGCTACCCAGGCAGTGGCACAGCATCAGCGGCAGGAGCCGATGACTTTAAAAAAAGCCCATACAGCACTCAAATTTTCTCTACATCGAAAATAAACATGACTGTGCAGTCAAGGAAATAATGAACACAATCAGTAAATCGAATGTGTACACTGAAACAGATATCAAATGTTAAAGTACAGATCTAATGCCATATCTAATAGAAAATTGAATCTAGAGCAAATCAAAGTGTGTGTAGACAGCTTCTGACAAGCTGTGAGCATCACAAGTACATTTTGTCTAATTGGATATCCTTCCTTTCATCATGACTGGTCTAGAGGTGCTACTGTATGATTAAGATTTTCTAACACTGTAAATGACAAAGCTTAGAAGGCAGTGAACCACAATTAAAAAAAAAAAAAAAAAAAAAAAAAAAAAAACTTAACCTCAAATGGTTATCACTGCAGCCAAACAACCAGTATATGCTAAATATATCCTATGACCGTAATATGAGTACTGCTGGTATTTAGTGAAGAGACGCACCGCATTCTTGCAACTGTAGTCCATAATCTGAATGTTTGACTGATTAATGACCCTAACCCACCCAAGAGCTGGACTGACGGTGACTTAGGGGGGTATGCAATCGCCGTCGAGCATCTCCTGTAGGGGAGATGCTCGATGGGCCCTATTCAATGCTGTCTTCCCGGACAGCATTGAACAGGGTTTCCCGGCAGAACGAGCCCGACATCTCTAGCTGTCGGGCTCGTTCTGCCGAGAACAGCCGGGAAGTGACGAGCTGCCGGCTGCAGCTCGTCACTTCCCGGCCGCAACTCGCGGCCATGCCCCCTTCTCGTCCCGCTGCAGGCGGGACATTGAATCCCGCCTGCATGTTCTCGGTCGAGCTGACCGAGAACGGGACCGGGTCACGGCGGGCGAGCAAGCTTGCCTGCCGTGACCTGAAGATTGAATACCCCCCTTAGAAGAAGCTGATTTGTAGATGTATGTGAAAACACAGCCACTGCATCTTATACGGATTCTCTGATCTGCTGCAGTGTCAAGAACACAACACTGAATCAACTGTGTGGCCATCTGAGTATTGTTACTCATGTATGGACAATTTATGCTGTTGTGACCAATGAAGCTGTATCCAGCATTGCATTCCTTCTACACTCCCTTGTTTTCTGGAATGCCAGCAATGTCAATCCTGAAGCTGTATTGTGAGCCGTGGTTTAGCTTCTGTGCTGATCACTAACCAACAGGCTATTGTGAAAGAATAAAGTTACCAACCACCAATAAGTGAGTACTTAAAGTAAAATCACTGTTGTAAGGAACTGAAAAGCTAAAAAAAACTGCAACCAGTGCATTGTATGAGCATGTACTTTTATGACATTTGGATGTGTTTTGTATGGAAATATGCCTTTCAGTTTTGGTATATCTAAGTGAAAAGAAGGATATTGCATTTATCAGTGAAGATGTTGCAGGCATATTTAATTTTCACACAAGATTATTGTTAGATTTCTATGTAACAGCGGGATACGGTCATTAGGGTTACTCCAACTACGTAGACAAGCATTGTGTTGACCCCACTAGGTCGACAGGCAGCAAGGTTGACATGGGCTAGGTCAACAGTCAAAAGGTTAACATGGGGTTTTACACTTTTTTTTGAGCCGACAGGCGATATTTCATGCCCTACCAACCACTAGGGTGTGGTGGGAGAATAAAATAGTGTGCTGAGCATAGCGAGGCACCGTGCCCGAAGCATTGCGAGTGATGCAGTGTCCTTAAAACTGTGTCCATATCGACTATTTCGACATTCGGGTCAAAAACCCAAAGTTGACCGAATCCTTGTGTCGACCTAGACCCAATATAAAATACTTCTACTCACATATAAAGCTATTAACCATACTGCACCAGCATATATCTCTTTACTCGACCACTCTGCTCTGCACAAGATCTGCGTCTCTCTTCTGCACGGATCACTAGCTCCCATTCACTATTACAGGACTTTCATCGGGCTGCTCCCATCCTATGGAATACCCTTCCACGCACAATAAGACTCTCTACTAGCCTCCAAACTTTCAAGTGTTCCCTAAAAACTCACCTCTTCAGGCAAGCCTATCATATTTAAGTTCTACACACATAACCATCTGAGGCACTTATGTATTATATAGCTTCCCTTCTGGACCTGTAACTTGGTGGGACTGCTATGCTATTACTGGTGCCTGTCCTTGTGTTTCCCTCCTATATCCCTATAGATTGTAAGCTTGCAGCAGGGCCCTCCTACCTCCAAGTCTGTCTGTTGTTACCCAGTTTGTTTTATCACTGTCAGTGGGTAAAGGGGGGAAACTTTTTTTAGGTATATAAGTGAATGGAGAAAAATCAGACTAAAGACAGAGAGTGGAAGTCTTCTTGAGAGGGACAATGAAATAGCAGATCATATTAATAATTATTTCTGCTCGGTATTCACTGCTGAAAGAGAGGGGATGGGGCCACAGTTAAGTTGCAAGTATAGTCAGAAAACTGAGTGAGAAACAAGTACATTCACAGAGGAGAAAGTCCTCACAGAATTCTCAAAACTAAGAGTGGATAAATCAATGGTGCCAGATGGGATACATCCAAGGATACTAAATGAGCTTAAAGGGGAGCTGGTAAAACCAATAACCGAATTATTCAACCAGTCACTAGCTACTGGAATAATCCCAGAGGACTGGAAAACAGCAAATGAAGTCCCACTGCACAAAAGTGGAAGAAAGGAAGAGGTAAGAAACTATCGACCAGTGGGCCTTACATCAGTAGGGAAAATGATGAAATCACTCAAAACCAAGGGGTTTATTCTAGTTCATTCTTTCTGACAAAATGGACAAAATCCTTCTTAGATGGACAAAACCATGTGCACTGCAGGTGGGGCAGATGTAACATGTGCAGAGAGAATTAGATTTGGGTGAGTTATTTTGTTTCTGTGCAGGGTAAATACTGACTGCATGATTTTACACTTCAATATAGATCTCACTTTGAAGAAAAACCCCACCCAAATCTAATTCTCTCTGCACAAGTTACATCTGCCCCACCCGCAGTGCACATGGTTTTGACCATCTAAGAAGGATTTTGTCAGAAAGAATGGACTAGAATAACCCCCCAAGAGTTGTAGAATATCTCAAAACCAGCACTGGGTGACTAAAGTAATAGATGAAGGTGGGGCTGGAGATGTAGCTTATCTAGACTTTAGTAAGGCTTTTGACACTGTCCCATATCGCAGAGTGTTAAATAAACTTGAAAGCTTGGGATTGGATTTTAAGATAGTTGAATGGATTAGAGCGTGGTTGCAGGACAGAAAACAGTTGTAGTAAATGGAGTACGGTCAAAGGAGGGAAAAGGGTACTTATGTAATATCTGGGCTCCCGTTTTTCTTATGAGACCGTGTCCGCTCGCCACGCTTCGGGCACGGTGGCTCGCTGTGCTCGCCACACTATATAAAATCAACTCCATGCGTATTTGGATAGTAGGGGTATGAAAAAATGGGGTGCATTTAACATGGGAGTCCAGATAATACATAAGTACCGGGAAAAGTTACAAGTGGGGTACCCCAGGGATCTGTACTTGGACCAGTGCTCTTTAAAATCTTTATTGGTGATATTGCAAATGGAATTGAAGGTAAAATGTGCCTTTTTGCAGATGACACAAAAAGGTATGCAACATAGTAGACACACCAGGAGGGGTAAAACAAATGATTGCTGATCTAGGTAGATTAGAGGAATGGTCAAGAGCATGGCAACTACAGTTTAATGCCAAATCATGCACTTGGGTCTCAAATATCCAAAGACTAAATATAGTATAAATGTCACTATAATGGAAACTACTGAGGAAGAGAGGGATCTAGGCGTCACTATTTAAGGGGAGTTAAAGGCAGGTAGGCAATGTAACAAAGCAATGAAGAAGGCAAGTTAGATGCTTGGTTGCATAGGGAGAGGTATCAGCAGTAGAAAGAAGTAATAATGCCATTGGTACAACCTCACCTAGAGTACTGTGTTCAGTTCTGGAGGCCATATCTCCAGAAGGATATAAATACATTAGAGACTGTACAAAGAAGGGCAACTAAAATGGTGCATGGTCTACATCACAAAACGTACCAGGAAAGACTAAAAGATCTTATGTATAGTTTGGACCAGAGAAGGGAAAGGGAGTACATGATAGAAACTTTCAAATATATCAAGGGCTTTAACAAGGTACAGGTGGGAGACATTCTTCACAGGAAGAGGAGCAGCAGAACAAGAGGACATGCACTGAAACTAGAGGGAGGAAGATTTACTTCACAGAAAGAGTAGTAGATAAGTGAAATAACCTCCCATCAGAGGTGGTAGAGGCAAATACAGTAGTACAATTTAAACCTGCTTGGGATAGGCATAGTAATATCCTTACAAAACAATAAGGATCAAATATGGTTTGAGGTAACGTTTCAAAAAGGGGCAGACTAGATGGGCCAAGTGGTTCTAATCTGCCGTCAAATTCTATGTTACTATTGTAAAGCGCAATGGAATCTGCTGCACTATATAAGAAACTAACTTAATAAATGTCGACCTAGTTGGTGTAGACCTAACAACCCACACCCGTAACAGCAGTGCTACTATTACCTGTAAGATAGATATCTGACATATACTTATAAGCTACATGTACATTTTTTATTGCAGCTCACAAGTGCATTTATACAGCTATTTGTAAAACCCCCGCCCCAGTCCAATCATCCTTCCCAATTCTGACATAAAACCAGGCCTAGAATACGTGTGGAAAGAAAGGAGGTTTCAAATGGTACTGCAGTGGACAAAAATCCCAACAAAAGTCCAGTATGGGCATTTTATGAACACAGCAATGTAAATACAAATCTGCCTCTTCTGAAAAGCTCATGAAATTCCAGAGCAATCCACATAACCGCAATATGCTCTCCTCCTACTTATTTCCATACCCTCTATAGAGTTCACATGTAAACTTACATATTGTCACTTTCATATCCCCACTGACTGGGTCAGCATCAATGTGTGACTGGATGATACAGACCACCAAATTCCTCTGCAACCTGGCTGAAGCAACATATAGCTCATATCCTTGTGTATCAATGCCTATATACTTTTAGGCCGTAAGTTTGCTTGCAGGGCCCTCTGACCTCTTTTGGTCTCTAATTATCCAGTCTCGTTTTACCACTATTGAGTAACTAGTAATACAAAAATATACAGTCTCCGTAGGGTCTGAACTATATCAGCATTGTGAAAAACACCCATTTATTCAAATATCTTGAAAACAACAGGAGCAGTGCAGAATGAATCGTTACACTGCAAGCAACGTTTAAATATCTCTTTTTATAAAGATTGGTTCATTAACAAACGTGGAACAATAATCCTGCAAGTTAATTTCTAAGCTTTGAAAAAATTACAAACGTTTTATTTGTATTTTCTTCATGGAGAAGGTTAAATTGCTCAAAGCACCTTTGGTGCTTAGAAGCTGCACAGTCTGCCATGAATGTTATATCGATTGTGTTATGTCAGGCATGTCTAACCTGTGGCCCTCCAGCTGTTGTGAAACTGCAAATCCCATCATGCCTTGCCGCAGTTTTGCGATTAGGGAGGGGGGTGTTAATTTAGCATGGCTCAATATTCACACAATGCCCAATGATGAAGTAGTATATTCATTTTGTACACATTATTAAAACTTTAACAGCAAGTAATAAAATTAGATAAATTGTAAACTAACTCGCTTTAGGTTTCACTATTTTTTCAGACAGGAAAATGTCTATTTATTAAGGCAAGTGTAACTACACAAACACAAAAAAGGGAGATGACTGTACAGTGGTCATCACATCATTTTTACGGTGAGGTAAATATTGCAATGAGCAGGGCCGGCTCTACCATTAGGCAGCTGCCCAGGGTGTCAGGATCTGTGGGGGCACCACTTATAATGCTACACACTAGGCGATTTTAGCTTCATTCGCCGGCTATATGGTCGCTCAGTGACCATATTGCCGGTGATACCTAGCGACCTGCGCCGTCTGTGTGCTCCCACTGCAGCCCAGCGACGGTCGCTGGTCGCAGGAACTTACTAGAATCGCGGGTAACCAGCGATTCGGTCGCTAGGCGACCAATAGCTAGCGACCAGGTCACGTGATGTGTACGGGGCTTAAGTCTGCCGATCACAAAATTAAGGATGTCTATGAGGAAGACATTGCTGTACTTAATATGTAGGTGGCGGCTGTGGAACTTCGAAGACGCCACTTCTGCACTTTCACTTGAGGGGCTGGAAACTAAAGTGGGTGTTAGTGGCAGTGTGGGCAGTAGGTGCAAGTTTTGCCTAGGGTGCCCAGAAGTCTTACATCGGCCCTGCTAATGAGAATAATCCTAGTTTTAATTAATCACACTCTATTTACTAACAATTTCTACAGGGACACTGCTTTCTATATAACAGTATTTTTATCAAAATACTTCCAAAGGTTACTTTTTGGAGGAGCCATTATAAACAAAAAAATAGTATATATATATATATATATATATATATACCAGCAGGAAACAAGCGGCACTCACGAGACTTCAATGCGGTGAAAAAAACACTTTCTTTATTGGAAATCCAACATGTTTCGGGTGTTACCCGTCGTCCCTGACGACGGGTAACACCCGAAACATGTTGGATTTCCTATAAAGAAAGTGTTTTTTTTCACCGCATTGAAGTCTCGTGAGTGCCGCTTGTTTCCTGCTGTTTTATGTTGGTCTGACACACGACCTAAGAAGGCACCTGAGCAATTATACCCTGCGCGCATCAGACCTGACCAGGGGGTCGGACTGGCAGGCCGTCCGACCACCCGTTCCTCCTGGATGCATGCGATCCATCACAACGGATCGCATGCGTCCCTGCCGCCGGGAAGGTATCGGCAGCTTGCAGGCGGGCAGATGTCTGTCTGCTGCAAGGCATCGCAGCAGTGTATGGGTACCTTTAGCTTGGTTCATTCCAATGGTACCCCAGGCCTATTGTTCCTTACTATATTCACAGAAACAGACAATCTCTGACCAACACTTCACTGATGATGATACAGTGGTTGCTACCTGGTAATACTAATGCAGTTTATTAATGAGTGTTGTATGTGACAGACATTCACAACTGTCTGTAGCTAGTTGTATTGTGTACTTCTGATTATTGTAGCTTGCCTGAGCTGGTATAAAGTTCAGGGACGTCACTGGGCGGTATTCAATGAGCCTGATTCGCCATGTTTTTATGGCGAATTTGTGCCGTTTGGCGAATTTCTGACTAAAACGGTGAATCACCCTATTCAATGACCACATGGCGAATACATTTCAAGGTTTTTTTCACCATGATTCACCGAGTAGCAATCGCTATCTTTTTATGGTGAAGTGGAATGTGAACTTTTAACCCCTTCCCGACATTTGACGTACATTTACGTCATGGTCGGGATGTACTTCCCGACACATGGCATAAATGTACGTCATGACTTGTAACTGTCACCGCGTCTAGAGACGCGGTGACAGAGGGACGTTGTCTGCTGTCCCTGACAGCAGACATCTTCCCTCATTGCCCAGGGGGGGCAGCGATGCCCCCCGCCATGGGCGATCGCTGCGATTGGCTGTTCAAACGTGAACAGCCAAAAGCAGCGTTTACTGTGTGATGTGTAAAATTTAGACTCTGCTGCCCCCTAGCGTCCAAAAAAAATAAGAAAGTTGAAATAATGATGTAATAATAAAGTTTAGATATGGTCTATGTTACTTATTAACTATTTTGAGTGGTATGATTATTTGTCTCACAAGCAGAAAATTTTACATTTTGCAAATTTTTTTACGACATTTTGGTATTTTTCACAAAAAAAAAAAAACTGTATCGACCAAAATTTACCACTAATTTAAAGTACAATGTGTCACGGGAAAACAATCTCAAAATCACTGGGAAGTAAAAGCTAAAAAAAAGTTATCCCCACTTAAGTGATACCTGTCAGATTTGAAAAAAAGGCCTCTGTCAGGAAGGCAAAAACATGCTGCGTCGGTAAGGGGTTAAAATAAAGTGTTTTGTTTTTTACATTTGGTGTCAAAAAATCAGGAATTTTATTCTGAGGAGGGGCATGCTATTTTTATTCATGTGCTGTAAGCACATGAATATATATTTAATTTAAAAAAATATATATATTTTTTTTTTACACAGCAGCCAGCAGGGGGCGCCGGAGCCGAGCCGCTCATTACATATTCATATATTCACTGCACCCAATCGTTACGATCGTGTGTAGTGAATATACGCTCCCATGCTGGCACCCCCGGGGGGCAGCCTGTGCTGCCTGGCACCCGGGGTGCCCACCTACCCCCCACAAAGTTCTGGGGCAGGCAGAGAGACTACCATCTCTCTGCCTGGCACAGTCCTCAGGCTCCCTGCGGCAATCACCGCAGGAGCTCACATTCGCCAGTCAGGGGCAGCGAGCCCCTGACACGTGGCGAATGTGCAGCGAATCCTAAAAAGGATTCGCTGCACCTCGCAGGTATTCTCATTGAATACCGCCCACTGTCTCCTCTCATCCTCCTGAGCTCTGTGTCTGTGAAATTTGCTGCTGTGTGAGTGACTGGTGCTGCTGCAGGGTGAGGATTGTGCTCTGCTTGGCTCTCTGAGTCAGTGAGAGCCAATAAGAGCTAGCAGTGGGCCCTGTTGCCTAGCAGCTACAGCAACCATTGAGAGGGAGGGGACTTAGCAGGCTCATGAGAAAGTTAGACAGCCTCCAACGAACCTAGGAAGTTTCCCTGACACAGACACAGCAGCCAGGGGAGGCATAGCTTTTGGGAATTACAAAAAATAAGCCACCATTGGTAAACCATCAAATGATTAGCATTTGATGGTGACAAACATTGGAAGGTCATCATTAAATGCCAAAACCACCAACATCGAAAGAAAAACATTGATGTTTTGAAAACATCGACCATCGATGTCCATCCCTAGGCGATAGGGGCTGAAATCGCTCGAAATATGGTCGCAGGCTACCATATTGCCAGTGACGGAAGTGTGCCCGGCGATAAATCGACGGATGATCGCTCCCGTTTTCAGCCCCATTCTAAATCGCTGGTCGCAGGACCTTGCTCCTGCCACCAGTTGATTACCTCTGCGGCACCGCCCAGCAGAGGTTCCCTTTCATCAGCGACCATCTATGGTCGCTGATGAAAAGGAGAAACTGAGCAATATATTGCTCAGCCATATATTGCTAGCAATATATGGCTGAGAAATTTATCTCCCCCGTGTGTACGGGGCTTTAGACTGCAATGTACAAATATGTCCCTCTTTCTGTAGGAAAGGTTTTACTTATACCCCTTTTACACCAAAACGCCAGGTCGCACCCGGCTTTTTTAGACCCAGGTTCAAGCTGGGTGCAACCCGGCGTTTAGTGCAATTTACACCGGACAGCCCGACCCGCACCCCCCCTCCCCTCCCGGTGCTTGGAGATGACAGGATGATGTCATCTCCAAGCGCCAATCACCGCCGCCGCCGGACCAGAACGCTGCTGGGGGCAGCCCAGCACTAAGATAAGCTGCTGGGCTGCCCCAAGTCACCGCACGCACCCCCCCGCCGTCGCACAGGAGGTGAATGGATGCCGCACACAGGCATCCGTTCACCTCCCTCCCCCGCTGCTGTCTGCAGGTTGGACGTTCCCCATTCATGTAAATGGGAGCCGGGTCATCCGACCCGGCGTTCCCATTTACACCGCCCTCTACCCAGGTCCTAGCCGTGTTCTACCCAGGTCAGGACCTGGGTAGAAGTCCCGTGTAAAGGGACACGGCGTTAGGGATTTACACCGCCGAAGATCCGGGTCTGACCCGCTGCTGACCCGGATTTTTTGGCGGTGTAAAAGGGGTATAACTGAGCTACAGGACACAAGATTTTGCGTTACTCTTCATACACTCAGCTCACCAAACCAACACAGATACTGCAAATACAGATTCAATTGTTGATGCTAATGAGTAATTACAGGTCATAAAGCATTATGGTAAAGCCCAAATAGACTCTACCAAGAAGCCTTAAGGTTCCCATAAATAAATGGGACTTGTACAGTCTGATAAGAACTTGTGCTCATTGCGATTAGCCATTTGTGATTTATAGTTATCCAGTAGAAATAATTCAACTATACAGAATATGGTAATCCTATACTACAATTTGAACCATGTAAGTAAAAGAAATTGATATAGACTAAATATATGGCCGAATCTTCTCAGATTTGGCCATAATACATTCCAAACAGATACAATTTTTTTTCAATGCAGTACTGACACAATTTAGACTTTTTTGTTGTTGAAATTTCAAGAGAACAAGGCAAAAGTAAACTTCTTTTCATTTTCTAAGCACCATAAAGAAATAATGTAGGGCAATGGTTCCCAAATGCAATCCTCAAGACACCTTAAAAGTCCAGGTTTCAAGTATATCCATGCTGGGCCACAGGTAATTTAAATCAGTACCTCAATCAATTTGATTTCACAATCTTTTCTGAGCCATCGATATGCTTAAAACCTGGATCATTAGTGTGCCGCAAGGATTGTGTTTGGGAACTTCCGTTGTAGGTTTTAAAGAAAGAAAAAAAAAATCACTTTCTAAATTAAACCTCAAATGTGTAAGAATAAAGGTGCCCATAGACGGTCCATTCATCGGATCCGTTTGGTACTTAATTAGTACAAATCATATCGCATATGTATCGCAATGTAAAGCTAGTACAAAAAGTATGTGCAGCACATACTTTTTGTACCGTACGATGAGATGCGCGGGAGCACGCATCTCATAGTAAAGAACGAACGGACCGTCTATGGGCACCTTTAGGCCTACCATGTTCCAAACGTTTTTCTAAAATTTGACACAAGGTGGGGAAACCTGGGTTTTTCAACCCAATGTTAGCAATATGAACTATACATACATGTCGCCTATCGCTACATTTCAGCCTATTGCACACCCTGCTTGGCTTCCCTCTACTCATAGGATAGTCCTGTGCTTACAGACACAGGGCGTGCTGTAATCCATAGTCTCTTTGATTCCTGATGGAGTAAGTGGATATGGACATTGCTATATTGATTATTTTACCTGCATCCTGGTGTATCTTCAAACAAGTGCAACTCCTACAAGATTATATTCTACACAATTAAAATATGGAACATTTAGTAATAATACACAATTCTGTCAGAACAGCTAATGTTATACTAACATGAGGCACTATACACTGCTCAGTATAAATTCTTATGAATGAGATATGCAAACCAAGATGATACAGATTTTTGCATGTTGTGTTTATAGTTAATGTTTAGGCTCTCTCGGTCAATGAATGGCCACACATTTTCTTTATATGAGTTTTTTTAAAACAGGTGTATTTTTTTGGGGGGTGGGGCTTTAGAGAACATTAAGTGAGCATTCAATCCCAAATCTGAGTGTTGGAACATTCCAGACAGTCTGATTCACTGCCACTTTCAACCCGTCTGACTAACTCGACAGTCAATATTCAATGTTCCAACAGTCGGAACATCCACAATTGGTTGGAAACTGCCAGAATTAGTGGCTGTTTCTGACAATTTAGATTCGACAAACAAAAAAGATGAATCTGAATGCCTTCAATATACTGTTGGATACGGTAGAATTAAATAGGCACGTACCGATACATCTTCCGGCGAAAATAGCGGCACAGATGAATAATATATATGAAGTCTCATTAGGGCAAAGTTCCATTCCTGCCCCAAATCACAATTATTTTTGCATCATTTTACGTCACTTTGTGTCCATTCCAGCCAAGACACTAATAATTCTTGGAAACACAGTGCTGAATGAAGTTTAGTGTGTGGATCATAAGGTCAACAGTCACCAGGTGAGCCTGCGCATAGTTAACTAGTCAATAGGTCAACAAGTAAACCATGGATGGGGAACCTTCGCCCCTCCAGCTGTTGTTGAACTTAGCGTTACCACCTTCCCCCTTTAATTCCGGACACATATTAATTACACAGGTTCTGTGGAAGTTTAAAACCAGGTGAAATGGAGTCTTGAAGTCAGCCAGCCACAGAACCTGTGTAATTAATATGTGTCCGGAATTAAAGGGGAAAGGTGGTAACCCTAGTTGAACTACACATCCCAACATACCCTGCAAAAGTTGTAGCATGGCCACATAGCAAAACTGTAACAATGCATGCTGGAATGTGTAGTTTCACAATAGCTGGAGGGCCGAAGGAAAATCATTCCCACACAGAAAACCTTGTGTTGACCATTTGAACATGTCCACCAAATGTAGGCAACCTATTGCCTGTGAACCTAGCACCCAGCTACCAAATGTTACATATAACACCCTATGAGGCTGCTGCTGGTAAATGATAATAAGCAAGCAGCAAGGGGGGGGGGGGGAGTGCAAAGCAAAACCTATCCAAGAAATTAAAATGAGGAATCACTAAAGATCTATATTATTGGGACTCAGCTGGTTGGTTAAACAGATACTAAAAGAGGAGGTAGTAATTGTACAACATATAATATTTTAAAAAAACACACATTCAAAAGCTCAGTACAAGGGCTTTTAAATCCAGTTGCTGATTCCGATAAACATTTACTCAATAAAAAGTCATCCAAGGGCCTATTGGTTGCTCAATCTGGTAATGAAATTTAAATGACATACAACATGTTATGAGTGGTGGACTTATCTAGAACCTTTGTTGATGTACGCAGCTATAGAAAAGCAGCCTGTATGTTCCATCCACCACCACATGTGTATGTGTCACAGCTCCTGGAATCAGACCACCACAGCATCTTACAGACAGAAACATACCCAACCATACAAAAACACACCACAGCATCTTACAGACAGAAACATACCCAACCATACAAAAACACACACACACACACACACACACACACACACACACACATAGAACTCACCAACAGCATTCAAACAAGTTCCATGTACTTCTAAAATGCCATGATTATAAATATTTTAATGGTGCCAGTAAAAAAAAAAAAAAAAAAAAAAAAAAATCGATAAATAAAATCCGCCTTTAACCATTGTCTAATCTGTCTTCATAGAAGGCCAGGCATTGCCGTAAGAAAGACGAACACCTAACCATGACCGTGAGAAAGAAGGAGGTTCTGCTACTCGAGCACCAGTCACATGAAAACTTCATTATCGCCAAATATTTTTTTTTTTTTAATCTAAGCAGCATGGTTGATCAGACCAATCCCTGTATGACTGATGGGTTCTTCTTTCTGGAACACAGTGAGGATAGCCAGAAACATAACGGAAACCTAAACAGAAGCTGCTGAAAATGGAGTCACTGCTCCAATGCTTAAACTGCATCATACAGTTTATTTATGGACACTGATGTTGGACACATTTTCTTTACTATTTTTTTTTATTATTGTTTTTTTGTTTCTTTCTTGATGTTTGGAATTTCTTTCTTTTCTAAGGGGGGACTTTAACAGCAGCCGTTGCCATTTAAACATACACAATATTAAGCAATATTTTTTTTCTTTTTCTTTTTTAACCTTAGAAGTAAAAGGGGAAGGGAGGAGGGTGGTAAATGGGTAAATTAGGCCAGGGGCACAGAGAAAAGAAGGGGACGAGGAGATAAGTGCAGCTCTGATCATAATTGATAGCAAGTTTCTTTACAATTTGTTAAATGTCTTTTACAATAATTTTTCTTTTCTTTTTCTTTTCTTCTTCCCAAAAGTCTGTTACATGCAATGCTCAAAAGAAACATTTGATCACCACACATGGTTGGAAAGAAAACCCCCATAAATCAGGCTAAAATACAGAGAAACAAAGTGTAACACAGTTTTTAGCTTGACAGATATAAAATGGCAAACAAAAAAGGGATGGATGAGAAAGAAAAGTAACACCAAAACAAGAAAAATAAAATCTACATTCAGTTGTTAAAAAAAAACAAAAAAAACTTTCTTCTGAAGAAAAAGGAGACTATTGAAGTAACTGGAAATTCTGAAATGTATGACCCATCTGCATTTCTACCGGAAAAGTAACATGTTACATCCGGACGTGTACAGCAAAACAAATTCACTAGGTAGGTAGGTAGGACGTCCCAACCACAGCCAAGACGCAGGTCTTTTGAGACTCTGAAAGAGTATTGGAGCTAGCTGCCAATAGGAAAATACAATTATTTCTAATCCAGTCCAAACCAAGCACTCACCATGCTTGCAGCAATAATGTGCTCAGTTCATTAAAAAAAAAAAAAGGACCAAAAATGAAGTGTCTACTGATTCTCTTTAAAAGTCATCTGTACATCTTGGTATGTACCAAAAGCAGCAGGAAAAAAAAAAAGGGGACAAATTGACTATGACCAGGTTAAAAAAAAAAAGAAAAAAAAAAAAGCTTTATTTGTATATTTGTTTTGAGATTTGTTAAATGTGGATTTCTAAGGCCACCTGTGTTAATTCAGTGCTGTTCTATGAAGTCATTTGTCTTTTTCACAGGGCCCCCCTTTTGTAAGATGAGACAGTGTTTGCTTTTGGCACCTTTGAAGCTGTGTTTCCTAAAGGTATAGAACTTCCAGAAACAGGGAAAGAATGAAGAAAAGAAAAATAATTGGTGCGTGGTTCCTATTTTTGGTTGTCTTGTTCATTTGACGCTGTGGTTCCCTCTTTTTGGGCGTTTTCATTCACAGCTATCACTAGACCCTCTCGCTCTTCTGTTTTGCCTCTTTTGAGGTCAGGCTGGTCACTCTGGTCTCCGTTCTGCCGCTTGGTGGGAAGGGAGGCGGATGCAGAGGCGTGTGTAGCCAGCATGTGTAAGGGGCTGGCTGCGGCTGCAGATGAGAAGGTGACAAGACCATTTATTATCAGTTTAAAAGCAGATTAAATTCGCTAATAAAATAAGTACATATAATTCAGGGATAAATTACTCATTTAAATCCTATTGATTGAAATGTTTGAATACAAATACATGTATTTTCAGGTCTTGTGTGCGGTTTAACCTTTTCCCCTATTAGCAGAATAAGATAAACTGGAATATCTATATTCTTCCCATGTAATACGGTTACTATATGGCAGACATCACACATTTTAATCATTACTGATTATCGATCGATTAGTCAATTTACTTAAAGATGCGTCATCCAGAGTTAAATACACCAAGATAACAAGTTACACAAAGAAGTACTCAACCCTTATCAAACATGTAACAGTAAGCCACCATTCCACCATACAGGAGGTACAGGGGTCCGATGCCCAGGCCCTGGATTTGGGAGATACTTGCCTCTGCTGTGGGTGGCGTTTTGTACGTCCCCAGTGCTGACACTTGTGTTGAGCTTGATTGCCTCGGCAGGTGAATAAACCATTAGAGACACCTGGAGGTCTCCCGAGCGGCTTGGGTCCCGCACATCGAACCCCCGGCGTTCTGCTAATTAGGGGGAGGGGGGGTTACTATAAAAAAACTTTTAGTATGGGTAGAGTTCTTCACTCTGGTGCATGTCACATTTAGTGTACAATTATTAGGAAAAAACACACACAGCGCTAGTTTTTCTTTGTTTCCTTCTAATTAGCTAAAATTATATTAGTCTACTATAAGACAAACTATTGTGCTTAACTATAATGAGGCCACTAGCAAAACATCAGTACTGGAGAGCCAAGACATGGACTTATTGTAAATGTATTTACTCCCTTCCTATATAAAAATGATAAGTATTTCTCAGCACTTAACACTTTGAGTGCCAAGTTGATTCTGTCAAAATAGTTGTTAAAAATTGCCAAGCAAACATTTTTATTCATTATAATGTCCTGTGATGTTTACCCTATATATAGGAAAAATAAATCTTTTTTACACATTTTTTTTATTCAAATTTCTATAACAAATTTGACCGACGCTGGCATATTAGTGGATATTCTGCACATTTTAAAAATGTTGGCACTCAAAGGGTTAAGGCAGGGGTAGCCAACTCCAGTCCCTGAGAGCTACCAACAGTTAACGTTTTCCAGGTCTCCTCACAGAATCAAGTGAAGTAATTAGCTCCACCTGTGGTTCTTTAAAATGTGTCCGTCAGTAATGAGTGCACCTGTGAGGTGAGACTGTTGGTAGCTCTCGAGGACTGGAGTTGGCTATCCCTGGGTTAAAGAATGGGCATTTTGAATTATTGTGTGCCAAATCTATATGTGACTACTTCCAGGTAGAGATGAGCGGGTTCTCAAATTGGGATTGTATTGTCCATCAGCTGTCACGTTATGGATAGCCAATGCGATCCAGAGTTGAGAACCAAGTAAAACCAAACCCGCACATCTCTGCTTCCAGTCGTCATACTAGTCTCCTAGCAGTGTATTGTAACTACAGTTGGTAAATGTAATTCTCTTCTCAAGTCCACCTTTTTCTCAAACACACAAAAAAAAAAAAAGGTACTTGTTTCCTAGCACGGCCACATATCTTATGGATCGTGTACCTTTAGTTAAGGTACACGATCCATAAGATGGACCCGATTTCCTTTGAAATCAGGTCCATTTGGCCGGCTAGGATAAAATATCGGGGGCATCGCGTCGGTCGGGACCGTTAACAATGGTCCCGACGTGATGCCCGCGATTTCCCCATAGGCTTCAATGTTAAAAAATATTTTAACATTGAAATCGTGTCGGGAAAGGTAAAATATCGGGGGCATCGCGTCGGTCGGGACCATTAACATAGGTCCCGACGCGATGCCCCCGATTTTTACATAGGCTTCAATGTTAAAAGATTTTTTAACATTGAAATCCTGAAAAAATGTGAAAAATGTGAAATGGGCCAATATGACCCATTTCACATTTTAGATGTCCCCGTCGTCACCCCACGATAGACGCCAACCCGAAGCGTGGCGAGCGCAGCGAGCCCGCGAGGGGCGGCGGTGCGCGTCCTCCGACCTTTTCATTCCCCTACTATCCACGTCGGCGTGGAGTTGAGAATAGAATAGTGTGGCGAGCGCAGCGAGCCACCGAGCCCGAAGCGTGGCGAGCCCCGCGAGGGGACGCGGATACCTTCACAGTTATACGCGTCCCCTCGCGGGCTTCACAGGTGTCCGTGGCGACGCGGACACCTGTGAAGTCCGCGAAGAGACGCGTTTACCTGTGAAGGTATCCGCGTCCCCTCGCGGGGCTCGCCACGCTTCGGGCTCGGTGGCTCGCTGCGCTCGCCACACTATTCTATTCTCAACTCCACGCCGACGTGGATAGTAGGGGAATGAAAAGGTCGGAGGACGCGCACCGCCGCCCCTCGCGGGCTCGCTGCGCTCGCCACGCTTCGGGTTGGCGTCTATCGTGGGGTGGGGTGTACGCCGTGACATTTGGGGGGGTTGGGAATATTTTACATTGAATCCAATGTAAAATCGGGTCCCAGGGACCCGATTTACATTTAATTCAAAAAAAAAAATCGGGTCCAAAATCGGTCGGTCGCGACGATCGCATCGCATGCGACCAAATCGCATGCGATGCGATCGACCCGATTTTTCCGACACGACCACCCCGATGTAAATCGGTGTGGCCGTGCTAGGAAACAAGTACCAAAAAAAAAAAAAAAATTGTCTTGTGTAGGTTTAACTGGTAACAGCAAAGGAGAGCAGACCAGTTCTACACATTTCTACGCTTAAGGGTGGTTTGCAGCTTTTGGTTTATACACCCCCTCCACCACCTACAATGCCTGATCTCGGTGGGGTCACCCACAGTGCACAATAGCATACATTGCAAGGGGTACAGCGGATATTTGATTATCACAGGGAAAAACACAGCTGCCCACAGTAAACAAAATGGTTCAGGGAAAACAGAAGGAAAGAACAGCGGGCGGGTATGTACAAGCAGATATATTCTGATAACCAAGTGTGAAGCGCCAACTAAAACAGGGATCATTACCCACCTTCATCAAAAGGCTGTTTAAGGAAAACATCAAACTATAATGCAATACCTATACATACCCTGAAGAATGATAACATTCAGAATTAGTACGCTGCTGGATAAAGTCAACAAGGACCAACATGCCATGAGGACAACACAACACTGGAACAGAAAACAGACAATGGATCCTACCTCTGGTTCCATTTCCTCTCCACTGCCAAGGGCTCTCAATCAGGGAGTAGCTGGAGTTTGCTGAAAAAAATATCCAGCTAAAGTTTTAAATTTGAAAACGGGACTAATCAGCCGTCCCGGGATACTTAGCAAATTTGGAGCGGGTAGGGGGAAGTGGGAGGGATTGGACATTTGATATATTGATTGACATGCATTAAAAACAGAAATACAAACCAAGGTTTAGTCATTTACTTTTGTTAATGCAGACCTCTGCTAGTTGCACACGCATGTAACATACATGATATTGTAACTGGAAGATGTTACTCTGCTGCTATTAAGCTCTCCCTGTCTGTTGATGAGTAATGAGAATTGAAGAATTCTGTTCTGTAGCGGTTGCGCGGTCTATACTAAAGAAGTTGGACAAGCTATTACTGGACTTCACAGAACCAAGTTGAGGATGAAATGAAGCAAAGAAACAGTTCAACATACAACTATAGAAAGCGTAAGATAGACCGGCCAGGATTCTGATAGATGGTGAGGCCACAGTCTCATAGCAACAGACCAGGGAGGGAGTGCATGAACAGGCGGCAGCAAGTAGGGAAAGGACAGGAGCAGTAGAGGTGGAGGCAGACTGATGCTGAAAGTCAATGGCTAGGAGCAGATATAGGCCCCCATACATCTATGAGGCGATTTCCTGTCCCTGCTGGAAATGCCAGAGGACTGGGGGACCATCAGGGGGTTCAGAGAAATTAACTATGTTAAAAATTCTTGATTCCCTGTTCCCAATGGAAAACAGTCAGGATTTATTTTATTTTTTTTAAACATGGTTTTATATTCCCGATCTCCCAACCAGTCCGTCGGGGGATAGAGGGACTGCTCCAAGATATCACAGGTGTATGGGGCCATATGCTGAGCTGCTTTAACATGTATAATGGAAACACAATTGCCTTCACTCCAATTTAAGAATACATTATTTCTGTTCAGCTTCTATTTAACAGCCCAGCAATTGTCACACAAATAAGGAATTTTGTGAACAACTGGCTCTTACCTGAGGTGACCTGTCCTTGGATAGCCGTGGTGATGGGCACAACGTGTGTTCCATTTTGTGTTACTGCTTTAATAGGGAGCTGGTGTTGACCTAGAGGAGCCTGCTGGACTATAGTAACTGTCTGGAGGGGAGCAGATGAGGAGGTCTGGATAATCCGACTTGCTGTTGTGAGTGCTGGGTGACTTATTGCAGGAATTGCTTCTACTTTTACTGCAGGAAGATACAAACAAGCGACAGCTGGTAACAGGGCAGCTTGTTATAAAACCTTACTTATGCGCCATGCCTAGAGACCAAGCTATACAAATAAAGCCATAACAGCAGCATACACACACTAGATAACCAAATACATTTGGCTCAAGTAAACCGCTGCATAACTGTTGGTATAGTGTGTACTGTAGTTAAGCAGCCTGGACGCATGATTGAACAATTTATCCCCATAAACCCATGTGATGGGTGCCGAGAGACCATCCTACCCACCTTTCATTTCCTTGTGGTCTCCATTCTCCTGAGGCTCCAGCTTTGGTTGGGCTACCATAGCAGCTTGTGCCACCATTGCCTGCCCAGCGACTGTGTAGGTGTTGACAGGAGTCAGGCCCGATACATTTGTAACTGATACTGCTGGGATCTGATGGACCACATGAACTGTCTGCATGACCGTCTGCTGTGATGTGGAGGAGGTGACCGGGGTGGCCACTGTGTATGTAACCGGTTTTATAGACTGAGGGAGCTGCCGTTGCACAGTGATGAGGACCGGTTGACTGGATAGGGGGGATCCTGCCCAAACATAAAAAGGTAAAAACGAATTACTAATGGAGTTAATAGAAGAATACCCATCACCAAGATATCTTGGGTAGAATGTAAATTCATATAGCTCATCTCACTTTACTGAACTGCAGTTCTTGCGCACACACACACACACACACACACACACGTGTTCTTGCCTGGTTTATTTTTTTGTGTACCAGTCTGCCTTTTATGTTATATAGATTGTAAGCTTGCAGCAGGGCCCTCCTACCTCCAAGTCTGTCTGTTGTTGCCAAGTTTGTCTTATCACTGTTTACTATTGTAAAGTGCAACGGAATCTGCTGCGCTATATAAGAAACTGTAAATAAATATAGTTACATAATAGATAAGGCTGAATAAAGACTTGCATCCATCGAGTTCAACTGCATGTTGAGCATGTCCCCCCTTAAACATATCTTCTCTAGTGTGAATAGTCCCAAATTGCTCAATCTCCCCTAATTAGTTTTGTTGCTCTTTGTTTTTTTTCTAATTCTATGATGTCCTTTTTATAGTGCGGGGCCCAGAACGGTGCTCCATATTCAAGGTGTGGTCTAACCAATGCCTTGTACAATGGCAATTACTTTTGAGTCCCTAGTTTCCATGCCCCTCTTAATACATGCTAGAATTCTGTTGGCCTTTTTTGTTGCGATGTGACAATGAGCACTACACCCCAGTTTGTTGTCTATTAGGACTCCTAGATCCTTTTCGAGTACTGAATTACCCAAGGCCTCCCCGCTTAGGTTATAACTAGCACACTGGTTATGTCTCCCGAGGTGCATGACCTTGCATTTATCCACATTGAACCTCATCTTCCACTTTTTCCCCCCACTCATCTAGATTGTTAAGATCATTTTGAAGCATGGAGACAGCCTCGGTTGATGTAATATCTCTACTCAATTTTGTATCATCAGCAAAGATGGAAACATTGCTGAGTAATCCCAGCCCAATATTGTTAATAAATATGTTAAATAAAGTGGGCCCTAGTACTGACCCCTGTGGCACCCCACTTAGTACTGGTATCATATTTGATACGGCACCATTCACAACCACTCTTTGTTCTCTATTACACAGCCAGTTCCCTACCCATCTACAGATTCTTGCCCCTAATCCCAGGTCCTCCATTTTATTTATCAACCTCTTGTATGGTACGGTGTCGAAGGCTTTAGCAAAATCTAGGAAGACCACGTCTACAGTGTTTCCATTATCCAGGTTATTGCTGACATCCTCATAGAAACCTAGTAAATTAGTTTGGCATGAACGATTTTTTACGAACCCATGCTGGTTAATACGAAGTAAACTATTAAGGTCTAAATATTCCAGGATACCAGCTTTTAAAAATCCTTTAAATATTTGACCCACTATTGACGTTAAGATCACAGGTCTGTAATTAGCTGGGTCATCCCTTTTCCCTTTTTTGAATATATGCTCACCATTTATGCCTGTTAACCATATTACATACAACATATTTATATTTTCTCTTTATAAAGCTGCAGCTTTTCACTGCCCTGATCCCTTCTTCAGTTCCAGAACTATAAAGCCATGTCTGCTCACCTCCCCGTGTTCAGGGGCAAGTATGTGACAATACATTACACATACACACAGACACATAGTGTACTCTTTATTACATACAGCTGCATATTGTAGATGGGGAGGTGAGCAGACATGATTACCAAGCCCCACCCCCTCGCTGCAAATGGGATTGTATCATATTGGCATTTCCTTCACACTGACCAGCTACAATTTGCAATTAAAGGCCCTCATATATTAGGCCGACTTGTCCAAAGGATTGCCCCGGCAGCTCCGCGGGAGGGCACTCAAACAATTTGGCACTTGATGTGCCAAGTTTTGCATGTGATAAATCCCATATGATTTCTCACATGCAACTTGCGGGAAGCTGCAAGTGGAGGGAGCCGGGATTAGCAGAGAGCAGGATCCAGGAGAATAGCTGCAGAAAAATAAAATACCCATAGAAATGAATAGGAGGCCGCAGTTTGGCTGATTTTATTCATTTGTACGTTTATTTATTTATTTTGTTGCACCTAGTCTCCTGGCTCCCCTGCCCTCCGCGAAGACCACCCTCTGTCTCCCCCGCCCACTCGCCGCTTCTCTGCACCCCCGCCCACTACCACCCCCGGGTTGCACACCTCCCAAATCTGAACCACACAAGACCGTGCATCGGGTCAGACTGTGTGAAAACATGAGATTTGGTCCTATTTAAATCGGCCTGATCTGTCGGAATCGGGTCAAATGGACTAAATCTCACAAATAATCTACTGTCACTATTCTAGCCAAACCACTCCATCATCCCCTAATTTATATTTAGGATCTAAGTTCCAGGACACTTCATAAGGTCCATAACCTGCAGTTCCATTTATTCCTCCACAAACTAACATACAAGTAATAAGGTGCTTACCTGGAGCGCTCTGTGCAAACCGTGCTTCCTGGATCACTGCAAGCTTTGGCTGGATGGTGCTAGGTTCGGGATCCATGGGGACAGGAGAGCCTTCCCGAGATAGGCTCTCTGGGGTCTGGACACCACTCGAGTGTGCAGACAATACACCAGAGTGGTTTGGAGATGCTGGTGCACTCCTGAAAAACAGACTTGCTTCAAATATGGACGTCTCTCAAAGTTTAAGATCATATTTTGTGTACAGTAGCTCTGTCTTAATGTATTTAAAATCTGTATTAATATCACAGACAGAAACTACTTGGTAGCTCAGACATTGTGGTTAACTATTCACATGTATATACCTAGCGGTTGGAACAATACAAACCCAATTTCCAGAAGAAAAAAAATCAAATTTATAGACAATGGTGCCACCAAAAGATCACTAGATTGTTCACTATGAAGGATTGTGCAACACTTCTATTAGTTGTGCAAATATATATTTAGCTCATTCTAAGAAAATTTTATTTCTGGGCACTGTCACAAACATTAGGGGTTTTGAGCAGCGGTTGTAGCAAACCCGCCTTCTGCACACAGATTGAGCAGCCATTATGAGGGGATGCATCACCCTACTATCGCTGGTTACACACTGGAGCTTGTGCTATGACTTGGAGAGTGATAAAGAGGAGAGCAATAAAAGTAAAGACCAGACTGCTCCTAACTGCCATGTTACAGGTTGTGTTTGATAAATTACAGAGTGCCTGTAAGTTAACGTGTCTACTTGGTCTCTCTCTAAGGCTTTGCACATCTTCCCCTAGGTACCAGTGTTAATATACCTTAGTAATGACAACTCCTTGTCCCCAAGTACATGTCTGATGTAAATAGTTATAGATTAATGTAATTAATATTCACGGTATAATGCACACTACCTATATACTAAGGTGGCCCAGTGGAACAAGAGAACTGTAGGCAATAGGTAATGTGTACAGCAGCTCTTGTCAGAAATAGACTGCAGCACAACTTCTACAAGCAGGCTGGGAGAAAAAGCAAAGCATCATATGCAGGGTTGAACTATTAAAATACTTTCAATGATAGAGCTTACTTCAAGTATTGAGTGTTCAGAATGTACATTTTAACAAAGATTAAATCATGTAACGTTTACGTCCCATGTCCGAGTGCAGGTCACTAGTTCATAATGAATGGATAGGCAGAACTCATGAATAATGGCTAATGGCCGCCTCCACTATGTATAAGTGACTGATCACTAAGCAGTCATTGTGAGATCTGGCAGACTGTTGAGCACAGACAGCGTGGTCATTGCTGGTGAAGGCCTGGTACACAGGGAAAGGACTCCTTTATCAATCTATCATTTTGTGTCCAAACTTGAAGAATATGAAGCCGCTGTGCAACCTCTGCATGGTACCAATATGTTTGGCTTA
Source organism: Crinia signifera (assembly GCF_055691185.1). Classification (NCBI taxonomy): domain Eukaryota; kingdom Metazoa; phylum Chordata; class Amphibia; order Anura; family Myobatrachidae; genus Crinia; species Crinia signifera. The sequence continues at coordinate 182,328,631 of NC_139222.1, read as the reverse complement.
CCTTGAAGAAAGGGGTCCTAAGGGGGTCCTGAAACATGGCACCCCCCGGGGCCTTCGTTTCCTAAAAGCTTGCTCTATAAGTTTGCTTTCCGAGGCGGGGTCTATCCTCCAGAAGGAACCCTTACCAGGCTCTTCTTGAGACCGTGGGACTTTGATGAAATATCGGTTGAGAGAGAGGTTGTGCCGGATAGAGTTCTGTAGGAAGAAGTAGTGTCACACAGAAGGAAGACCAATATTAATAGGGGTATGGATCATTAGGTCACCAGCATTTAGGTCGGCAAGAGTTTAGGTCAACAGGGTCATCAGGTATTGAGAAAGTCAACTTTTTTTTTTAAATTTTACCGGAATGTGAACAGTGTCAACATAAACACTAAAATGCAGCGCTGCGCTCGCCATGCTTCGGGCAAGGTGCCTCGCTACACTCGGCACACTTTTGTTCTCCCACCACGCCCTCGTGGATGGTAGGGCATGAAATACCACCTGTCGGCACATTTTGGCTAAAAAATAAATAAAAAAACAGTAAAAAAAAAAAAAAACACCCATGTCGACCATCATGCTGGTGACCCAATGACCGTATCCCGAAAGCATGGCAATATGATAAAATAGCAACATTTTATCCCTATATTAGTGTTATGAAGATCACTAAGCATTGGTGATAGAAAACATAAAAGTAAAGGTTAAAACTGAAAAGCTTTTGTTGCCCTAAAAATAGGACAGGTAGGCCCATGTGTACCAGACACAATCTAGGGCTATTATCAAAATCTAAAGGCAACAGCAATACATATATAGACTGGAGTGCAATGGCATATGTACTGAAGTTCCCCTTTAACAGTGACAGGAATACATCACATGTAGGGAGATTTCCCCCCTTTGCCTTACAGAGGCAGGAAACACACCACAACCCACCATGGCACAATGAACATGACTGCCACAGGGAGTCACGGTTGTTACAGGACACAGGGGTGGTTATTATAATAATGACATTTTCCCCAGTAACACAGTCACGTACCTGCCAGCCTTTGTCTGCTGTCCTGTAGTAAGGGTAGTTTTTTGTTATGTGCGTATATATTCCATTTAATGTGAGCTGCTTGTCAGGGGCCATTGTAATTGCTTGGACTATAAGTTGTGCATAGGAGTACGGGGGCTTGGAGTCATCCTGCGAACACAAAGATATTAGCGTATTACATTACGCAAGTACATTGCTCGGCACATGTAATTCAATCATATAGGAAAGCCAGGAATGTTCTAGAGCAGGGGTAGACAACTCCAGTCCTCAAGAGCTACCAACAGTTAACGTTTTCCAGTTCTCTTCACAGAATCATAAGTGAAGTAATTAGCTCCACCTGTGGATCATTTATAATGTGTTAGTCAGTAATGAGTGCACCTGTGCCCCAGCAAGGTGATCTAGAAAACGTGAACCGTTGGTAGCTCTCGAGGACTGGAGTTGGCTACCTCTGTTCTAGAGCATACAGAAATAAGAAAACATTTACCTTGGGGCTGTCTCCACCAGAAGCCTCCTTGTCATTCTCCAACTGGGAGTTGTCAGCCATTAAGTGTAGGTCTGCAGAGATGACGCGGCCCATCTTATACCCTGATGAGCCGGCGCCACGTGGGCTAGAAGGGCAGGAGTTTGCAGCACTGATTTAGAACGAGAGAGAAAAAGCTATTGTGATTTATGTCATTTTTATTTTGCAAACATTTCATTGTGCAATCATATGTGGCGAGTACACACACACACGATATACTTCTGTATGTATTTTAAATAAATACACACCCCGTACACAGTGCATATAACAATAAGCAATTTGGGACTGTATTGTTTTATTTATAGGCTTGACATCCTAGCATTAAGCCTTATAAATATCTAATGGCCAATTGGTTAATAACTGCTTTGCCTATCAGACAGATACATCCAACAGTGTACAGCTAATACAGTCTGGTTAGGTGCCAAATGGTCTTCCAACAGAAAGACTGAAGGTACATAAGTGTGCGCATTAGATAGATTACATATGCCTTATATTGTGCAGGCCCTGACATCTGTTCTTTCAACTCAGATTTCTAGTGTGTAACACAGAAGTGTATTTGGACTAGAAATTTTTTTTTTTAAATGGTTTTTACCTGACAATGCAAAGTCTCATTTGCGAACAAAACTTGTCTCTCTCTGGCCATTGTAATGGGCAATCCAGCCATTTACTGCCAAACCATTTGGACATATTTTATGTATGGAAAGGTTCCAACTGCTATTGCTTTTGTCACACTGGGGTAGATGTATAAAGCAGTGATAAGGGAGGAGAAGTGATAAAGTGCCTGGTACTTTATCACCGGCCAATCAGCTCCTGGCGGTCCCTTTTCAAACCCAGCCTGTAACTTAACAGTCAGAAGCTGACTGGCCAGTGATAAAGTACCAGCCATTTTACCACTTCTCCTCCCTTATCACTGCTTCCTACATCTACTCTATATCTGAAAGTTTTGAGACTTGAACCGAGTGCTCCTTTGTGAGATACAACACGTAGCTTTTAAATGGAGCAGGATATCTGTCTGTGATAGGAGAACAATGTGATGCAGCAATGCAGAGAAGTCACCTGAAGAGCCACACAGATCATAGTAGCTCATCCGCAAATTTACAAACATGTCACCTTTACTTCTGCACCATTGGCCACAAGCTTACTACTTCCTGCCGTGAGAGCTCTGAGCTCGGGTGAATTCTCTACATTCCATACAATTGTTTGCACAGAGCAGCTTTGTCTCATATACCATAGCAACACAGATACAGTTCTGCCTAGGGTTACCACCTCATTCCTTTAATTCCGGACACATTAATTACACTTGGTCTATGGCAATTTAAAACCAGGTGAAATGGAGGCTTGTAGTCAGCCAGCCACAGAACCTGTGTAATTAATGTGTGTCCGGAATTAAAGGGATGAGGTGGTAACCCTAGTTCTGCCTGTTGCTGCTAAGACATGGCTGAAAACGTTTATCGGAGAGCGATAATAAGAAAATAAAAGTAGTGGAATAAAACCATAATTTTTTTTTTTTGAGAGAAGATTAAGAAAAAGCATCAGCAATACTCTCGACCACCAAGATCTAGCAGCTGCAAGCAGTAATCTGTGGCTAAGGATAGTGGAATTCCACTTTTTCTAGAACTACTAAATAGCATCTTCAGATCTTGCGTGCAGTACATAAGTATCAACCTCACTACCCGCAGGACATCGACTCATACCTAAACACCTCACGATGTGTACAAAAAACAAAAAAGTCAGAAACACATACAATGCAACACACAATCCAGCTAAAAAGTTTGGATGTATGGCCATCTTTACACAATGGTGCTGCTCTAGAATCTCTGCTGATGTCCACTGCCTGAGAAGGGAGGTACAGACAGCACACCAGATTTTGGGAGCAAAATACTGAATTACAATTTGCATTTGCTCCTTTCCAGTACAATATATTTATTCCATCCAACCAACTAGTTGGGTGAAAGTTGGTCTAGTGTATGGCCAGCATAACACAGGCACTCATTGTGCAGCGCTGTTAGGGCAGTTGTTCCAAAATGTGGTCCCCAAAGCACCCCAAAATTCCAGGGTTTAAGTACATCCATGCTTGGTAATGGGTGACTACTTAGTATCTCAGTAATGAGCCATGCAAACTTAAAACCTGGGCCGATGCTGTGTTTGAGGACCACATTTGGGAATCTGTGGGTGTTCAGATGCATCATCCCTCAATACTGATGCAATATTGATCAACAGCCTTTCTAGTCACTGCAAATATGCATATATTCTTGGAAACCATCAACCATTCTGCTGCAGTCACACAAAGAATTATGTAAAGACAAAGTTTATCTGAGCACTGCAAGTGTGTGGTATGATTCCCTTTGGAATTTGAAGTGCGTTGGTGAGGTGGGTGGCACAAGATGATCTGTTGGTTACAACCACACAGTAAATCGGGAACGTTTTCCCTGGTGTCCGACATCAACAGGCGCTGCAGCCCGCTTTGGCGGAGTGGCTATGGTAAGCAGCAAATTCAGTGTGCTATGCCAATAAGATGAATTCTATTGCACACAATGTTGCCAGTTAATGTGATGCAGACAGCGGATATTCTTTCCGATCAGGCTTCTTTAGAATGAATATCCAATTACTAGCACCAACCCACCTACTTAGCCTCTTGTAGATATCCTTTTCTGCACTATACAGTAATATAAAAATATTTGGAGTGGCAATACACTCATTTCAAATTTAAGCTGAGCTTAATATCATTCATTTGCATGATAAAGTCACACATCACCCAAGCAGCACTGGGTTACATGCCCAGCTACTACCTACCTTATAGTACCGGTTGGAGAAGGCAGTGGGCTGATCAGATGAGCCATGTTCTCTGGAATGTTTATTGTGAGGGGGGAGATTTGAGGCTGCACTGGTTTGATGGGGGACTCTGAGGCCTCCTGCTTTTCCTTCTTGTCACATGATAGAGCAGTAAACGTAATCTTGATGTTTGTGCTGGGAAACCTGAAGGTGCATCTGCAAGAATAAAAAAAATAAAGTGTTAATCACAGAAGCTTGCTGTAAATAATAATATTTGAATAGACTCGGATCACACATATATAGTACCAAGGGTGCACACAGTAATTTAAAATGTATGGACACTAAGGGGTTGATTTCATTCGAAGCTGTGCACCTATCACCCACACTAATGGATTTTAATATGTATAGCAATGGGGCAGCCATTGCTGATTTCCAAACACCTGCAATTCACCTCTACCTTCATAGGAGCATCACAATAGGAACCTATGAAGCACAACTGTATTGCTTAAAAATCAGCACTACAATATTACAAATCCAGCTTAATCACAGTGGGAGATATATGTAGTACAGCTCCCGTAACTGGCAACCACCACACTGCCAAGTCACATGTTCTACATAAAAAAAAGTCACAAGCTACACTGCATAGATAACAAATCTCCTGTGAACTCAAGATGACGACCTAGTTCTGAAGGGAAGAAATGTGAAAAAATACACTGAGGATGTGTTATCCAAAATAGAAATATATTAGTTTATATTAAGATTTAAGTTCTGACAAATAGATCAGTAGGTGACAGAAAGCGGCTGTTTCAGTTCTTATTGCATTAAGGAAAATGTAACAGTTTAAATGTAAATCAAAAGACTGTATTAGAGAACAGAAATGGTAGATCTGAAAGATAAAAATAATGTCTACAAAGTACATGGATTCCCAACCTGGGGTACACTGCAGACTGGTTGGGGGAGAGGTCTCCCATTGCCGTGGAGATGAATCACATTGTGTCACTTCCAGGTTCTGTATGCAAGGGCATCAGCGTTTCCTGGTCTTTTTGCCTGACCAGCAATTCAATAGGAGCTACCCGCGCTGCCCTCAGACATAAGCATTTACCTGGAGGTAGCAGCAGCATTAATCCTACAGAAGTTAGTGGGAACCCCAGAGAAAGTACACAGCCAGAGGCCAGACACAGAGGGATCAGAGTCCAGACTGCACACTACTCCTTAATATAAGGACATGCATAAGGATACACATACCGCTTGCTTCCATAAGTACAGTGGATATTTTAAATTGAGAGGTACTCATAAATGAAAAGCTTAATCAAGGGGTAAGGGGGAGAAAAATGGTCGGGAACCGCTGAATTATAGAATACTATATGAAAACTCCCTTATAGCCATACATTATAAGGAAGCTGCCTGGTAAGGTGACCACATCCTTATGTGTGAGGCAGATAAGCTGAAGGAAATCTGCACCATGTTTGTGCCCACTTCCAATCAAAGTAAGGCCTTAAAAAGCGGGGATTTTGATTGGGATACTATTTTTTTCTTCTAATTATCCATTGTTTTTTTTTTCTTATCCATAAAGCTCTGCCACAATGTACACATTGTGAGCATTATTTACCATTAGGGATACATGTATTAAGCAGTGATAGGAGTGGAGAAGTTTTTTTTCTTTGTAAGGATATTCTCATTTTTAGCCCAAACATGTTCTACTGTCTAATAGAGGGTACACTGTGATTTCCACTATTTTTCTATTAGATTTTGCTTACAGTATCAAAATCGAATGGGTATTGAGTGGTTTTTCCACACTAGATACAGATTCGATTCCGTTCACGTTTAGTGGAAATCAGAGAAAAATAGTCCTGCCAGGCAACACATTATTGTAAAAATCTAATCGAAATAGAATGCCAGATCTAATCAAAAGCCACATCTAATGGTGTGTACCCACTATTAGCCTCTACCACATCTGATGGAAGGCTACTCCACTCAACAGAAACAAAAACTATCGCCCAACAAGGAGCTACAGATGAAGCGTCCCTTGTTTAGGCAGGGGCTGGCATAACTTTCGACCAGCCCCCGCACGAGACGCTTGCGCACCCCGTGGTGACAGAGCTCCCCCCCCCCCCGGGTCCCCGCCGCTCCGTTCTGGCACTTCCCCCCCACCTCCCTCTAACCCTGCCCATCTCCTTGAATCGGAGACGGGCAGGGTTCCAGTGCCCAGCAGCCGAGAGACTGGGATGAACGTGCGTCCCAGTTTAATTGAGTCCCAGCGCTCGCCAGAGGGGGTGTTCTGGTGTGTGCTGAGCAAGGACAAGGGACGCTCCAGCTGTATATAGATCTCGCGCTCTCTCAGTTGCATACACACGTAGAGATTTGTGCTAAACTATTTAGGGTAGGTGCTTTCCCTGTGTCCAGATCGCCCATGGGGAGCACATACATATGGTATTTGTGCTAAGTGATTTTGCTTAAGCAAAAAAAAAAAGGCAGTGTAGTGGTACAGTCAGCAGGTGATAGCGGCCTGCGGGATTGCACATCATAATTTCTTAGGGTATACACACCGAGATCTGCGCTTACTTTTACCCCTTTCACACCAAAAACCCTGATCGGACCCTGGTCTTTGAACGCTGGAGTTTCCAGGATCTGACCTTGCTTTATACCCCATTAACACAGCACTTTGACCTGGGTCTGCACCATTTACACCGAACCTGGGTCAGCCCTGCTTTTTCTTGTGGATGTCATTAAAAATTTTGCTCGTTGCCGGGGGGGGGGGGGGGGGGGGGGGGGATGAAATTGCTCATTGCCAATGGGCAGGGCCATCTTAAGAGCATTAGGGGCCCCCGGGCGAAGCAGTGCAGTGGGGCGCCCATAATATATTATATCTATCTCGATCTATCTATCCTGTTATACAAGACCTCGCAGTGTAAGAGTAACATGTGCTACAGGAAGATGCTCAGATTCATGGCAACAGACCAATGACTGAAGTGAAAATAGCTTTGGGGCACTGAACCAAATGACAACATGAAGATTACTGCCCAGAGACATCTAACAGCTAAAATAGAACATCAGCCTTATTGGGACTGGGGACCGAGAAATACACACAACCTAACCTGTGAAGAGCAATCACCATTACAGACTAGTGTTCCCGCTAGGCTGTTTTAGCGGGGCGCTGCGCCATGCCCAATTTTTAAGGGCAAAATGCACCCTGCCCCTCTAGCAGCACCCCACTAAAAGATGGTGACTGTGGCTGCCGGGCCCGCCCCCTTTAGTGAAGACGCCAGGACCGCCCCTTTTCATGACGTTGCGGTCCTGCACGCCCCTTTCGTAATGTCAGCGGCCCGGGACAACCCAAAACGGTGACCTCGGTGGGCCTGGTCTGCCCCCCCTTATGCTGCCCCCGTGCAGCAGCACCCTGCCCTGCTTAGTTCCAAGAAGGAACACTAACAAACTGCTGTCTGGACTATGAGGGGTATTCTGGTATTTCTGCGCTGGGTGCATGCATAGGCGTTCTCATGGTAAAGAGGCCATGACCCGGGTGGGGGGTGGGTGGGGCGGGCAGGCAGGCAGGCAGCTGCCCACCCATTTACTCTCAAGGGTGCTTTGAAGCAAGCTTACATATTCATGCACTTTCCACATCATTCAATGGTTGGCGACCATCAAATGATGTGGGTGTTCCCCCGCAGCATGCAAATGGATGTTTGTTTAGGTTAAAGATAAATTTGTAGCCTGTGCATGGGAAAACATGCTGCGAGTGTGAGTTGGAGTGTGTGTGTGTTGGGGGGGGGGGGGGGGTTGCGGTCGACCCAGCATTCGCCGGGCAGGATTTGGTTCCCTCTTAACGCTGCGAATCAACCAGAATAACACTGTACATAGGTTACCAAACTAGCTGGATCTACTGCTAACTGGAGAGTGACGGGAAGTAGGGAGCAGCAACAAATAGTCCATCAGAGAATGATGCTGTATATCCAAACAGGCTCAGATGTACAAATGGAGCCACGCACATTCATCGCGACAGCGTGCCACTGTTGGAGCATCTTCAGATGCATTGAGGTGCGTTAGGGCACGACAGACATCATACAGCATGCAATACACATCACCATTGAGTGGATAATGCTTCACTAATCCAGCAGTGGATAATTATACAGACGGAGCCGCACCATTCACAGAGTGGGACGCATTGCTGCGAATGGAGCGCATGCGTGTCTCCTTCTCGGCAAATGGCGTGGGAGGCAGTATGCTGTGGCGCAAATGGGGGGGGGGGGAATAGATAAGCGCGGCTCCGTCTGTACAATACAAGCTCTGGGGCAAAAAGAAGTGGCTCCCTTGCATCAGTAAATGTGTCCCACACTGGTTCAGACAAGCAAAATAAAAAATGGTATTCAATGTGCTTGTGTCACAGCCAACATGCCAGGTGAGTGACTTAGCTCCCACTGTAAGCACCATATCCGCAATGAAGGGATATACAACCACTGGGAATGGGGCAAGTATAATAGGGGAAGGGCAGTTGAGGTTACCTTGATGATGCCAGATTTTTTAGGACAAAAGAGGATACGTTTAGAGTGGCCAATCCCGGGATTTTGCCCTAAAAAGTCTGGGATTTCAATACTCCAATCCTGGGATTTTGGGATTAGACTGCGCATGCGGCTGTTCCTGACCCCGGTGTGCGGCCTGTGCAGCGTGACTATCACGCTGCGCAGGCCACACGGTCCACTCTGCTGTCACCCCTTCTCCTGCCCACCCCCTTCTCCTGTGCCTGCCCGCCCCCTTCTCCTGCCCGCCCCTTCACCTGCTGAGAAGGAGGTGCACGCGCCCGGTGGCACCGTGCACCTCCGAACCCACTCCACTCCTGGCCGCCTGCCTGCCAGTGTAAGTAAAATGTACGGGTCGGCCGGTGTGGGGGTGGGTATGGGTCAAAAAAATGCCCCGAGATTGGCATCCCTAGACGCGTGTTGTGAATACATACTGTAATGCAATATCTGGATTCACAACCTCTCCTAGGCTGAGCAACCTTGTCACACTGCTTTAAATAGTAACCCCCTCCTCTGTGACTGTGGGCAACAGGCTAGAAGCAAACATTACACTTTACAGCTACTGGAAGCCTCCTGCAGGGAATCAGGAGAGACTTCATCTCTGTATTAAAATATCATCTTGTATCTAGATCGACCACTAATGGTAGATCGTGACTAGGTCAACATTGACAGAAGGTCAACATGAATAAGATCAACATGAGTTTTCATGAGTTTTTGGTGTCTATGTCGACCTATGTGTACCGCATCCCGTCACATCGCTCTGCACTCGCAATGCTATAGGAGCGGTGAAACATGAAAAACATGTTGACCTTATTCAGGCCAAGCATGTCCACAGGCTTGTGTCGACCTTCTGTCAATGCCCACCTAGTGGATGTTTACTATTCTTAGGTGCGGACCTAGTTAATGTTGACTATTCGTGGTCAAACTAGTGACTGTCGACCTAGAAATTGTCGACCCAGGGACCACATACCATCCAGCACATATCGGTTTATCCTGGAATGGAAACATCTTACGGAGAAGTGCGCAGGAATACTATGTACACCCAACTACACTTACCCGTATACTCCGTAAAAATACCCAAACATGCTTAAGCCAAATCCATGGTTGAAAGAACATAACACCTACAGATAGTTGCAAGGGACCAGAGTGACCTACAGTACTACCCCCAGATGGAGAACCTTCTGCCCTTTCACAGTTTTGCTATTTGGCCATGCTAAAATTGTTGCAGGGCATGCTGGGATGTGTAATTCAACAACAGCTGGAGGGCTGAAGGTTCCTCATCCCTGTGTTAGATGGACTGACACTCCCTTTCCAGAAAGATGTATAAACCAGTCTGTTCTACCTATGGGTTTCCAAGCATTCAAAAGTGCGTTACGTGTTCTTATTAGAGCAATAACTCCTCATTTAAGAGCCACTCAAGAGTCAGTGAACATAGCTCTGGTAAAAGTAGATACCAGGCATATTGTGTCTAACTACTCCCTACCTCTATGAAATGAAGTATCACCAGTGACCACTCCGAGAACTAAAGTACTCCTATGAAAGTGAAAGCAATTTTTACAGAGACACCAATTTGTTTTCAACTTGCTGTATATAGATAGAGGGTGCTGTGAAGACAGTTGTAGGTGGGAGAAGATAGGTACTGGGGGTGGGGTGGATAGTTTGTAGGCTATAATCGGTCACAGCTCAAAAGTAAAAGTACATCGCAGAAGCTATCCTTATAATTTAGTCAGAACTAATTACAAGCATACATAAATGGATCTGGCATCTACTGGGTTACCTCAGCAGCCACTGCTCTGCCCTATCCCCTCCCATTATACTTAAGGCCCCCTTATATTAAAACAATATATCTGATGCTGAAATTGGATGCAATTTCCCTTGAACTCCTTCCCGGGAGTGATTGCATCCAATTTGGTACTTTGGTGTAATTTTGTGCATGTAATTTAGTCCAATAAATTGTATGAGATTTATCTGCCCAAATTGCATGTGTAATATACTGTCTGCAATATATCGCATATGATATATCGCATGCGCCAAAAACACTCCTTTTTCCATCAGATTCCGACAAATTGAAGGTGTGGTCCGACCAACCTAGAGGCTCCCATCCGACTCTCACGGGACCGCACATCGGATCGGATGGAAAACAGAAACTATGTTGCACTTTTCAGGTGATATATCGACCCGAAACATCGGAATTGTCCAAAATTGGCCAAAATCGTTTTAATAGAAGGGGTCCTTTACTCCTGTTCCCAGACTGCTTCTGTCCTAAATAGCACTTGGCATCTGCTGGGTCACTTCATCTGCCTCACCACCATTCTGTAATATTTATCCCTGTTGTGTGTGTGTGTCCTAACCAGGACTTGGTGTGGCCACAGCCAGTACTAATGGGTGTGCATTCACACCCAAGGAGGGAAGGGGGGGTTTATGTGCCCTAACCAAGCCCTGGTTAGGGCACACAAGGGAAGGAGGCATCACCAACTTAACAGCTCCAGTGGGTGCCCACAAACAATTTAATTACCCCAATAGAATCCATACATGCATTTAAAAAAAAAAAAAAACCACACACAAACCTGAAAGTAGTAAATATTCTCCATGGCATGTTAAATGGCCTAGATTGTCACTTCTGAAATAATTACTGTGGTACATCTAAAAATGTATTAGCCATACACATTTGGATGTAAAGCATTATATAAGCCACAAGGTGGCTCTAGAGACAGAAGAGACTCTTACTAATTCATAACAAACCCCACGTGATGATTTGCAGAAACTATAGCTGTTAAACTGGACTGACGATTACTATCCCATGCTTGTTATCAATGTCTTGCTCAGATTTAACCAACATTTTGCAACTTAATTAGCCAGTCAAGATGCTGTTTGCACTGTGCTAGGGCACAAAACAGCTTTGCCAACTCAGTTGTATTTGATTTCTGCTCACACCCCAGGAGGTGTGCTTGCAGAAATACACTTGTCTGACTTTGCAGCGCACGGATTTTGGGATATACCTCCCGGCACTATACACATTTCTTTGAATTGAGCAGACCCCACTGGTTGCAAATCAGTTCTGTGCTATACACCATCATGTAAATGTATAATGTGGCACTTTTAAAAGTACCAGTATCTTTAGACAATGAAATGAAATACAACACCAAGCATGTTTTGTATTTTATTATTATGATCACTTCAAATCCAGAGGCCCTAACCAAAGTCAAAGCGGCTTTAAAAATTGCTGTCAAATTAATTCACCCCATGGCGATTGTATGCAGTTTGTCGGTGTTCTTTCAAAATGCATAAGAAAGGGAAGAATTTAAAATATGCTAATGCAGATCTCCTTCTGGTTTTCTGGGGCCTACAAATGGGGCGATTTCAGGGCATTCTGTAAGCGATCTCACAAGATCGCTTACAAAATGCCCCTACATCGCTCCGTGTGTAGGGGCCATAGCAATAGCGACATGTGGCCCCATGTGTCGCTATCGCCCAGCGATTAATATCCAGCAGAGAAGACTGGCCCTGGCAGATCGCTCAGCACTAAGGCATTTTTTTCAATAAAAAAATAAATTAAAAAAATGCTCAATCCCAGGATTCCCGGGATTGGTATCTCTAATTAAAATAATGTGCCTGTCCCCCCACACCGGCCGCCCCGCACATTTACTTAAATTGTCGGGCAACCGGGATGGGGCAGACAGCAGCCCTTGCGGGGTTCCTGGTGCCTCCGGGTGCGAGACAGGAGCAGAAGAGCATGCATGCAATACGGTTGGGAGGAGAGGTCAGGATCAACGATGTACGACAGTGTGGTCTGCGCAGCGTGACCTTACTGTCACACTGCGCAGACCGCTCGCCGGGCCGGGAGCAGAGTCTACTCAGACTGTGCACGTGCAGTCTAATCCCAAAATACCGGGTTTGGATGCTTCAATCCCAGGATTGAAATCCTGGACATTTTGAGGCCAAATTGCCGATCCCGAGACTGGCCACCCTACTCAGCACTGACACATCGCTGTGCTGAGGGATCTGAGCAATCTAGCATCGCTCAGCACATCTCCCCATGTGTAGGCCCCTTTATACAAAGGAACACAGATCAAATAAAAACCCTTAAGCCCCATACACACTAGCAGACACCCTGAGCCTCATGTATTGGCAGCGTCTGGGACCCTGCAGGGGGCAGGCATCGGCAAGTGCATACACACATGCCAATGCCTGCTCCAAAGTAAGCGACGGCCGTGCTGCAGCATGAACTTCGTTAACGATGACCTCCCTTGTCCGGACATGCTGGATGAGGGAGGTGGTAGTTAACGACACGCGGGAGTGTGCATCACAGGGAGCATACATACTAGGCAATATTATCCACAATATCGCTCAGAAAGTCCTTTCTGAGCGAAATTGTGAATATTGCTTAGTGTGTATGGGGCTTTAAAACCTCAAACTTCAAGCAGAGGGAGACAGCATTCTGAGAATCTGGATAAAAGACTATTGATCAAGACAGAATAAGGATGAGGACACATTCAAAGAAAGCGAAGGGGGAAGGAACTGCAGGGGTCACAACGGACATTGTGGCGAATATTCAGAAAGTTCAGTAACATGCTGCTTGCATTAAATATATTTGAAAGGTTTTAGAGATTTGCCGAGTGTTCTGAGCGATGATCAATCACTCAGCGATGTGTCAGCTCTTTGTGCTGAGCATTCTGTCAGGACCAGTGTTCTCTGGTGAGAACACGGGTCCTGACTGATTAATATCCAGTATGCTGGTTATTAATCGGCAGGCGATAGTGGGGCAGCGCATCGCTATAGCCCCTACACACGGAGCGATGTAGGGACATTTTCTAAGCGATCTGCTGAAAAATGCCCCTAAATCGCTACGTATGTAAGCCCAATTACAAAGAAAAAAAAAAAACTCTGGAAACATGCTCCCACTGTTAGAAATAGCAATATTTAGGTGCTGAATGTTATACAATATACACCTGATCATTACATGCCAGAGAACAGATAAAAACTTGCTACTACATCCTTAACACAGAACGGATTGTGTAATGGTTAGCATTACTGCCTCACAGCACTGAGGTCATGGGTTCGATTCCCACAAGGTCTCTAACTGTGTGGAGTTTGTATATTCTCCCTGTGCTTGCGTGGGTTTCCTCCGGGTACTCCAGTTTCCTCCCACAATCCAAAAATATACTGGGAGGCTAATTGGCATTCAACATTAACCCTAGAATGTCTGTGTGTGCTTGTATATGTGGTAGGGAATATAGATTGTAAGCTCCACTGGGGCAGGGACTGATGTGAATGTTCAACTATACTCTGTAAAGCGCTGCGGAATATGTGTGCGCTATATAAGAAACTGTTAATAAATAAGAAGTCACTGAAACCCAAAACACTGTTCAAGCATATAAATGTGACAAAAATAAAATCACTGTAAAACAGTTATTTTGCCTGTAAATACAGAAAAATAACACCAAATGGACAATGTGAGTTTGCACTGAAAACATCAGAATGAAGACTAAAGCTGGGCACACACCTATCTGCATCAGGCAGTGTGTTGTGCATACACTGCCAGATCAGCCCGTATGCGCCCACCTAGTTACCCTGTCAATCAATCACTGCTGGCTTGTGCTCGTACAAACAGCAGGAAGTGCCAATACATCTTCGTATGAAACCGGCACCAGTGCTGCATAACAAATATTTCCAGAATCACAGGAATACAAGAAATATTTATAGAACACATGCAAGTGGTTTTCATACGAACCTATCAAATAAATAATGGCAACTTCATGTGCATGTGTCCTAAAAGCTTTTGACATTAGCGAGGCATAAAATACACCAGGTAAATATCCAGATGAATAAACTGGATATTGGTCCAGCACACAAAATAGCTGCCACCAGCATATTGTATGTATGTATGTATTTCTTGCAATTAGCCTAGGGCCTATCTGCTACAGGTATTGCATTAGCATTGTTGTATAGATGTAAAATGTAAACATTCTGTTACCAAATTGCATGTGTTTAATGAAAAAGCAAAAGGAATAGAATAAAGCATCCCACATCATTAATGTGAATAATCCATTGTGTGCAGGACGGAAGGCTGACCTGGCATGTAAAAGGAACTGTATAACCTTTACATAGAACAATAGTATGCAAAAAAATAAAAGTACGAGACCGTCATGGGGGGGGGGGTGGGTGTTTATTCAATGTACTAACGCTATCTCCGATGTTGCCGAGCGGCGGCTCCCTATTCATTTAATGTGGTCATTAGCGACAGCATCGAAGCAGGATCACGGCAGAATGGACCCGACTTTAGAAGATGGATTGTCGCGATCCTGGACGCAGATCGATGTTTTCGCGGTTACGCCCCCTTTGCGCCAATCGACAGCCGGGACATTGAATCTGGCCTGTCGGGCTGACCGCAAACAGGCCAGGATCACGGCTGTTGGCAGGGATAGACAGCCGTGAATCTAGATTGATTACCCCCCAAAGTGTGTGATCCACCTCACTGGCAACTGCACCCTGGCAATTTAGGTTCAGTGTGCACTATGTTTCCTTGCATAAATTCCTCTCAATATCCATCTCTAAAACATATTCAGCCCTGCTAAGCTCCTGAAACAAAGTGCCTATACAGTTGTAATACAAAGCAGCATACTGTACATCCTAGTTCAGTAGCCCTTTAAGATTACAGTACATTCTATTTCCATGATAAGGCTTCAATTGGTGCAACCAATCAGCAGACAGGATGCCAGATTAAAACCACTGTTTACTCAGACTAATCCTTGGCTGCTCATTAGACACTACATCTTGTAGACAACCTCTGTCTTCAACCCAATATTAACTCAGTATTTGGTATGAAATATTATTTCAGGAGGTACAGAAAACAAAGATACATGTCCAAATTAAAAGAATAATCTAAAAATAAAGTGTCATGTCCAACAGAACATGCTGGTGCTAGATCAGTAAATGTTAATAAATAGCCCAAGTGTCTGTATTCCCCGACAATGCCACATGAGCTATAATCAAATAAAGGGTTGCTATGTTACTTTCTCTGCAACCAGATAGCTCCGGACATCACCCATATTAAGAAAGGCCTGTCCCAAGTGAACTTCAACTAGGCACGTCCCTTCACCCTGCAATCAGTAGGACATCTCCCCACAGCACGCTGCATAAGAAACACACCACAAGAAAAGAAAGTCTTGCAACTCCCCACCTCATACTCTACAATTAGACAAAAAAATCCAAGTACACACCACAACCAAAACCAGCCTCACTAGCATGAAGCACAACCAGGCCAAACCAGCACATACTGCAACCGGACAGAATAGGCCCCCAGAGCACAGCTCACAAAAAGAATTGCTTCTCAGTGCAGTAACAAACTTCCAGCATGCGTACAACTTAAGCCATGAATAGGTTAAATACATCTGGCAAGGAGCAGCATTACAGAACAGTCAGCGCTGGGCAGCTGGAAGCAATAACACAAGGCTAAAGCAATATTTTGCAATGGATTCTCAGTCCCGGATATGTTTACTTCCTCCTTAACCACACAAACAATGAATAGGATTTTTCTATGTTGAAGTGTTTTAGTGGTCACAGAACAGCTCACACAGTGCTTGTATTAATGCACAGCATAAAGACCATCAGACCATAATGGGAATGTTGTATACTTAGCACAATGGTCTGTATTAGTGTCATCTTGCAAGCTACAGCTGGGAACCACCACATGCACATAAACAAACAGGACAGAATGTCATCTCCACAGGGCATAAGCATGCTCATAGGGTCTGTTCTTGGAATGCAATTGAAGTGCACTGAAGCTCTAAAAGTGCTGCAGAATGTGTGCGCTACATTAATTAACTGGTAATAAATAAATACTCTTAACATACAAATACTGTAGTTATTTATGCCCTATGACTGCTACTTTTTGCTCAGTTATAAGGTAATGTGAAAATTGACAAACTGAGTCTAAAGTCTGCACATTTTAAAGTTCTCTAAACTAATCACAACCAGAATAGTTAATCAGGCGCAAAAAGATAGAATTAATTGTAATTAATGTTACAATACATCCAGCTAACAAGACAATGCAATTTAAGTCAAGGAAGTGTTATGATTAATGCACCTGGACAGTGATGAGAACAATGTACACTCTAGATAGCTACAAGTGTAAAAGGAGAAAATGGACTAGGTGAAATGTAGCACAGTAATCAGTTGCAGTGTTGCATAAATGCACATATATGCAAAATATAGTATTACCATTGTTGAAGGACATAATTAGGACTGTTTACATGGGGCTAAAATCTTTACCAAGTATAGACAGGGTTAAAAGAAGTTTTCACAAAATGATATGCTTTGGAGATAGAGTTACCATTTAACCCCTTCCCGACATTTGACGTACATGTACGTCATGGTCGGGAAGTACTTCCCGACATTTGACGTACATGTACGTCATGACTTCTAACTGTCACTGCGTCTAGAGACGCAGTGACAGTTAGGTGATGTCTGCTGTCCCTGACAGCAGACATCCCCCCTCGCCGCCCAGGGGGGGCAGGGGTGCCCCCCCCGGTCGGCGATCGCTGTGATTGGCTGTTCAAATCTGAACAGCCATTCACAGCGTTTCCTGTGTTACCGGCGGCTAAGCCGCTCGGTAACACAGGGATCGGTGGTGATCGGTGCTGTCAAGTACAGCACCGATCACCACCGATGTGCAGCCCCCCCTCGAACCCGCCGGGCA
Source organism: Crinia signifera (assembly GCF_055691185.1). NCBI lineage: Eukaryota > Metazoa > Chordata > Amphibia > Anura > Myobatrachidae > Crinia > Crinia signifera. The sequence continues at coordinate 182,311,121 of NC_139222.1, read as the reverse complement.
CTCACCCGGCAGCAGCAGCAGCTCCCCCGGCTCCCCCGGAGCGTCTGGAGCGCACGCAGCGCTGCCCTCCTCCCCCCCGCAGCAGCAGCAGCATCAAGCTGCAGAAAAAGTAAAAAATCAAATATATGCACTGAAAAAAAAATATATATATATATATATATATATATATATATATATATATATATATATATATATGTATATATATATATATGTATATATATATATATATGTATATATATATATATATATATATATATATATATATATATATATATATATATATATATATATATATATATATATACATATATATATATACATACACACACACACACACACACACACACACACACACACACACACACACACACACACACACACACACACACACACATATATATATAATGTGTGTGTGTGTGTGTGTGTGTGTGTGTATATACCGCACCGATTACCACCGATCGCCAGCCCCCCCCCCTCCCACCCACCCGGCTGCCGCAGCGCCAGCACCCCTCCCACCCCCCCGCCAGCCACAGCGCCAGCCCCCCTCCCAAAGCTGGTGACTAAAATGGGGTCACTTGTGGGGGGGTTCCACTGTATTGGTGCTTCGGGGGTCTTGCTAATGCGACATAGCACCCACCATTCATTCCACCACCAAAAATCACTCCTTCCCTTCTGAGTCCTGCCATGCACCCAACTGGTATTTTTTGGTCACACGTGAGGCATTGCCGTACTCGGGAGAAATTGGGGCACAGATTTTGGGGTGCTTTGTCTCCTTCATTCCTTGTGAAAATAAAAAATTTTGAGCCAGAACTGCATTTTTCTGTAAAAAATTACATTTTTTTACACAAAAATGCAGATCTGGCTCAAAATTTTTCATTTTCACAAGGAATGAAGGAGACAAAGCACCCCAAAATCTGTGCCCCAATTTCTCCCGAGTACGGCAATGCCTCATGTGTGACCAAAAAATACCAGTTGGGTGCATGGCAGGACTCAGAAGGGAAGGAGTGATTTTTGGATTTTGCAGCACAGATTCTGGTTGAATGACCCCCGAAACACCCATACAGTGGAACCCCCCCACAAGTGACCCCATTTTGCAAACTACACCCTTCAGGGAATTCATCAAGGGGTATAGTGTACATTTCAAACCCCCCGGGGTTTCACCAATTTTGATACAACTGAGCTGTGAAAATGAAAAATTAATTTTTTTCATTTTCACTGCCCAGTTGTACCACAATTGGTGAAACCCCTGGGGGTTTGAAATGTACACTATACCCCTAGATGAATTCCCTGAAGGGTGTAGTTTGCAAAATGGGGTCACTTGTGGGGGGGTTCCTAACTTTTAGCATTTTATGGTGCCTAGAAACCTACATGGTGCCTAAAAAAATAATCTCATAAAAAGGAGGCTCCAAAATCAAGTAGGTGCTCCTTCTATTATGAAGCCTGTGGTTTGGTCACCGTGCACACTAGGGCCACATATAGGATATTTATGAAAACCAAAGAATTGGGGGAATCAATTTTTAGTCACATTTCTCTAGTAAAATCTACTGTGTTCCTTAGAAAAATGTATTAAAATTACAAATCTGCAAAAAAAATGAAATTTTGAAATTTCACCTACACTTTCTTTTAATTCCTGTGAAACACCTAAAGGGTTAACACTTCCAAAATGCTGTTTTGAATACTGTGAGGGGTGCAGTTTTTGAAATGGCATCATTTATGGGGGTGTCTCACATACAAGTCACTCAAAGTCACATCATAACTGACCTGGTCCCTAAAAAAATCAGAGTTTAAAATTTTCTTGAAATTTTGAGAATTTGCTATTCATATTTGAAGCCTCCTAGTGTCCAAAAAAATGAAAAGGAGGTTGAAATAATGATTGCAACATAAAGTAGACATATGGTCTTTGTTAGTTATTAACTATTTTGAGTGGTATGTTTATTTGTCTCACAAGCAGAAAATGTGACATTTTGCAAATTGCAAAATTTTCCATTTTTTCACGACATTTTGGTATTTTTCACAAAAAAACACAGACTGTATCGACCCAAATTTACCACTAACTTGAAGTACAATGTGTCACGAGAAAACAATCTCAAAATCACTGGGATAAGTAAAAGCAAAAAAAAGTTATCCCCACTTAAGTGAAACATGTCAGATTTGAAAAAAATGGCTCTGTCAGGAACGCAAAAACTGGCTCTGTCAGGAAGGGGTTAAAGGAGTTTTAAATGCATGAACCATTGCCTTCCCAACCTGAGGGGGTATTCTTTTTAAAATATATATATATATATATATATTTATTGGTATTTCTTAAAAAATGCGATACATAAAAGAAAAATAATATAGATTAGTACAATTATTGGTGGCTTAGGTAGGTCACAAGTCAGTACATGGAAAAGTGGGGATATATAACGTCAATCCACACATTCTCAATATGGACACCATAATTGGAGTGAAAAACAGCATGTAAGAGATAAGGGACCAGATGCACTAAGCTTTAAAAGTGATAAAATGGAGAGTGATAAACAGTCAGCCAATCAACTCTTACCTTCCATGTCACAGACTGTTTGAAAAAATGTCAGGCAGGAGCTGATTGGCTGGCTGTTTATCACTCTCCATTTTATCAATTTTGCAGCTTAGTGCATCTGGCCCAAGGTGAGGATTCACGGTCAGGGGATCACGAGTCCCTACTGGATGGCGACAGGTAACACAAAATCCAAAAGAGTTAGCACATCATTTGCTTATGTTGTGTATAGTTCCTATATTACCAATTAGGTGAGATCAGATGAGAAAATAACAGAAAGGAAGATATACAAGAAAGAAAACCAAAAATGTTTAATCTTGAGGCATGCCCAAAAACAATGCATTGGAGGTACCACATTTAAAAGGCATTTAGAGGAGGCATCTTAGACCATGTGTTCTCTCTAGCCAGGTGAAACATAAGCCCTGTGCAGAAAACATACATGTGTTTCTTGCAATTTAGCAGAGTACAGGGACTTAAAGGGTTCCTGTCACCCCCATCAAGGACCCCAAACTAACCCCCATGTCTACTAGTACAGAGTACAGCAACGCAGAATCCGCTTTTCAAACTAAAAAAAAACTTTTCATTACCGTGTATCATCCATTCGCGCTGTTGCCTTCATTAGCATAATCTGGAGATGTCCGTCCCAATGTGGGCTAACGGACACTCCCATATGCTGATTTCTCAGCCCCCTTTCCTTCCTCCTTCTCCCCCTCCCCTTTGCTGAGATCTCGCAGCTGCGCTCAAGTTTCCCTGAAGCCGTCCTGGCAATCTCCATAGTCCCACCCTCCGATGTCATCAGGCCGTGATGCTTAGCACACAGGGGGAAGGACGTTTTTGCAGAATTTGACTCGATCCCTAGCAACGGACTCAGCTCCCCTTGGATACAGGGGACGCTGGAAGGATTTCAAGCCGTTCTAGTGAGTAAAATAGCGCTTAAAAAAAAAAAAAAAAAACCACAGCACAGCTTACATAGACCTATACTACATAGCCTAGGGGTTAGTTGGGGGTAGTAAAAGGGGGTGACAGGTATCCTTTAAGAATCAAAGGTAAATTGCTGTGTAGATCCTTTAATAACATAGGCTTCGCTAAGTCAGTCTCCCAGGTCGACACACTGTGCGCCCAGAGCTTACCCGTTGGAGAGGGAGAAAGTCCCAGTAAAGAAGTCTGATCCTATATGGAGCAAGGGATACAAAGCTGCCAATGAGGCCAAGGGGTCATAGACTGGAGGTAGAGATTGTACGTAGTGTTTCAATTGCAAATACATGAAAAATTCAGATTTGTCAAGTTGAAACTTTTCCACTAGAGCAGTGTAGTTGAGCACCAGGTCTCTGGGGTCAAACACAACCCTGATAGTTAGTACACCTTTTTTTCGCCACAGAGTGAATTTCACATTGTCCAGGGCCACTGGGAAGCAGGGATTGCTGCAAAATGTGATGAATTTAGAGTTGTCAGGGGGATTTTCAGGAGCTTATTTCCAGACCACCAAGCCAAATAGGTATCACAAAATAAAGGATTATGATGTTCCAATAATCATTTATTTACAGTTTCTTATATAGCGCAGCAGATTCCGTTGTCCTGATTCACTTACCCTGTATTTGTACTGTATTGTATTCAAATGTAAGTCACTGGATTCCGGTTTTGATTATGTGTACTATGTAATTGGGCGCTGCGGAACCCTTGTGACGCCATATAAGTAAAGGATAATAATAATAATAATAATAATAGGATTCGATTTTGCTTCCGAGGGTAATTTGGCCTGAGGTATGTGTAGAAATACGGACAGAGTTATATAAACATTTGAGTAAAGAGAGCGGGAAAGTGGCCAATCCTATATACACCGGAAATAAGTGGCCTTTAATGTCCGGAACCGCCATGCCTCCATCTTAAGCTGCAGTTTGAGTTTAGCGAACGCTATACGTGACCACAATGGTTTGTTAAATCAAATGATTGTATGTACATTGTGTACCATTCGACGTGATGCGCGGACGCACTAGTTGAATCTCACGTCTTATCAGAATCATCTTTATTGGCCAGGTATACTTGCGTATGCTTGGAATTTTTTGTGGTACCAGTGCAGCATCAATCAGGGAACACAAAGGGGGTGGGAAGAGAGGCATAAACACACATCACATACATTTCACATATATCTAGAACAGTTCGAGTTAGTATTTAGTATTTGGTACGTTCAATACGGTTTAGTTGGTGGACAGCTATTGGGAAGAAGCCTTTTGTAGTTCTTGTCGTCTTTGCTGGGATGGACCTAAAACGTCTGCCTGACTGAAGGGGTTCAAACAGGTTGTGGCCAGGGTGTAGCTTGTCCGCCAAGATCTTTCCTGCACGCTTATTGACCCTGGCTAGTTATAATTCTTGGACAGTGGGGAGCTCCGCCCCAATGATCTTTTCTGCCATCATCACCACTCTTTGCAACCTTCGTCTGTCATTCTAGTTTGCTCCTCCGAACCAGATTGTGATCGATTATGTTCTGCACATATTTATTGAGTTGTGCGTGCGGTCGAACGATTTTTTGTGCGCATTCAATTTTTCTAAATGCGATGTTCGATTCCTGAAGATTTCTGGTCACTTCCTGGCCACTCCTCTTCCACCCACTGTGCACAGATCTGTTTGATAATGTGGTGTTTTTTCAAACAGGGTATATTAACAAATGGGGAAATTGTAAAATAAATATCCCTGACCCCCTAACCAGATGCCATGAGCACTGGCGCAGTGACACAGAACTTTGCCGGAAAGTCTACTGTGATCAACCTTTACAGTAACATTACTTTGGAATATGGGTCTTATTAGAAGCCTATTTGATTATAGAATATAAAAGAATATGGTGTAGAATGAAGTCATTCAATGTGATAATGGCTTTTTCTAGAGGAATTTCAAGGACCTTCATCAGTTAACACAATAGTGACAGTGTACAGATCTACGCATACAAAAGCTTACATTCCCCTATTCATACTACTCCAGTTAGCTGCAACAGAGGCGCTCAAACACAAACATACTTCTGCTAGGTGCGACATTGAGCATACCATACCACAAAGCAGCTGATTGGATGACCTGCAGCCTCTGGCCAATAAGTGATGTGGGAGGCAAAAGGAGAAAGCAAGGAAGAGTACACTGGGGTTATTTATACTATATAAATACTAATACAGTGCACCTATAAATCCTTCACTGATATTTGATAAAGGACTGCAAAGCTGAATACTCCATTTGATACAGCTACAGATAATGGAATAAATAAACGATGAAATGTGAAAAATGAGCACTAGACCCCATGACCTTCAGCAAACCTAGCCTATAAATACAACCGCAGCATAATACAACACGACATGCTGCCAGCCTCAATCAGATGCTTTCAGAAACCCAGACAACTGTAACGCAGAAATGGATTGCTTTCCTGCTGTGCCGAAAAGGTGTAACTGAATCGCTACCAAAGGAACACATGTTCCGGACACCATGACATATTCCGAATCCTATGAGAGGATAATAAGGATAGGTGAATGGCTGTTATGCAGACTCAACATAATGAAATACAGGAAAGAAAAACTATTTTCTATATACAAATCGCTACAATCGATACTCTGAAAGATTGTCCATTTTTCAGGTACAATAAATTAAATTCACATTTGATCTATTGAATGTTCTTTTTTTATGGAGATCAGTGAATCCACATCTTTTTCTGCAGAAACGGACGCTAATTCCCAAATTTAGTAGCGGTTTCCGTGAATACAGATTTTACTTTTTTGCAGTGGCAAGTTCTGAAGGAAAGCGGCCAGGATTAAATAGGTTATGACCGATATTTCCGAGAATCGGAAATATTGGCTAGCGTTGAATATACCTAGGGCGACCATAAAAAGAACATTTGTAATAATAATACGTTTTTGGATTACTTTATAAAGATTTTTTTCAACAAGGACCTTTCCCTTTTCATTTACTCAGCCACATTAATTGAAAAACAAACAGCCAGATAAAGTCAGTTTAACGCAAAGTTGTGTAACATTGATGTATATATATAGCAAAACCGTTAAATATTTAATCATGGCAAAAGTCTGAATGCTTTTTTAAAGAAAAAAAACAGAAAAAAATCTGAATAAACCTATTCGTTCTAAAACACATTAGTATAGTTTTACAACATCCCACCAAAATATGAAATGATGTGTCTGTATCCTTTGTTATTACATTCCACCACACATGCATTTTTATACCGTACATAGGAAATAAACATCCAAGTTTACAGTGAAAGTATTAGGAAAAATATATATATTTCCATTCCTTCTGGGAAGCAATGAATGTATAGAGAGACTGCAATAACTCTCAAAAAACAGGAGCTATATTAAAAAAAAAAAAAAAAAAAATAGAATAAGGATAAAGTCCCCCTCCAACTGATAGCGGACTGTAGAAACAAGCAACTCAGTGACTCCTCACAGGAGATGGAACACACAAAAGGAAAGAGGAAAACCGGATGGAAACAACCACACAACGCTGTGTCATATCTGCTGCTAGAGGCCGCACCATCTTGTAATGCCTGAGGAATCTCAATCTCCCTAGACTAAATACTAAACTTTCCATGTTTCTTCCCTTTCCAGAGTGGAGGGAAGACATGGGGAAATCAGCCCTTGCTGATATCTGTTAAATCAAGTGTGTATAAAAACATCTCTAAAACTGGAAAAATTATATATCCGGCTCTACATGACAGTCAATGATAGCAGCAGGGGGTGGTACAACACTCCTGGCGACGTAGGCATAAATTCAATGCCTCCTTTATTACGGCATTTTCGTCAAGTATCGATACCCGATGAAAATGTCGTAATAAAAGGAGGCATTGAAACGTTCTAAACCATACCTATGGTTGTGTGAATTTATGCTTAAGTCGTAAGGAGTGTTGTACCACCCACTGCTGAGAGAGAGATAGATATATACACAAACATACATACATACATACATACATACATACAATCTCCTCTGCGATCCGGTACTCCAGCTGACTGCTAAACAACTCGTGGGTGCCGTGGATAACCTTAGTATACCCTCCTGAGCATGTCACCATGCAATCCCGGCACTCTCCTCCACTACCCCACAAAGAACAACCAAACTGGGGGTCTTAAGGTCAAGGTTTCAGGGAATGTTTCCATAAACCTTGACCTTAAGACCCCCAGTTTGGTCGTTTTTTTGTGGGGTAGTGGAGGAGAGTGCCGGGATCGCATGGTGACATGCTCAGTAGGAGATATATATCTCTATCTATATTTTCTATATTTCAGTTTCAGAGACCCGGCACTTAGACCCCCCCCCCCCAATTAGTATCTGAGGGATTCTGATTAAACCATCTGTGCTGAAGCCTGGATATCACTAAAACCTGCACTGTTGGTGTGCCTTGAGGACCGTGGTTGGGAATGCCTGGGATAGCCCAAGGGGATTGATTAGCCAGCTGTAAACTACCAAGGCTAACTGAATTACCCCCTTTGTTTTTTCACATGTCCTACAATAAAGAGTACAACTGGTACTCACCACATTATTTTATAGGCACAGAATGTATTAAAAAGGAGGAGGACGATGACATTCCTTTCATTCTGGTAGTTTACTGCAGTGGTTCCGAAATGGTGTGCCATGGCACGCTGCTGTGCCTCAGGTAACTTGCAGGGTGCCCTTGGTTGGTGGTCCAAGACCAATTACAATTATTTATGGTCAATGGAATAGACAGTGATGGTGGCTTCCAATCCTAAAATATGTCACAAACAAAAGCAAATTCTGTCCCTCCTAACATAACTGAACCTAAGGATAGCAAACACAATTATCAAGCTTAGGGGAGCCCTGACAAAATTTCTGATACTCTAGGACACCATGATTAAAAAAAAAAAAGCTTAAAAAGTGAAGTTTCTCCTATGAAAGGCAAGACTGTAGCACAGCTACATTAGAAGCCCCACATCCCAATGAAAATGCACCATTAAACACACATGTATGTGTACAAATGCAGGGAAATTCTATGTGAAGAGAACTGTGGTAGCACAGAGAATTGTGCAAGAGAGAGGTTACGCTATTTGAGTGCACACAAATAGCGTAACATCTCTCTTGCACAATTCTCTGTGCTACCACAGTTCTCTGTATATCCCAGTTACCCTGAGTGGCACCCCAGCAAGTGAACAAAAAAATAGCGGGCAACGCGGGTCCAGAAACACTAGCGACCCATTAAGAGTGTGCAGACAACTTCCCTACCCATCCTCATTTATTCAATTCTATGTGAAGAAAGGTTTTAACTTTTATTTCTTAAACAGCATGTAGGAGACCCATTGCAAAGGATAAATGCTTAGGCAAATATCTATCGAATTACAGGTAGCTGCAAGTTACTGCAGCTAATGAATCCTTGGGAACTATTAAATTAGCCCGATAGTGGGCACATATCAGGGAATTAGCAAAATAACTGAACCATCCATTATAGACGCATTTTTCTCATGTTAACACGTGGCCCCAGAAAGTTATCCTGTAGGTGGAATTCAATATAAATTATGCCTAATCTCACAATGAAAATTACAGGAGATCGTAGGTAGGTTTTCATCCGATCTATTTTTTTTTTGCACACAACGCACTCATTATGGTCAAGTATAGCCATGCATTCGCACAGTTCAGCTGATCACCCCCGAGGATAGCAAGATGAAACTCTGGTGAAAAACAACTGAATACCGCCCCATGTGTTATCGCCCAAAAACCAGGTCCTTTTTCAGCAAAAGAGCAAGGTATAATTGGATAATAACCCAATAATGACCATCAGGATAAATCGAAACACTGGCTTGTTTCTCCATCGCTCCCAGACAAAAGTAGTATTATCAATTTAATATTATTATAAAAAGGGGAGGGAACTGGTGACATCATCCTCTATCCAGCCATAGGCTATTGCTGCCCCTAAAATTATGGTTATTGGTGACATGACAGAAGGTACTGTGTGAATTGACCATTATTTTCATGAATGTGGATTCAACTCACAAATGAAGTGTCTCTACCCTGAACAGTGACCAGATACAGAGGTTATTCACTGAGATTGCTCCGTTTTAGTGTGCAACACTTGTAATTGTATATGTGTGTGCAAATTTATCAAAATTCTAGCTACTACAATGCAGTGTCCGCAGATTTTTTTTCATACTTTTTTTTTTTACACCAAGTCCCTTTGTGCTTCATCTGACACTTTAAACCTAGTTCCTGGGGGTTAAAGTTGCAGCACGTATTCTCGGGATATGGTCGTATTGTCGACCCGACTTAGGTCGACACCGTTGGGTCGAAAGGCAACAAGGTCGACAGGGTTCTAGGTCGACATGGGACATGGTTTTAGGTTGACATGGGTTAGGTCGACATGGGTTTTTTCACTTTTTTGAGCGGACACGTGCCGACAGGTGGTATTTCATGCCCTACCATCCATTAGGGCATGGTGGGAGAATAAAATAGGGTACTTGTGTAGTTTCACGGCAGCAGTTACGCTGTCAGCGTAGTGTTCCCGCGGCCGCTTAAGTCTGAGTGGAGTTGATTTTATATAGTGTAGCGAGCGCAGGGAGCCACCGAGCCCGAAGCGTGGCCAGCGCAGCGAGAGGACGCGGATGCCCTTACATGTAATCCGCGTCCACTCGCCACGCTTCAGGCTTGGTGTCTCACGGTGCTCAAAAAACTAAATAATGTCAACTCCATGCCGACGTGGATAGTGGGAGTATGAAAAGGTAGGGTGGATGTGTAACGCGTCCGCTTGCCATGCTTCGGGCTGCCGTGTATAGTGGGGGTTTGAAAAGGCGCTACAGAACCCCTAACCCTGTAGGCAGGGTTGCTGTAACCTGCCGTAATAGCTACTCAGACGCAGGAGCGTCTCATTGCTGGAGCGTCTGAGACGCTCCTTGTGTCAAACAAATGGAGCGCCTCTCCGCCAAAGAGAGGGGATCAGGCTGGTGCCGGCGGCGTGAGGGAGGCGCTGAGTAGACTTGCCAGGGACAGAGATGCAGTTCCCGGCAACAGTATGGTAGTTACTTGTGTAGTTTCACGGCGGCAGCCTACGCCGATAATGTAGCTTAGGCCGCCGCCGTGAAACTACACAAGTAAGGCAGCCGTTAGGCTATGCTAATAGCATAGCTTCAAACGTAGCGTAAGCTGCCGCCGTGAAACTACACAAGTACCTAAAATAGTGTGGCGAGCGCAGCGAGGCACCGTGTCCGAAGCATTGTGAGTGAAGCAAGGGCCTGCGGTTGACTTCCAACTTTGTCCATGTCGACTGTCGACATTCGGGTAAAAAAACCGATGTCCACTTCGCGACCTGTTGACCTAACCCATGTCGACCCAATGCATTTTTTTCGACCTAGACCCATGTCGACCTAAGTCGGGTCGAGAATACGATCCACACCCGTAATCTCTGGTATGGATTGAGGGTTCTTTTTCTGCATCAGGGGGTTGAATAAGATTCAAATGTAAAAAGGCTGTAGTACTACAAGGCTCAGCGTAGCTCACTAGGGCCATGAGTCGTGAGCACTATGGCATATTGAGGCCTCAGTGTATGGAAGACACATCTGTACATTCAAGATACTCTGCATTTTTCTGCTGCATGTGAAAATGCTAATCCTCGCCCCCCGCCCCTCACAAGCTATAAACTGCACTGCAGAGAGAAGGGAGTCTTTATAGAGACAAAAAAAAAAAATCTACTTCCAGAAGCCTGGAACAAGCTTTACTGTTGCTATAGAGACTTCTTTCTTCTAGAAAAAGGTCCTTACACACATCAGAAAATACCAGGATCAGCCCCGGTCTATGTGTGGTGGCATTGTTAGGACTTTAGCAGCCTCACTGGGCAACAATCGACTTGATGAATGGAAACCACAAACTGAAGCTTACACAAGGTAATGGGCTACAAATAAATCCAGGAACAGAATGCTTAGTACATATGTGAAGTACTGAATGTATATTTTACATAGACTGTTAGAGGGAGGAAGACCAGTTATTTGCACGGAGCTTTCACAGTAAGCCCTTCCAGTCAGCAGCTTCATGTGCGGCCCTGTTGATTTCACATGACACAAGCCTACTTTGCTCTCCTCTGGGATGTGCTCTGCTTTTATTCCGGTTGAGGCCATCAAGTGAATTCAGTTTCTAATAAAACAAATTGGGTCAAACATGATTTAATTGGGACCTGTTAAAATTAGGCCAAAAGCAAAGTAGCACGCTGCAAGGCATCAGACTACAGAGGATCCACCAGATGAGGCTTTGCATGATGGATGTCCGTATGTGCAGTCTTAAAAGGAATCATTACTGTAAAACACACACAAGAAAAGAAAAACCTTCAAAATGCCCCAGGTTGAGGTCTACCAGAGGGGAACAAATATGTTCTAGAGTCGAGACTGTTTGAAATTAGCCACCTTTGCCTGCGATAGGCAACTGGGAAAATAGTGCCTACAAGGGATGGCCATCGACCATCTGAAATTATCAATGGTTTATAGCCGATGTTGAATACTTTTGCCATCGATGGGGAAGAACCAGATGGTTTTTCTACATCGATGGCAAAGGAGAACCGATGTTCCTTTTTTTTTTCCATTGTGTCGGGACACGGAGCATAGCTCCGCCCCGATACACTGAAGCCCCACCCCCATATTTTTATTGGTCCTCGGGCCATCCAGTGAAATATAATGGATAACCATCGATAGCTAAAACTATTGATGGTTATCCACCACAGTTTCTGACTATCGATGGCTGGGTGCAAAAATCACCATTGATGTCAACCATCGATGGCCATTACTAGTGCCTACTCTCTCCATCTTCTGTCATATTCAGACATAGCTACACCTGCAACTATACTATTAAACTACCTCAAACAATAGCATACCAAGCCACATTCAAGAAAAGATTAAGTGGGGTATTGAAACCCTGCCGCTATTTCTGATTGTGGAAAATGCACAGCAACTCAGGATATTGTGCAGTGTCAAAGCACGCAGTTGAAATAGCCCGGGTCCTGCATACTGGTACTGGTTCAACCTGAATGGGTAAGATGGACTGATGTGACCCGGGTCCCGTTCACAGCAGTGAAACAGCCAGAGCTTGGAAATGAGCTCATCTCCAAATGCCACCAAATGCAAATCAATAAGAAGGGTCAGGATGCCTGTCTGAAGGGGTTTCAGCAGGGTCCCACTGTGGTGTGAAAGGTATATTTGTAAGCCAGCCACACATACCAACCATGAAATAATACATGAAAGTTGGGCCATTGGTTTTCATTTTGGTACACATGCATGTAGCTAAATAGGACAGGATTCTGCCATCCAATTATATGGCATAAATATTGTTTTCTCGATTTGCATAGTGTTCTAGGAGTAAATAAAATATGGACACATTACAGAAAAAGGCATTAAGTTACCATATGTAGAAGCTGCCAAAGCACTCGAGAAAAAAAACAAAGATAGTAGAGGCAGTTGACTCTGAACAAGCAATTTACGCTCACAAAAATTCCTAATTGCCAGTGTCGTCACTTGAACTTTACTGAACTGTACCCACAAAGCAGGAGCTGTTCCCTGTGCAACACATACAGCATAGTTAACTTTGTCTCATATATGTACAGCACAAACATGTGCTTGAGATACACAACAGACTGCCCAGCAACTTCCAGAGCAGCACCTTCTAAGGGAACACAGAAACAGCCATAGTGGCAAAATATAATATACATGCCTGTTCTACCTTCACTTTATGTTCAGTATAATATGCACTGCATGCATAGAACCACTGCTTACAATAAACAGATTTATTCAATCGGATTGCTTAACCGAAAAAACAAAATTCTGCCACAGGCAATAAAAACCATGCCTATTTTGGCTAAACTATGACCGGATACGTGCCAAGCAATGACGGCCATTTTAAATACTTTAAAAAACAAAAAACACCATACTAATTGTTCTGCAATATTTTTATGCAAAGTATAAGCTTGAAAATTGTTTATTTTTTACCCATAAGGTCAGCTTTAATCTGCAAAACAGCCAGCCTAGACTGATGAGCAAAACAAGTCCCTATATGATGATATTTTTCTAGCTGCATAAAAGGACATTTTGAGCTGGATTCCAAATATTAATCTTAAGAAAATAATTAAATTAAGGAGTTTTGGCAATATTGATGGTGTATTTTGGTGCCACTTTCTACTGTATTCCACTTTCTACAAATTCTAGTTCTAAGCTGTACCTTTATGTACAATTAAACAAAGTGTTGTCTTTAGAGAAAGGATGCAAGGTGCAGAGAAGGACTGGTTGGAGCAACTGCAATATTGTGTGAGGACACATCTGTATGCTATGATTAGCGGAACAGATTCTACAGGCACCCAAACAAGCAGCAGCTTTGGACAACGCCCATATGTATACAATGCTAAATGAAAGTCATAAACAAAGATAGGAGGGAGGTTCCTATTATGTAACATGACCCCAGGCATAGGTCTTGTTGCCACATCTCCCAAAACAAAAACCCACAAGAGTGTACATGTGAAGCAATACTAGCTTAACAAACCCCACCAGAGGGGTCTGGATATAAACACTCACGCCATTACGCAGATAGGGTATGGCTCCTTAGCTCAGTTTTCAGAACAACCACACAACCTCTGCATAGGATCTAAATTACATGCACAAATAACTTGTCTTCAAAACCTATTGCATGAATCTTGGTGTTAACATTTCATCAGTGCACATCTGACAATATAATACCCCTTTCACATCGCACTTTTAAAACGGTAAATTGCCGTTTTTTTCCCTTTTTAAAACGTTTAAGCCTGCACTGTGAATGCACCACAGCCGATTTACCGTTTAAAGTTAACTGGCATTTCGAACCGTGTAAAAAGCAGAGTCCTACACGGTTCCTTGCCGTTTTTTGTGCAATGTGAATGTGTACAATGCTATCCATTCACAGTGCAGGCTTAAACGTTTTAAAAAGGGAAAAAAAAATGGCAATTTACCGTTTTAAAAGTGCGATGTGAAAGGGGTATAAACCGGTATTTAAAACGGTAATCTGTGGCAATGTTAAGGCTCTGACCCGTTTTAATTACCGTTTTAAATACCGGTTTTTAAAACGTGTCGGCGATGTGAAAGTGGTATAAAGCGGGGTAAAGCTGTGTACACACGCTTCAATTTTTACCTTTTTTCGATGTGCGCTCCCGTTTTCCCAAAATCAAAAAGAAAAATACACTGTGCAGCCAAGGAAATATCAAATTCAATCCAGTAAAATCAAATGTGTACAATGTACCATGAATGTAAATCGAATTAGACATAGAAATCGATATCTAATGCAAAAGTACAGATCTAATGCCAAATTGAATGGGAAGATCTAATGCCAGATCTAATAGAAAATCGAATCTAACATCGAATTTAAAGCAAAACGAAGTGTGTGTACATAGCTTAACACTGAGCAATGTGTTATCGGATAGCTAACAAAATAGCTGTGGATACCAACACAGAAACAACCACAGAACAGTTTTCCAAACAACACACCCTATTTATACATTTGTATATCCCATGTATTCCCTGTATACTGCAACCCCCACCATTAGTGAGCGTCAGGGACAGCTGGAGAGATGTGTAAGCAACGAAGCGCCCTGGGGACTTAAATAGTTCATGGTGAGAATTTTACTACACTGGTTACAAGTTGTGATTCTAATTACTAAAGCTCAAGCCAGACAAGCTGCATCACAGTGGACCTACAACTGCAAGACATAGACCACACCACTATTATTCAATGCCTCAAACATAGCACACTACATGCCAAACAGGCTGATAAAAGATTAGTAGTAGTCCCAATGGCCACCCACAATAGGTCAGTGTTTACATAGTATCAGCGAGTACTTGTCATTTACTGCAGCTTACGTAGGCATAAACAATATCCTTACCAGTTAATGGCAGACTGCTAAAGGTCACAAGGTCAAGAAAGCTGGTGGCCTGAGTACGTGACAGAACACACATCACACTCCATGCTGGATTCAATGTGGTCCCAGAAAAATCAGGCTCAATGAAAAGAGCTGTCAAAGGTAAATGTATTCAGCTTTCATTTTTTGTTGGGTTTTTAACTTTCTTAATAATTTTATGAAATGGAATACCCAGATATCTCTAACACGCCAAACATCTGCATCCTCCGGCTAAAAAAAAAAAAAAAAAGCTCTACTTCTTGTAAACTGGGTCTATTTTTGGCTTTGTTCCTGTGGTGTAGGCCTTCTGTGTGCTTGTATTTAGCACCAACACCCAGAACTAGGCCATGTGGAGGAACAAATCATACACAAAAAACGCCACGCGTCAGGCAAAGCCGCAGCAGGAAGGAAAGACGACAACACTATGCTCTGCACAGAAACCCACACAGTATATCCATGCTTTCCAATAATGTTCTTCGAAGTCAAACAATCCTTAGAACAGAGCATCTGCCTTGTTAGGGGCTGCACGAGAAAACCTTGTTGTTGTTTTTTTTTTTTGCTTCATTAAAAGAATGAATAACTTATTTTATCCACAAACCCATTTTTAAAGCCACTTTTAGCTGAAAAGCACTTCTGGAATAGAGCCATACAACAGACAGCCTCTGGGTATACAGCAAGGACCAAAGCTTCCCAGCAGCCCTATTCATTTATGATCAATTATAAACAAATACATTTTAAAATCAGCAAGGAGTTGTATCATTCCATTCCAAAATATATGCGCAACATAACTGGTAAGACCATAAGCTGGCAGCTATATTGGTAAGCCTAATGCACAGCATCTAAGATGATCATACTGTCAGAATAATCACTTTTGTCTTATTTTATTTGCAAAAACATTTACATACAATACAAATCATACAACACTCAGGGGTGTATTCAATGCCTATGGCAAACAGTGCCGATAGCTTGCCATCACAGCTCATTCCAGCAAATGGCAAGTGTGGCCTTGAATATGGTGAGGGTCGCTGCATTAGCGGCAAACCTAGCTGTTTGGGGGGAATCCTCGCCGTCCTCTGATGCGGAGGCTTCCCCTGGAACATAGAATGGGGTGAGCGGCCGGGTGAGGGGGTTAGATCCTCGCCGGAAAAAAGCTCCTTGCCGGCAGCATTAAATACTGCCCATAGAATCTAGTCTCCTGCTATGCCATAAAGAGGTAAGTGATGAGCCATTACGGGACATTTTTAATAAGTCCCATTACATAAATAAGATTATAAAGTTCTAGATTCATTATTTAAGTTTAATCTAGTAAAATAAAAGTTTAAAATGTTAGTAATTGTTGCAAAAAAAAAAAAAATACTATGTACTTGTGACGGAACAGGAGTCAAACAAAAACACAACATACTGTATCATAACATAAATTTACTGTGGCATTAGACCAGACTGGGCTCTAATTTTTTTGTGCAAGCAGGACCAATGATAATATAGTTAGCATTTTCGCATTTATACAACAGCAACATTGATTGAGGGGTAGATTTATTAATCTTGGTGAAGTGATAAACTGTCTGGTTTTTATCACCGGCCAATCAGCTCCTACCTGGGAAGTTACAGGCTTGGTTTGAAACATGACAGGTAGGAGCTGATTGTTTTTTATCACCGGCCAATCAGCTCCTACCTGTCATGTTTCAAACCAAGCCTATAACTTCCCAGGTAGGAGCTGATTGGCCGGTGATAAAAACCAGACAGTTTATCACTTCACCAAGATTAATAAATCTACCCCGAGTGGGATATCTGGTGTAATGGTCATGTGCACCAGTATGTTGTAGAATTTTTAATTTATGTAATAAGTCACACAGTTAATTGCACCAAAGGTATATCCAGATGGTTGACCTTGTGTCGCTATGGTCGACATGAGTTTTTGGGAATTGGTTTCATTTTTTTTTTTTTCATGCTTGACCATTACGCAGACTTGCCTGAACCATGGAGAGGTCGAAATACACTAATTGGGGTCTATTTGCTCAGGTGATGACATTGACTCACACAAAAATAAAAAAAGTCCCAATAAGCAGTGATTAAAAAAAAAAAAAAAAAAAAGTAAAGTATTTTTTGCATTTTGGTTTTACTTTCTATGGGTGGCCATGATAGCTTATAACAGCATTTGGAATATTTTGCCTAAAATGCTATCCATTAAAATCAGCTACCACATAAATTGAATTCATTCATGTATTCGGATTTGGCAATACAATGGAATTTGTCACATCACTATTTTCCACCAGCCTCAGCAAAAAGTGAATACAGTGTAAAGAAAGGTTTAATTCTCAGAAACGAGTGAGGTCATTGGTTATAGAGGTGACAGGCTACACAGAGTAACTTTATGAACTGTATTCTCTGAAGGTGTATTCAACCCATTTGCAGGACTAAGTGACTGGGCCAAGTACAAGGTTCTGTTGTAATGCAAGGATGACAATATTTACTATAGGTTGTTTTTCATCTATTAAAATGGATTTGAAATGTCTACAAAAATATGCAATCTAAATTCGTGGGCCAAAATGCACACTTAAAAATCAATGTTATACACACATTATAAAATTATATCATATATCTGTGTGTGTGTGTGTGTGTGTGTGTGTGTGTGTGTGTGTGTGTGTATATATATATATATTAAACACACACATATATAAAAAATACATAGGCGGTAGGTGTCACACTCCAAACGACTTCAATAAATTAGTTACAACGCATGCAGAGACCACGTTTCATTGCCTGTAACAGTGGCAATTTTCATCAACTGTGAAACTACACATCCCAGCATGCTTTGCCATAGTTTTAGCATTCCATAATAGCAAAACTGTGGCAAAGCATGCTGGAATTTGTAGTTTCACAACAGCTGAAGGGCCATAGTTTGGACATGCCTGATTTAGGAGGATGTAATCATTAATACCCCTTTTACACCGCCGAAAAATCCGGGTCAGCGGCGGGTCAGACCCGGATCTTCGGCGGTGTAAATGGGGTCAAACCGTGTCCATTTACACGGGTCCTCTACCCAGGTCCTGACCTGGGTAGAACACGGTTAGGACCCGTGTAGAGCCCGGTGTAAATGGTCCCGCTGCGGGTTGAGGCACCCGCAGCGGGTCCGTGCACGGCATGCTGCGGGAGGAGAGTGGTGTCTGCAGCTGCTGAGGGGCGGGCGGGGGGCGATCTGTCAGGCTGCTGAGGGGGAGACGGAGGGGATGCTCACCGCGGCTGCCGGTTTCACTCGACGTGGAGGCAGCGGGATCCTGGTGACATCATCACCCCCCCCCCCAGCGCGGGGTCCAGCAGTGCAGGCGGGCAGGGCGTCCATCCGGCGTATGGGATGTCGACGGCGGCAGAGTCCATCCTGCGCATGGGAAGTAACCGGTGAGGGTCCCTGCGGCGGCTGGGAACTACCGCTACTAGTTCCCATCCGCCGCAGGGACCCCACGGGTTACTTCCCATGCACTGGCAACTTCTTATACGCTGGATTGCCCGCCTGCCCTGCACTGCCGGATCCCGCTGCCTGGAGGCTGGTCCCCACACTGGGTTGAGGTGGGGTGCTGATATGATGTAATGCTTCAGGGGGGAGATGATGTGCAAGGGGCGTGGGGGGCTGATGTGATGCTTCAGGGGTGGTGGGGGTATGATGTGATGCTTCAGGGAGTAAATATGTGCAGGGGGGGGGGGGGGATTTGGTGATTCAGGGGGTAAAAATGTGCAGGGGGGGGGGATTTGGTGGTTCTGGGGGTAAAGATGAGCAGGGGGAGGTGATTTGATGCTTCAGGGGGGGTGATGAGATGAGGGGAGGTGATGTGATGCTTCAGGCCATTTTACACAAGGAAAGGCAGGGCTGACCCAGGTCCAGTATAAATGGTGCAGACCCTGGTCCGACCCAGGTCGAATTGCTGTGTAAATGGGGTATGAAGCAGGGTCCAACTCTGGAAACATCCGTGTTCAAAGACCAGGGTCGGACCAGGGTTTTTGGTGTAAAAGGGGTATTAGTCAGGATAAAGGTTACAAATCCCAACCTTACATAATCACATGACCACCAGGAGAAAAGGGGGAGTTACCACTACAGTAAAACTGGGAGATGCAATAATTGGGGCTCCAGACTGAACAGAGGCCATTGTGGAGACCACCCCCTCTTGTCGCACGCTCCATTCATACATAGAACACCTTTTTGTCTTAACACCATTCTTCTGTACTACTTTGAGAACAGCCTCTTTTCATTATAACAAAGTTCCTTTAAGTAAAGACTATGAATTTTGAAAGGTACAATTATACTAAATACAAAAGAATGCAGCAGCTTCATTAGGAGGAGTGGATTTAGCATTAAAAGAAAACAAAACTCAATTTCCTCACCATCTTAAAAAAAAAAAATCCCATAATTCCAAGAACACGATGCAAGAGTTTCCAAGAAAAAGAGAAAGTTGGGGGGGGGGGGTTGGTGTACACTAATCTGCACTGCATTACAGAGCCGAAGTAGTGGGAAAGGTTCAGACAGGCAGATATAAGTCACTGAAACCACAGCTATGCTGAATATTTAAAGTATTGCGTCACTTGTAATCACTACGCAGTGAGGAGACTTCTGGGAAAGCACTGCTCTGAGAGAGGGGCTTATAACGATTTACAATAATTTTACTTAATTGTTAAATATAGAAATAAATCCCATTAGTATCAGTTACAATCTAAATTACTGTGAAAAATTAAAACAAATCTGAGTCCTTCAGTCTCCCAAGATAAAACACAAATCATCCAGAACATGAAGATTTGGTGTCAGTTTTACAGGGTGTTTTTATTTTTATACCAAGTGGAATTATTACTTTAATGTTCACAAGTTACTTTAAACAAACAGGTTGTGAAACTACAGGTACCAGCAAGTCCTGTGCGTGGAATATTTTAGTTGCACAACATGTAACTAGCCATAGTTTGCCCGAGACTAAAATGAAGCAGAAAATAGTAATATTCAGTGTACGAGTACACACACGTCTCTCCTAAGCTTCACTTTCAATCTTTTGGCGTGGATGACATTAATGCACAACAAGCTGGCTCTGTCTCCACCACTAACACTCCCTTGCTTTGACTGGGTGACACAAAAAGATTGCTCAAGCCAAGAAATAGAAATGGTGCCAAAGGAAAAGCACAGGCTGAAACCAGCACAAAGATAGCTTGTAAACACAAGTTCTGCTGCTACATAGGAGCAGACATAACACAGGAAAGAGCACAGCAACCTTTCACAGACAATATTCATGGTGTATACTGAATAGATTATACTTCGAAGCCGTACTTCTTCCCATCACACATTTCTAGGAGTTACACACATGGAGAAAGTAGCTGCAGTAAGGGAAAAACAGACATTACAGAACAAGGATAGCAGCAACAGTGCTGTTCCACTCAATTCTCCCAGAAACCTCTGTTCCAACAGCATTCCTACATTTATAAATGATACACTTTCAGCATACAACTGTATACATCCACATTGTGCTGTAAATACTACTAGCTTGGCTGGGATTAAATGATGCAGGAACCAACTGATTGATTTCCACCCCTAGTGGCTAAGATTATCATGAAAAACAGCAACTGATTAAATATTCACAAGGCAATGGTCTCTATTACATTCAACGCAATGCTAATAGTGCTGAGAGGGAGGTTGCATAGTGTTTCAATAGGCTGCACTGTCAGGCTGGTTTCACACAGTCCGGGTCCTGCCGGACGGGAAGTTACCGCACGGCTTAAAAGCCGTGCCGCCCCTACAGTGTGTGATGGACAGCTCTGTGTCCATTCACACTGGACGGTCACGGCGTGGCCGCTGGGTAGCAGCCGGATCTTACCACTGCAGTGTCCGGCTGCCGTGCCGTGGCCGTCCCGTTCTGTCCATTCAGTGTGGTGTGGAAGGCAATGGGCGCCTTCACACACACCACGGAAATTACCGGATACTTACGCCCGCCCCCATGTGACGAGTAGGGCTGGCGTACACCCTGTCAGACTGAAAATGCCAGTCAAACTGTTTGGACTCACCCCCATGTGACGAGGGGGCGGGGCCACAGGATCTCCAAACTGGACCATGTGAAAGGTCCAGAAATCCGGCTAAAAGCCGGACAAAGTGGGTCCGGCTTTTTTCCGTCCGGTCAAAACCGGAGTGTATGAAACCAGCCTTAAGCCTGACTATCACATTTATCTCGCACCCCTTCTGAAGACTGAAAAGATAGAAAGTGAAGCTCAGAAAAGAGACATGTAACTAGTTTTAGGAATGCTGTTTTCTGCTTTTAGCACTGCGCACACACCAGAAACGCTAATTCTGGTGATTAAGCAACTAGCCTCAGGGGTGACCACTTGCATTTTTTGACTAGTGATGATGAATACCTCAGATACCTTCTTCCCAGCGCTATTAACATTACATTGAATCAAGACCATTGTGACACAGCATACACCATATCAAATACATATGGTGAAGACACCACACTTACAAAAATAGAAAATAATACTAGCTAAGCCCGCTTGAAGCAAAAGCTTTGAAAGCTAGTATGCTACCTTGTGATTGCCTCTGTGTTTCTGTATGTGTGATATAGCAAGATGTATCACTCGCTGCCAGCAAATGGCTGTGTTTCAGTTACATACGGACACTAGACACACACACACCTATTGAGACAGAGAAATCTCTAAAATTAGGCAAGTCATTACAAGAAGAAGGGGGGGGGGGTTACCCTGTAAGAAAAGAGACAGTAAAAATGGACCAAGACGGATAAAAAAATAAAAATAAAAAAAAAACCTACAGAAAACTCACAATTTGCAGAGAGAACAAAGAAAATAATGATTAAAGTGCTCTATGCCACAGATGGGCCAATAACATTTCATGGCTGTATTGGCCATTAAAAGTTAGTCTTGTATAACACAGGGGTTATAGGGTGCAATGTCCAATCAACAATTTTCTGAAAGGAACAAAATACTAGAGTGTAAATATGTTATCTAATAACAAACATAAAAGAAACGCATGAGTTACAAAGATCAAGATTACATTTCAATCAAAACACATCAACACCTACACAGACTAAAAAATGCAGGACTACAATATTCTGCGATACAGAATTAATAAATGCCAAAATAATAATAATAAAAAAAAAAAGGGTCTGACACAATGGTACATCAAACATATTCCTCATAATTGTAGCATTTTGGGCTGAAAAGACTTCTATATTTGTTGTCCATAACACAATGCCCACTACCTCATCCCCTGTTATTTAACATGTACTGTAAGTAGAGAAAGTCCAAGGTCAGTATTCAATGAGGCTGATTTTCCACTTTTCACGGCAAATGTGTCCTATTTTCGTGCTCCCTGGCAAATTTTTGACTGGAAAAGTAATTTGCCCTATTCAACACTCAAAATTCGCCAACGGCAAACCGTGAATGGCGGCCAATTCGCTGTCCCTTAGTCGCTGCAATTCCCTGCTGTTTTCCAATGAGTTTTTCACTGTGATTTGATGTGATTCACTGTGAGTGTATTCGATGTTAGGATGGCGAATTGCTTTCAGCATGATTTTTGCGGTGCTTCACCGTGTAGCAATCGCCATCTTTTTAAGGTGAACTGGAATGTTATATATATATATATATATATATATATATATCTCCAGTTAGCCGGCACCCTCCCAGGGATAATCAAATGCCGTGGTGCACAGCTGAATATACGGTACTCTTTACCTAGCACGGCGCCCATCGCGGGCATCGCGGGTACATTTATGTCTGGCCGCGACCGACGCGATGCCCGCGATTTCCCATTGAAAACCATGTTAAACATGGAAATCGCGTCGGTCGCGTCGCGGCCGGCCATAAATGTACCCGCGATGCCCGCGACGCGATGCTCCCGATTTGCCATAGGAATCAATGTTAAAAGGCCCGATGGACACGATTTTACTGTTAAATGCCTCAATGGACCCGATGTGGCCATAGGAAACAATGTTAAATGGGCCTTAGAGCCCAAATAGTTACCCTGAACTCTGAAATGGCCCCCCCAATTGTTTACGCCACCCCACGATCAACGTCAACCCGAAGCGTGGCGAGCGCAGCGAGCCCGCGAGGGGCGGCGGTACGCGTCCTCCGACCTTTTCATACCCCCACTATCCACGTCGGCGTGGAGTTGAGAATAAAATAGTGTGGCGAGCGCAGCGAGCCACTGAGCCCGAAGCGTGGCGAGCGCAGCGAGCCCCGCGAGGGGACGCGGATACCTTCACAGCTATACGCGTCCCCTCGCGGGCTTCACAGGTGTCCATTGCGACGCGGACACCTGTGAAGCCCGCGAAGGGACGCGTTTACCTGTGAAGGTATCCGCGGGGCTCGCTGCGCTCGCCACACTATTCTATTCTCAACTCCACGCCGACGTGGATAGTGGGGGTATGAAAAGGTCGGAGGACGCGTACCGCCGCCGCTCGCCACGCTTCGGGTTGACGTTGATCGTGGGGTGGCGTAAACAATTGGGGGGGGGGGGCCATTTCAGAGTTCAGGGTAACTATTTGGGCTCTAAGGCCCATTTAACATTGTTTCCTATGGTAAAATCGGGTCCATTCAGCCATTTAACATGAAAATCGTGTCCATCGGGCCTTTTAACATTGATTCCTATGGCAAATCGCGGCCATCGTGTGCACATTTATGGCCAGCCGCGACGCGACCGACGCGATGTCCAATGTTTAACATGGTTTTCAAT
Source organism: Crinia signifera (assembly GCF_055691185.1). Taxonomy (NCBI): domain Eukaryota; kingdom Metazoa; phylum Chordata; class Amphibia; order Anura; family Myobatrachidae; genus Crinia; species Crinia signifera. The sequence continues at coordinate 182,287,022 of NC_139222.1, read as the reverse complement.
GGGGAAATCGTGGACATCGCGTCGGTCGCGTCGCGGCCGGGCATCTTTAGCCCGCATACGACGCGACCGACGCGATTTTTTACCTCACGATGCCCACGATCAAGATCGTGGGCGCCGTGCTAGGTAAAGAGTACCGAATATACATATACAGACCAGTCCAGATCAGCGGCACCCATCGGGCTTCTCACGGAGGAACAACACACGACACCAGAAGTGCAAGCTTTCGGGTTTATTTACCCTTCGTCAGGCGGCATACAAGTACAAAGGACAAATACAAAGTGCTCACCTTAAATACGCTACAAGTGCAGTGCCGTGCAGCGGGGCTGGTCCGGCGTCCACGCGCCGTCCATCGGAGGACTTCCGGGGTAAGCCATAGGTCACATCCGGGTCACAGCGCGGACAGCAGTTACCATAGCAACCCTATACACAGATTTCCAACAGTGTTTACATGTAATACAAAATATAAAAGCACCACACCATCAAAGAGATTAAAAACAATTACATATGAACCATCGAACAATACACATGGATATGTTACACTAGTAGGGTCTTTGTGGACACATAATAAATGTTATATATATTCTCGGTATGAATTTCATAAATCAATTCAAAGTGTCATTATTTTGTAACAATCATGCGTATAACCATATTCAATATAAAAAGAAAAACATTGAGATTGAGCTGATCGTTTAAGCCCCGAGGTTTCACTGTGTCTAGCATGAATATCCATTTTGACTCTAAACGAAGAAGCTGTTTATGTCTGTCCCCTCTTCTCCTGCTTAAAGGGACATTGTCGATAATGATATGCCTGAAGTTGGCCATATTGTGTTTAGCCTCAAAGAAGTGCCTCGCTAGTGGCTAATCAGAGGATTTTCCTTTAAGTGCATCTCGAATTGACGTACGGTGCATGGCGCATATATATATATATATATATGTGTAAAGGAAAAAGAAATTGAAGCGCACCAGTCAGCAACAGGTAGGTACAATTTTTACTGATATACAGCTGACAAACATAGGTAAAAACATGAAGGAATAAAAACTTCACAAATGGAAAGGGCGGTACAGCAATACCAGGCGTCGATGGGAAACCCGACAGCAGTGATCAGTTGCGGACGGAGCACCGGACAGCAGATACCAGCCACGACTTCCACAGGATACAGCGGACCAAAGCCAGGACGTCTACAGCGTCAGGATAGAGTAACCACGCCCAACGCGTGTCGACCCCTGACGAAGACCTGGCGGCACTCAGCGATCTTTTCATCAGTGTATTTAGGCAGAAAAAGCTTGACGTTTTGGAGCTTGCGCTCCTTTTTCAAAAGTGTGTAGGTGAGACAGGATGGAGATATATATATATATATATATATATATATATATATATATATATATATATATACATACAAATACAGGGACTCAACACTCTCCATATATATAATATATATATATATATATATATATATATATATATATATATATATATATATATATATATATATATATATATATACATACATATATATATATATACATACATACATACAAATACAGGGACTCAACACTCTCCATAATGAACTAACTCACCTTAGTATACAATTAATCAAATAAATAATGGGGTTTTAGTTCATGAATTGATCAATGCATTTAAGCTTGCAGCCCATCGCCAAGGGACCCCATTTCACTGCAAGTCCTACACTAGCAATTTTTTCTGTAGGACTTGCAGTGAAATGGGGTCCCTTGGCGATGGGCTGCAAGCTTAAATGCATTGATCAATTCATGAACTAAAACCCCATTATTTATTTGATTAATTGTATACTAAGGTGAGTTAGTTCATTATGGAGAGTGTTGAGTCCCTGTATTTGTATTTATTAGAGCATGTGGTCACAGGCCACTTTCACCCCAACCTGGGAATGGCGAGTGCTGTTTGCACCCCATTCGCAGGGATGGCGAGTGTTGTGGTACTCTGTATGTGTGTATATATATATATATACATATATATATTTATTATAGATTTTTTTTTTTTTTGGTGTAAAAAACCTAATTTTTTTCAGTAAAGGGGCATGCTATTTTTATTCATGTGCATGCTGCACGTGAATATATATTTAATTTTTTTTATTTATTTTTTAACACAACAGCCAGCAGGGGGCCGAGAACCGCACATTACATATACATATATTAACTGCTCCTGCTCATTACATACGCACGAGCAGGAGCAGTGCAGCGGCTCCCTACCCGCGTCCTCTGCTAGCTCTCCTGGCAGCGAGCACCCTGCGTCGTTGAATAGGGCAACAGGGAGGGCTGGCAGCGAATGCTCCAGCCCTCCGGAACGCGGCGAATGTGCAGTGAATTTTATTTCACTGCACATGCCGAAAATCTTCATTGAATACTGCCCCAAGACTTTACTGAAGTTTAAAAAGGAAGATTGCCAACTTAAAAAAAAAAAGATATTTTGGACACAATTTCAACGATTCTTTCGAACGGGATGTATCCCAACAAGACGTTAAAACAACAGAACCTTTACAGACTCTGAGGTGCACTTTTGTTGTGGAACTTCTATGTTAGTGATTATATTAGTGTTAGGGTCTTTTCTTTCCTGTCACGTATGGGTATGCTCTGTATACTGTCATGAACTGTTCGCAATTAGGTCCTCTCTGCCTGGTGGACAGTCTCGCTATAGGGCCAATCACTCTGCATTTAAGAACAGATACAGCTGGTACAAAGTTGATGTTTCAGTCCAAAAGTAGTTTTCATTGTCCCTTTAGAGATGTGTGCTGGTGTGAGGTTCGGTGGAAATGCATATATATTATATCTATATATATCTATATCTATTTATCTGGTCAGTGGTTCCATTCTGTAAAGGGTTTGAACAGCAGAGTTAAAGAACACCATCCCACCAAATAGTATTCTTTCTGACCTGATTACAGCTTGGAAACCTCATCTCCCTGGCAATGGGGAAGTCAAACAGAGAAAACATTACACTGCTGTTCTTCCCAGTAAACAGACTGAGCATACCCTGGAGTATTCTGTCTAGCTCATTCAGCAGGTAAGGCTAAAGAGGAAATTTGAAGCTTATGAGGATGTGTCGGATGATAATCAGGATTAAATATACCCATCTCCTGACAAACGTTCTGTATTCTACTTTTGGCATTTTTTATTTTCTTCCATAAAATTTAAGGTGCTGTCTATGTGCACTACATGAGAACTATTGTTTTATGTCATACTAGCTGACCCGTCTGGTGTCGCCCGGGAAAACCTTGGGGTTTTTAAAATTTCCAAAATTGCTGTCAAATTTAGTTTTATGGTGTACCAAGGCCCAGGATTGTAATTTGTTAAAACCTCCACCATAATGTTAGAATGTGTTTGCATTGATACTCAATGACAGCAATGAAATCAGATGTGGTGTTGTTGTTTGAAACACACTGCTCCTGACTTGATGGCTTGTGTGTATTGATGAATTCCACATCCACTCCTGGGATTTAGCACCTATGATGCATCTATTTTTGTGTGTTCTGTGTGTTTAGGTGTGTTTTACTGTTTGTGTGTGTCGTAGGGTATGTGGGTGTGTATAGGATGTGTGTATCTGTCCGATGTGTAAGTGTGAGGTGTGCTACATATATGCGTGTATAGGGTGTTGGTCTATCTGTGCAATGTTTAAGTGTGTTCTGTGTGTGTTGTACTGTTTTAGGGTGCGTGTTGTAGTGAATGTGGGTGTGTGTTGCTATGTGGTGGTGTGTATCTGTCTAATGTGTAAGTGTGTGAGGTACATACATCCTTTATGTGTGTAGTGTGTGCGTATGTTGTGTACTGTATGTGTATACAATATGTCATGTGTAGTATATGCCCAAATTATTCCTAATGTTAGAATGCATTTGTATTCATACTCAATGATTGTAAGCTTGCGAGCAAGGCCCTCCTACCTCCATGTTGGTTTGTATCTACCCAGTTTGTTTAATCACTGTTGTTTCCAATTGTAAAGCACAACGGAATATGCTGCGCTACATAAGAAACTGTAAATAAATGCTGTGCTATATAAAAGAGACGGTAAATAAATAATAATAAAATAACAGCAATGAAATCAGGTGTGGTGTTGTTCCTCCATCATCTGTCTCCTAGATCGTCAATCTTTTTTCCAGATCATTAATCAAGGCAAATTGAACCTTGGCGTTTAACTTTCTAAGGGAAATTTCCAAAAACGGCTTCAAGGTGCACGCTATCAGGTCCAGAGGTAGCTTGTTGCCAAATTTGGAGGATCTGGGTGCAAAGGTGTCTCCTCAATGTGACAGACATGAACAAACACTTCAACTTATTATATATAGTCCATACATGAGTAGCAAATAAAATAGAGGTTTTCATGAGAAAAGGCTTTTCTTTCTAGTCCGGAGTCATCTTGAATGTGGTAAACCAAGTGTATCACATCAACATATTTTTCAATCTTTTGAACTGGTGCAGAGCTAGGAAGATGCTGTGAAATAAAGCCCATATAGCTCTAACACTTGTGATCCACTGAGGACTTCTTGCAGCTTTACTTCTGGAAATTTCCACTCCTCCAGTACAAGTGAAAACATTGCTGTTATAAATATAGTTATCGTTGCGGATTGGGGAGCATCAGATGTCATTTATTACCAGTCACACAAACGCACATGGAGCACCAATCCTCTTGGCTCGGATCATCACTTTATATAAACCATACCACTGATCCCTTTACTGCTGCTTTATTTCAGGCAATGGTGTAATCATTAATGGGAGCATCCACAAGGTGAATGAAAGACAAGTGTGTATATATAGTGGCAGATGGTGATAATAATGGCACATTCCTCTCCCGACTCCAGGCCAATGTTCAGATCAGACATGACTATGCATGAGTTGCTACCTAGAAAATACTTCATCCTTGCACCTCCTGTGGCACACTAAGAACAAAGCCGTATTTTGGAGTGCTCAATCACTGAAAGGCTTACTTATAAATGGCAACAGTACCACCATCCAATTTGGCTACATCGATCCATCAATCCAGCCGCTCAGTATAGCGGTGGTTTATTCTATACGGTTGCCATTTGTACTTCCAGCTGCATTTACGATCATGCCCAATAATTAGGATTACCATACTATCCCTTCAAACGTGCACACTGATGAATTACACAAGTTCTGTGGCTGGCTGACCTCAAGCATGCATTTCACCTAGGTGTGTCCACACGGTTTAAACAGAAGTCACAGAGGCTCTGAACTTACTATGTTAACGAATAATAATAAACCTAGTAGTTTTATATTATGTATTGATCAATGCAGTTAAGCCTGTCAGCCGTTTCTCTAGGACTAGGTGCTTTACAACAGATGTGTTAGTAACTGCCTCACCTTTTAAAGCAACGTTTCTGTGAGCTTTAGACCAGATAGAATACCTTAAGTCTAAAGGCTCCTATACACTAGTTCGATTTAGCCCGATTTCACCCGGATCCGATGGATCGTGGTGGGAAATCGGACCAAATCACGTTTGACATCCGCTCCAACCCGATGCCTGGTCCTGTGAGCATCAGGTTGGACGTACTACATATAAGATAAATTCTATGTGCAGCTGTCAGCACACATCGTGGGTGTCACTAACCTGTATTTTAAGAGAGCACCGGTTTAGCAAGCTTACACTAATGTGATAGCTTTTTTTATGGTAATTATTTTGAGCAATAGGAGTAGGGCCTACAAAAAAAGTGGGGTCCCTTGTCAGAGAAGCTACAGGCTTAAATTCGTTGACCAACACATTGTTCACTCTTCTGTTGTCAACATTTCCTAAAATCTGAACAGAGAATGTACTTTGAATAAATCAATACGAGTCAATAGGGATACAGTACAACCAGCGTGGGGCTTGTCAAACAACTGAATTAGCTCCCGGCCATGGCACAGAATTCTCTCAAACAAGTGAATTACCCCACTAAGCTTCCCCAATAAGCATTCATTATAAAAGGCTTTCTATAAACAGCTGAACACACATTATACAGAAAATGCATACAAACAGGTCTGGCTAGGGATACATCAGCTTTTCAGAATGTGAAAAGAAAAATATTTACACACATCTTAGTTTAATGTTATATAACATGTTAACCTTTCCTCATTTATTAATTTTAATTATCTGACACAGGAAGGAAAAAATGCTCATCTGCTCCAGGCAATTAGCAGTAGTGGTATTCAGGTAGTTTTTCTCAAAAAAAAAAAAAAAAAAAAGGGTGTACACATGGTGCGATTGCCTTTGAGATTAGATCCCGATTCCATTTCATGGTAAGCAAAACTTATTAGATTTTGACTATATAGTACAGATATGTACTATGCTTGCCATCTATTTTTCTGTGAGATTTCCACTAAACGGGGGAGCATGCATCGGGATCGAATCTGCATCAAAATACGGCTGAAACTTTCTATTCGATTTTGAATATATACAGGTTGAGTATCCCGTATCCGAATATCCGTTATCCGAATTATTCCGAAATACGGACATTCCAGAAAGTGAAAAAAAAATTTTTTTTTTGCTAAAAACTCACTGGGGACATTTGTAACAGCATCACTGGGGACATGATATGTAACTGGCACTATATATGTGCAAGACAATGATTGCTTGGCATTCAAATTCAGTGCTGAGATAGTACACACGTACACACATTTTGTTTCATGTTTTTGAAACCTTGTTTTTTGAACAATTAAAATATATTTGTGTGTATTTTATGTGGTAATAAAATATATTTGTGTGTATATTATGTGTTTATACAGCATAAATGCAAGATACTTCAAAATACATCATTGAAATATTAAAATATTCCGAAATACGGAATAATCCGTTATCCAAAATTATCCTGGTCCCGAGCATTTTGGATAAGGGAAACTCAACCTGTATTCAAAATCGAATAGAAAGTTAGTGAAAATTGCACTGTGTTTATAGAGCTTTAGCCCTCAGGACCCCAAACAGTTCACATTTTCCAGACCATTCCGCAGTGGCACAGGTGAATGACCATCTGTCACATTTTAAAAATCCACAGGTAATCTGGAACCTTGTGGAGTTCTAAAGACTGGTTTTAACAACCACTAGGTTAGGTGAAAGGTGGTACAGATTAAGCTTTACATATAAGTACTCAAGTTTACCCATGACCTACAACTTCCACTGGAGGTAGATAGGTCATCAATATAGAAAAATGATGGGGTATTTCTTCCACTCTTAAATGACAAAACAAGTTGCAGGTAAAACTGCAGTTATGAAAATAGATTTATTGACTCTGAGAACAAACTGAAAAAAAATTAATAATATATATATATATATATATATATATATATATATATATATATATATATATATATATAAATTCAGTATAGGCGAGCACACCTCAATCAGGACTCACTTGGGGTGCCTTCCCCTGGATGATCCCAGTCAAGGGGTCCACAATGTAGTCGGTTTGTAGGGCGGCACTCACATCGAATAACGGACACAGATGCGGAGCTGGATCAACGTTTCGAAGTTTAATAATTTACTTCGTCATCAGGATACATAAAAACAGTGCATAACATAACAGAATTTATACATACCAGACCCCGCGAAAAGGAGACGCCGTCCGCACGTTCTTCCGGGTCACGTGGCGTATGGACGTCATCATCCGGCTGCCGTTGCCATGGTATCGGCATAGCATTCGGCGCTCAGATGACACGTCGACGCTGTTACCCGGGAGGCTGATGAATCGAGCTGATAGGTGCTTACGCAGCAGCCCGTCGTCATGGATACATGACGCTAGCTCGCTGCAGTATTCACCACAGCTAACATATCAGTTGTGTGTCTGGCAGCACCCTGTCACAAATACAGTAATACCCAGTACGAGTGATATTAAACTAGAAAAATATATAAAGTAAGTGAAACATTACACATAAAGCTTTACATAGGAGTGCTTGCAGAAAAAATTAATGCAACACAGATAACGGTTTTGAAAAAGCACCCATAATGGTTCATTATAGGCAATCAAAAAATTCAGAACAAGAATTGATTATCACTAGTCAGGTAGAATAATCTAAGGTAATATACATCAAAATTTGACATGCTTATAAAAAGCAGTGTTGCCCATGGGATTCATTCAGGCCACCCGGAGAGAGGGTGCCTAGTCTTTGAATCCAGCTGGCCTCTGCCCTGAGCAATTTGAGGGATCTATCCCCCCTTCTCAATGAGACAGGAATATGGTCAATAATGACACTTTTGAGGGATGCCACGCTGTGTTTGGCCTCAAAGAAATGGCGTGCCAGTGGCAGATAAGGGCGGGGCAATTGTTTTGCAAAATCTTACAGATTATGTCACAGAAATTGAGAGACAACTTGCTGATACTAATGTGTATAAATTGCTTCGTAAGGATCCCACTGAGCAATTTATGAGACTATTGGATGGTGTGTTACAGGAGGCGGTATCTGCTGGTGTAATTAGCTCAGAATTATCTATAGCATTAAGTCAACCTGAACCAACAGTGCCACTCCTGTACACACTTCCAAAGATTCATAAGGGTGTTACGCCCCCACCGGGCAGACCCATAATAGCTGCACGTGGATCGTTGTTCCAGAACGTTTCTACGTATATAGATGCTATACTTCAACCATGTGTCACAGCCACTACTGGGTTCCTACGCGATACAACTGCTTTTTTGGAGAGACTTAATGAAATAGACCGTGTCCCTATGGGTAGCCTATTATGTAGCTTGGATGTGTCAAGTTTATATACGGTCATACCCAATGACCAAGGTCTACTGGCTGTGAAGAGATTGATTGAAGGAAATGCCCTGTATAAGGGACCCAATGTTGATTTTTTCTTGAGTTTACTGGAGATGGTGTTGACGCACAACTATTTTCTTTTTAATGGGTGTTACTATATCCAAATGTCGGGCTGTGCTATGGGCAGTAATTTTGCTCCGGCATATGCCAACACCTTTATGCTGCAAGTTGAGCGTGACATCTTCTTCACGGACATCAATGTATCTGGCATGGTGGTCTTCTATGCCAGATACATTGATGACCTGTTTCTTATTTGGAGGGGATCTGCCCAGGACCTGGCGTCTGTGATTACACGCCAAAACAATAGCCCGAGTCCCATCAAGTTGACATATACTGTAGATACACACTGTGTCAGCTTCTTGGATGTGATGCTCACATCCAAGATGGTGTGATCACAACTGATGTATTTACCAAAAAAACTGATGTTAATTCATTGTTACATGCTTCCAGTTTTCATCCTAAAAGCTTAAAGTTTGGCCTCCCATACTCACAGTTTGTGAGAGCCAAACGTATATGTAGCAATGATGTATTGGCTGAACAGGCTATTGATAAGATGGTGACTAAGTTTTCTCAGAGGGGGTATCAAATGCCACTATTACAAAAAGCTAAAAGCAAAGCCCTTGAACAATCCAGGGACCGTCTCCTCTGTCCAACACCACGTGATAAAACGCTTAAAAAGCTCCCTTGGGTGCAACACTTTAATACTGAAAGTAATGTCATCAGTGGTGTGGGCAGGAGATTATGGCCCATGATTGAATCAGACCCAACACTGGGTCTTACAGATACGGGTCTCATGAGTTGCTATACCAGGGGAAGAAATCTGAGAGACCATTTGGTCAAGGCTGACGTTACAGGTCTTAGACACCAAAATAGTGAGCAATTCCTTAGGCCCAGGAATGGCTGCTATAGGTGCCTGGATTGCACGTCTTGTAGATCAATGTCGTCTGGTCCATATTTCTTACATCCCCATTCAGGTATCAAAATCAGCATTAATCATCGGGTGACATGTACTACTAAATATATTGTTTATATGCTTACATGTCCATGCTCATTAAACTATATTGGCAAAACTCAAAGAACCCTTAGGGAAAGACTTGCAGGACATAGATCCTCTATTAAAACAGCGTTCGAGAAGGGTGGCAGTGATCAGCCACTGGCACGCCATTTCTTTGAGGCCAAACACAGCGTGGCATCCCTCAAAAGTGTCATTATTGACCATATTCCTGTCTCATTGAGAAGGGGGGATAGATCCCTCAAATTGCTCAGGGCAGAGGCCAGCTGGATTCAAAGACTAGGCACCCTCTCTCCGGGTGGCCTGAATGAATCCCATGGGCTACACTGCTTTTTATAAGCATGTCAAATTTTGATGTATATTACCTTAGATTATTCTACCTGACTAGTGATAATCAATTCTTGTTCTGAATTTTTTGATTGCCTATAATGAACCATTATGGGTGCTTTTTCAAAACCGTTATCTGTGTTGCATTAATTTTTTCTGCAAGCACTCCTATGTAAAGCTTTATGTGTAATGTTTCACTTACTTTATATATTTTTCTAGTTTAATATCACTCGTACTGGGTATTACTGTATTTGTGACAGGGTGCTGCCAGACACACAACTGATATGTTAGCTGTGGTGAATACTGCAGCGAGCTAGCGTCATGTATCCATGACGACGGGCTGCTGCGTAAGCACCTATCAGCTCGATTCATCAGCCTCTCGGGTAACAGCGTCGACGCGTCATCTGAGCGCCGAATGCTATGCCGATACCATGGCAACGGCAGCCGGATGATGACGTCCATACGCCACGTGACCCGGAAGAACGTGCGGACGGCGTCTCCTTTTCGCGGGGTCTGGTATGTATAAATTCTGTTATGTTATGCACTGTTTTTATGTATCCTGATGACGAAGTAAATTATTAAACTTCGAAACGTTGATCCAGCTCCGCATCTGTGTCCGTTATTCGATGTGAGTGCCGCCCTACAAACCGACTATATATATATATATATATATATATATATATATACACACACACACACACACACACACATACATATATATATATATACACATACATACATACATACATATATATATATATACACATACACATACACATATACATACATATACACACACACACACACACAAATCAGCAAACCTGCACAGAACTAGCGGTTACATAGGCGACTGCAAATATGCTGCAGCACAACTAGAGAGCACATCACATCACTACCACATCAGGACTGTGCAGAACCTGTCATTATATTATAGTCTAGATATTCTCACTAATATATAGTTTAATTATAAAGTTTTTAGATTCTCTCTAGGTGTACATGTGTCTAATGAACAGGATAATCTGTTCAACACCATTTTAATGACCCTGATCTTGCATTACATCTAGAAAAAAAAAAAAAACCTTAAGAATGCAGTGTGCTTTAGGTATAAACATCAGCTTCCATATAAGCACATGTTGCATTCAGTAGTCAAGTGACAAAGCTCTGGCTACATCCCTACCCAACAGGAGACGCAAAGGAAGAGCACGCTTATGCACAAATCACAGCTTCCTATTGCATTTTCATTTTAATCCCAGTGGCTCTCGAATAGTAAATTTATGTACAAATTATGGAGGGATATTGTGTGATATTCATTAAGTAGTAATCATCCCAACAGCTATATAACGGACAGGACAGCACAGAACCGAGCATTTAAGTTGTGAGATGCATTTTGCTGCAATTAATGAGCGAGGGTTAGTCGGAATACTGCATTGTCCGACTTAAACGCAGAGGTAAAATTAATTTACCGAAATCCAGCTTCAAGCCCCGAGGCAACAAGCAACAGTATTTCTGATTGCCCCTCAGGAGGGTGTGAGATTTGCTAGTCACAGATTTACACTGCGGTCACTCACTCCTAATTAAATTCTTCCTTTATCTTGATAATAAAAATTCGAACCTCCTCTAAAGTACTGTGCACAGTAAAGCAAAGCAGCTTCTGGCATACCAGCAGAACAAGCCTAAAAACAAAAATAATAATAATAATCTACCCTAGAAAGATGCAGATGGGCTGTGGAGAGTTTCACCTCACAAATGCCGGGTCACTCCTGGGACGGACCCATGTCCAAATCCTGGGTATGACCTGGCATTTGCAATTTGAAATGGTATAACATGGAGAAGGCAGGGTCAGCTCCAAGCGCTGAGGCCCCTCCCCATTGCCAAACCACCACTCTGCCCCCTTTCTGACATCAGCAACACAGTTTATTGCCAGGTCACTATGGGGTGTTCACTTCGCAAACGATGGGTCGCTTCCGGGATGTACTCGTGTCCAAATCCCAGGTGTGACCCGGCATTTGCGATGAGAAAGGTATATTAAAAAGGCTCTCTTACACTGCATGTCGATCCAGGGTATTTGTGCAGTGTGAAAGGGGTGAAATTAAAAGGGAGAAAAAATAAAATCTAACATTGCACTGTATGTTCTTGCACAGTGGGGGTAATACAATTCAATGCAATGTTAGAGTTAGTAAGGAGGTCCCAGTGCTATTCAATTGTCAACATTGCACCCTGCAATTAGTCCAGAAATGCCAGGTGATGTGCCATAAACCAGGTATTAAGTCATGGTAAACAATTTAAGTGTTAACTGCTGTTTGCTCCATGCTAAAGGCAGAAAGCAGCATTGTGGCAGTAGTTTACTCCGATTTCTGCTCAGGGAGCTGCAAGGTTGAGCTTAACAGTAGAGTCAATTGAATAGCAGGCTTCCTTCCTGATGCTATTAACATCGTGCTGAATAGAATTATTGCCAGTGATTGACAAAATCAACATTTAGGGGGGGAATACATTTGAATCGCTCCCTTAAAAAGCTTAGAGGCATATTATTGTATACTATATATTACAGGTCTGCAATCAAGTACTGTAGATCTTAGTGTTCCTTCTAGGAACCAAACTGGGCAGGGCGCTGGAGGGGCGGACCAGGCACGGCGACGGCACATATGGGGGCGTGCCCGGGCCGGCACGTCACAAATGGGGCGTGCCCGGGCCGGCGCGTCACGAATGGTGGCGTGCCCAGGCCGCCGCATCACCGAAGGGGGCTTGCCCGGCCGTGACTATGTCCCCGAGCTGCCGGGAAAGCGCAGTGCACCGCAATCTATGGCGGCGCTGGGCTTCACCGGTGCACTCCGGCAGGACAGGCAGCAGGCTGTTTTAGCGGGGCACTGCTAGAGGGGCAGGGCGCATTTTGCCCTTTAAAAATCAGGCAGGGCGCAGCACCCCGCTAAAACAGCCTAGCGGGAACACTAGATCTAAAGGTGCCCACACACGGAGCGATGCGGCCCGTACGCTTTGGAATAGATCGCATCGCATATAGCTCAAAACGCATATGATTTGCTAATGCAGCGTAAATTTTCAACTAGATGCGATCTAGTCCAAAAGGTATGTACAGCACATACTTTCGTGCTACGCGATTCGCCCGGGCAAAACGCACCATGTGTGGGCACCTTTAGGAAACCATATAGCAACTTTTTGGGTTATCAGATTTTGGTGTTATATTTAGTTGAAGGCTGAAGTCCACAAACAATTCATCTCACACCTAAAACCTATAGAAGTTTTTGTAAACCAACGTTATTTAAAAATCAATACATGTTTTACAATGTACAGTTCAGTGTTTATCAATAATGGTGCCAACTACGCAGAACACCCCCTTATACTACAAGGTCACTAAAAAGGCAATGATAACCAGAAAAGAAACGATCAAGTCAACAATCTGGTGGCAACGCAAATCTATATTTGTTCCGGCTCTTGGCACCCAATCATTTTTGCACTGATTTCCTTCACATACTGTAGACCGGGCTTAGCTATTTTGTCCAAACTAGTGTTTGCAACTATAAAAATTAGAAACCAAAATTTAATTTTCAGAGATTTCTGCTCACCTCCTTAGGAGGGGGCAAGCAGAAATAGGCACTGGTGCGTATTCATGGCCGAACAGAGCAGTAACCAAATTGCTCCCTCATGAAGTCTAACGTCATAAGTAGATACACCAAGAGTCCCCTGCAAATTTCTGAGTGTCATTTTAGCTTGACTGCTTCAGTTAATGGGCTATATTCATATTGCGCCCACTCGCTCAACTAAAGTGACGGGACATCGTAGGGCAATATGCACTGATCATGCTCATTAAGGTCGGAACTGGCGGTGAACAAACTATTGTGTGTGCACGCTGTGAAAAATCCCATTTGAGAAGGGTACAAGCTAAATAGTCAGCCCCAAAACATGGCCCAGTGGCTCTTAGGAATTGAGAAATTGCATTAAAGTAGGTATCATGTATTCCATGGTTTTGTTTTAGAATACATGTGGCTTAATTACTGCCTTTAACATAAAGGAGGTTGAATAAGTCTGAAATAAATGGGCATGCTTATGCTCTACACCAGTGGTTCCTAAACTGTGTGCCTAGGCACCCTGGGGTGCCTCATGACACTTGCAGGTGTGCCTTGGGTTGGTGGACCAAGATCAATTCATATAATTTATGGTCAATGTACCGGGCAAAACAAGTGCTTGTGGCTGCCAATCATAATATATGTGGACAAACAGAAGCAAATCCTGTCCCTCACCACATAACTGACATATAAACACAATGCACTTAATTTAATATTTTTTTTCTGAATTTCTCGATAAGTAGGGGTGCCTTGAAAATATTTTGATGCTCTAGGGTGCCGTGATTCAAAAAAGTTTGGGAACCCCTGCTCTACACTATAGATCGATTCATTTGAAAAACTTTTTAAAGATTTAGATAAATGAGCAGAGAACCAGGCCATATCTGTATTTTACAGTAATCTAGCCAGGTGATGTTTCAGTATGAAAACAGCAGGGAAGTCAAGATCCTTTCTCTGCTCTGAACACGAACATCCGCCTTCATACTTTAAGAAAGTTGTACAAATCAGCACAGAGTCACACAGAGTCATGCAGAGAAAGCAAACATCGGATTCAAAACACATGCAGTTTTATCATTACAGAATGCTTATAATTTTATAAACATCCACGGAAAAAAGTAATTATTTAAATTGACCTACAAAAAATTAATGTTTTCTGCTGCAACGTTGAAAAGACACTGGCCCGGGCGTTCATAAAACAACGCAACATCTCCGTTTCAGTTCCCATTGCCACCTCCTTTCCACCCCTCAATTGTCACTTAAGGTGCCCACAGACGCATCAATTTTACTGTGCTATGCGTTTTTGACTGTACAATGGTTCTATACAATTTTTCCAGCTTGCGATGCGATGTGCACTTGGATGCATGCGATGCGATGAACCCATGTACAAACATGAACCCATGTTTGTACTGTTAATTTTCAGATGTAGTCTAAAAAGTACGTGCAGCACGTACTTTTTTAGACATACAATATCGGGCTCCCGGGAACGCGCATCGCGCCACACAAGTCCATAAACACCACAAGATAATTGTACATAAGATGCGTTTTGTACTTAAAAAGTACAAAACAGATATTGAAAAATTTAAACAGGGGTCATCTGGGATATAGAGATTATATATATATATATATATATATATATATATATATATATATATATATATATATATATATATATATATATATATATATATATATATATATATATATATATATATATATACACATACACACACACACACACACATATACACACACACACGCGCAGCCACTTTAACTCCCTGCATTCCTGTTTGCTTTGTGACTAGAGAGGTTTGGTTTATACCTGCGGCTCGTTGCACTTTGCTAGTTACTGTGCACAGCTTTGTTCTGCCTGGCATTACAAAGTGCTTTTATCCTGCTGTGTGTAGAAATGGATTCTGCCCACTATCGGGCTCTGATGTGCTACACCGTGCTCAAGGTGAGGGGAGACCGGGAGAAAGCACAGCTCAGAAAGAGGACTTGTTGGACGAGGGACTGGTTACTGCAAAGGGCTAATCGTTCCTACATGCCCCCCCTGGCTCATATACGAAAAAATAATCCTGAGAATTTTCCATGAGACACCTTCCATGAGTTGCTGGGTCTGGTGACCCCCTATATTGAGAAGCAGGAGACCAGATGGCGTGTTCTTATCTCTGATCAGGAGAGGCTTGTGGCTACCCAGCGGTACCTGGCTACTGGGCAGCCATTTCATCAGGACCTGAAGTACGGGATACGCATCTATGCACAGGCTTCGGGACACATCATACCTGAAACCTACAAGACCATTATCAAGATGCTTCAGTACAAGTATTGTAAGGGAAGAAAATGACAACCACACATTCCTTGCCATTTTCACAAAATGTTTTTTTTTTTAATATATAGTTTTTTTTTTATTTTAAAACATCACTTCCTTCTAAAAAAGGGTCCCCGAATGGGAGATACCGATCCGAGCAGAAGAGAGACGCAGTTCTTTCTAGTGGCCGAGATGGGAGATATTTTGTGATAAGTAAAGAAATATAAGCTGGCGTAGTAGTAGCAGAGTGTAGCACATCTGCTGTAATTAATCAGGGCATGCATTTGTGAACCATAAAATAAAAAAGGTGGATATACATAAATTAATATATTTTTTTCAAATTAAATGTTTATTGAAGTTTTACATAATTGGTGAAATATAAAAGTGGGGTGTGGGGGGCGGATACAAAAAAAAAAAAAAAAAAAAGGAAGGTAGCACATCAGAAATACAATACTACTACATAATGGACATACATTAAATTCCGTTCATACGATCTAATGAATATTTGTTTATCAAAATATGCGGTCAGCAAGGCCAAACTTTTTCTAACACTATAAACTTTACAGTAATGCATCTTTAAAATGTGAATTTTCCTTTTAAAACTGGTGCACTGTAATACATGTGTTTATGGTGGGACTTCACATTCAGGGGCACAATGCACATGCAGCTTGGTGTACGAAGTTAGGGCCCCGATACCATCTACCTGCCCCTCGCTGCAGGTGTGCATTGTCCACCTGGTAGCGGCAACACTCAACATCATAGTAGTAGAATACAGCACATTTGCTGCAACATATCAGGAAATTCATAATTTGTGAACCAAAAAATAGATCTTAAATTAAATATGGTTTTGGAA
The DNA here is from genome assembly GCF_055691185.1 of Crinia signifera. Taxonomy (NCBI): domain Eukaryota; kingdom Metazoa; phylum Chordata; class Amphibia; order Anura; family Myobatrachidae; genus Crinia; species Crinia signifera. Next base: position 182,270,181 of record NC_139222.1, on the reverse strand, counting down.
AACAGCTAACATGGCCAAACTTTTACAAACTTTACAATAATGTAACTTTAAATAGAGGTTTTAAATGTCTCAGTATGATCGACTTTATTAAAAAATCACCCTACATTTAAAAGATTTGTCTCCACCGCCTCCTGCTGATCCCCGTCTAACATCAATGAGGTAGAAATTGTGGAGGGGATGGTGGATGTGTGGCTGGCTTGGGAAGGGTAGCTAAATCGGGAGGAGATTGGAATTGAGGAGGAGACTGTAGCGTGGTGGAAGGGAGGATGGGGTTGACAGTAAGGGCAGGGTGGTTGTTTTGAAGAGGAGGAGGTTGGTAAGTGGGTGGCCAGGGATTGTGAATAACCAGAATGGTAGGTGGGCTGCTGATGAGGATGGTCACTGGTGGAAGGGTAGGTGAGCTGTTGAGGAGCAGATGGTTGAGGTTGTTGCCCATGAACGTTCCAATCTTGTGTCACTTGGCCTGTGAGTGTCTTGTACAAAACCTCTGACGCCAGGTGCAGGCACTCTTGCTGTTGCTGGGAAAGTTTCCTCATGGTTTTGACCACCTACGAGGAAAAGACATCAAAATCATCCGGTTTCTGGAGCAGTTGTTAACGTGCCTCCAAAAGTAGCGGGTCATTCACAAATTTAGTTTTACGTGTCTTCCTGCTGGCACACTGTTGTGGCGGAGATCTTGATTCCTTGACTGATGTGACTTGTAGCTCAGGTCTTTAGATGTCTATAATAGACTGAGGTCTTTAGATGTCTATAATAGGTCTTGTGACTGTAGTGGAAAAAAAAAAAAACATTTGTTACATTTTAAAACCTTTTCTCTTTTGTTTTACTGCTCCCGACAAGTGTGGAAGAATGGCAAGCCAGCAGAGGAATTTGACAGTCGTTGGCATTTCCCAGACTGTGGCATGTGCGCATCACCAAGCTTACCAACAATAGTTCAGATTACTTCAGTTACAGCTACTTTAGCCTTGTTCTCATGGTGGTGGTCAACGCAAACTATGAATTCATTTTCCTGGATGTTGCGAAAATTGGCCAAAGCTCAGATGGTGGGTCTAGGATAGGCTCACCACCAACTTCATTCATCTTCCGCCTGCTGAGCAGACAAAGAATGGCCTGAGATTTGCGTTTGTGGCAGACGAGGCCTTCGCAGTGCACAAACATAAAATTAGGCCCTACTCACAAAGATTCCTGATCCACGAGAGCTGCATATTCAATTAACGCCTTTCTAGGGCACGCCGGGTTGTTGAGAATGCATTTGCCATTCTCAGCAACTGGTTCAGGATCTTCCACAGACTCATCAACATAAGGCTGAACAAAATTAACTATGCAGTAACAGCATGCCGTTTACTGCACAACATGCTCAGACGCAAGGTCACCAGCAGAATGCCTTTGCTCCCAGCAGGACCAGAAGACCCGAACCAGCCAGTGGAGCTAGGTGCAGATTTCCTTGGTGTCAGCTCCTGCAGTAACCTTATGCAGCACTGCAAGGGCCAGGTCTGGGAAAGCTACAATGCTTTTTTTCAATGGGAGGGAGCTGTAACATGGCATGAGGAAGCCATCGCATAAAAATACATTTTTACAGAAACACTTACCCCACTGTCGTCCTCCAAATCCTGACTTACCTCCTCTGACTCTGCCATCATGACTAGGGACTCCTTCAGTGACCGCTTCTCAAAGAGGAATTTCAGTTTCTGAAATACCACACCTGTGGCACTTAGACCTTGTCTGCACCAGCCTCCGACCTCTTGGACTCCTCGATCTTGCGGTTTTCTTTTACGAAGACTGTCCATATGTTGTCAAATTTCTTGCGCACTCATGTCACCGAGGCAGCAAAGTAGGTTGGCCTGGAGCTTATAGGTAGCCTCCCTATTCTGCTTGTTGCTATAGTCTGGGGATGACATAAACCACAGACACTCCTCCTCCCGGTATAGGCTAATAAAGCCGTATTTAAAAAAACAAAAAAAAAATCTCGATTTCTGCAGAAATAAAAAAAATAATTAATAAACATGAGAAAAGTTGCATTATTGTTGTTAAGTAAAGTTTGTTTTGTAGTTAAATTTGGTTAAATGTGTTTTTGATAATACATTGATGTAAGTAAGTTTAATTTATATAGCGCACTTTCTCTAACAGGACTCAAGGCGCTTGCATGTGCAGGGTGCTGCGACTTAATGGTGTGCACGTGGGGCAGCTTAATGGTGGAGAGGGCGTGGCCAGCAGCTTGCAGTGGGGCAAAATAATAGTATGCAGGTGCAGCAGCATAATGGTGTGCAGTGGGCAGTAAGGCAGCATAATGGTGAGCAGTAGAGCAGCAAACGGTGTGCACATGGGCCTGCATAACTGAGCACAGGGCGAGCCAGCAGCTTGCAGTGGGGAGTAAAATGGTGGGGAGTAAAATGGTGGGCAGTGATGGTTAAACAGCATACATTGGTGGCCAGTGGTGTAGCCTGCCTACCTTTTCCTCTGTAGCTTGGTGCTTCCAGCCTTCTCTCCAGTCATGTGCACAGTGGATGGTAGAGTAGTGGCCAGGAAGTGACCAGAAATCTTCAGGAATCGAAAGTCGCAGTTAGAAAAATAAAATGTGCACATAACAGCATCCTACCGCACGTACAATTCGATAATTATTATGTGCAGAACATAAGATATTGAGACGCAAGATCCGAGAGGTGTGCCTGTGCATCGTGTGGCATGGTACACAAAATGTGCAAACAATCATTTGATTTATCGAACAGATGTGGTCAAAATCGAATGATTGCATGCTATACCTCACAAGTGTATGGGCAGCATTACAGTTTTACTATTTAATCAAACTAAAACCACAAAAAGATAGGCTATTCAGAGAAACAATGTCCCTTGCTTTATGACTTATGTCTAAAGGCCCCCATACACTATACGATTTGGGCACGATTTAACCCGATTCGGATGAATCGGGCCATGAAATCGGGCCAAATCGCATGGTTTGACAGCCCCCCCGATCCGATGCGCGGTCCCGTGCGCATCGGATCGGAGTCGGGCAGTCGGACCGGCTGCACATAAGATTTCCTAAATCTTATGTGCAGCCTCCGGGCGGGGGACGCCAGAGCCAGGCAGGGGGAGAGCGGGCAGCGTCAGCGGTGACAGACGCTGGGGAGGGCGATGCTGGAGAGCCGGGCTGGGGACACAGGCAGCAGCGGGCGGGGGTGGACGCCGGGTGGACGCCGGTGAACGGAGCTGGCCGGGCGCAGCATGACCGGGGACGGGGAGAACGCTGCAAGAAAAAAAAAAACCATTACAAATGAATTGGAAGCCAGTGATTGGCTGAGAGAGCTCTCTCAGCCAATCAGCAATTGGCTGAGAGAGCTCTCAGCCAATCACTGGCTTCCAATTCATTTGTAATGTTTTTTTTTTTTCTTGCAGCGTTCTCCCCGTCCCCGGTCATGCTGCGCCCGGCCAGCTCCGTTCACCGGCGTCCACCCCCGCCCGCTGCTGCCTGTGTCCCCAGCCCGGCTCTCCAGCGCCCCCCCACCGCCCGCTGCCTATTTGACAGCTACAATGCCCGGCTCCCCCCCTGTTGCTCCCCAGTGTCCCTCACCCCGCTCTCCCCCTGCAGCTCCCCGGGAGTTTTATATGATAAATCGCATGGCGATTTATCATATGCACAACTTGGAACATCAAGTGCCTTATCATGATGGAAACCTCCCGGGGAGCTGCCGGGGAAATCGGGTCCGACTTGTCCCTAGGACAAGTCGGGCTAATGTATGGCGGGCTTAACATTAAACACTGACAAAGAGTTACTTTTTATGGTACATAAACAGTGGCAAGCTAAGGCACAGTCAGGGTGTGTATGTGACTGGCGTGTGATCTCACTGTACACGGCTTCTGAGCAGAAGCGAGTGGTAATGAAACATACTCTCGGCTGGGTACCTCCCCAAGAGTGCCTTGACAAATAAAGATGATCTCTCTAAGAACAAAATTAAAATTCTCTGCGCGGAAAGCTTGTTTGTTAAATCTATTATTTATGTACTCTCTTATTAAGGAGCCACTCCATCTTACAAATGCACAGTGAGCTGGGTACAGTGTGGTGCTTATTCATACACGACATGTATGTGAACATTAGCCGCTACCTAAAAAACTGGATACATTTATTTAGGTTTCCAATAAGAGCCTCTGAAGAATCTGAATATGCTTGTACTGGCTAGAGGACAGCTTAGCTCCTTCCTTTTTTCCCTATAAGACAGCATGCTGCCATTAAGAGTTGCTCTAGCACAATTCGCTTCTGCTGCTACCTGAGTTTTGAACAAATAAAAACAATGTGTTTCCATGGTAACGTGTTAACAAATATTACACAAAGATATATCTGCTCGCAATGAGTGTACGTTGCATGTGGAAATCAAACTATTGCAAATTTGGTAGGGTTATATGATTTGTTTTAGGTTTCAATCAAACCAATGTAAAATATACAAAGTAACAATTATTTTAATATGTTTTACACAGTCACGGGTCTAAAGCCAGTTATACCCCTTTCACATTGCACGTTGTAACTGTTAGATTACCATTTCAATACCGTTTTTGTACTATTCACATTCAACCCATTTCACCCATAGAAAACAGTGGATGTCATTTTAAAGGGTGTGGATCGTTTTATTAACCATACTTAGGTCGACAGTCGTTAGGTTGACACTGTTGGGTCGACAGGGGGCAAGGTCGACAGGGCTCTAGGTCAACAGGTGTCTAGGTCAACATAGGACAAGATCAACATGAGTTTAGGTTGATACATGCGTTAGGTCGACATGGGTTAGGTCAACAGGTCATTAGGTAGACGTGGTTTTTTTGCTGTTTTTTGACCCGAATGTCATGGACACAGTTGGAAGTGAACCACAGCCCCTCGCAATGCTTTGGGCACGGTGCCTCGCTACACTCGGCACACTATTTTATTCTCCCACCATGCCCTAGTGGATGGTAGGGCATGAAATACTGCCTTTCGGCACACGTCGGCTCAAAAAACAGTGAAAAAAACCCCTATCGACCTAACTCATGTCGTCCTAATGCATGTGTCGACCTTGTCCCATGTCAACCTAGAACCCTGTCAACCTTGCCACCCGTCGACCTAATGACTGTTGACATAAGTGCAGTCGACAATACAACCGTATCCCATTTTAAATGGACATTTCTGGGACACAGGCTCACATATGAGGTTTTTACATCATAAAAAGGAGGGGTGGGTAAAAATAACGTAAGGTAAAAAAAAAAAAGTAGAAATGTTGACCAAATGATTCCAACACCTGCACAGTATGCAATGGGTTAAAAAAAAAAAGTCTGCTCTTTACTTCCTGCCTGTGCCTAGTGAGATCACAAGGGAGATAGCCTATCACCCTCTGTGACCTGCTCATGACTTGTAAATACCGTTTCAGAGCCATTCACACTACTAATGGATTGGCTCTGAAACGGGTAGGACACTGCTTTTAACCCGTTTTGGATTACAGGTATTTTAAAAACGGTAAATGGTCTCTGGACCTTTCACATTACAGCTAGAAATGTTTTAAAGCAATTTAAAATTGGCAATTTACCGTGTTTTAGCTGTAATGTGAAAGGGGTATAAAGGTCATCCCATGAAAAAAAGTTTTTTCTAAGCTAAATATTGTAATATAAATATATATGTTGAAAGATAAAATTGGTACGGTTTATACATTGCTGCAAGTGGGTGGCACATAAATATATACATACATACATACATACACACACACACACACACACACGTCTGGGTTTCTCCTCCTTCTAGGAAGAGTGGCGGGCAGGGCGCCGCTGGACAGGGGCAGCGTCAAGGGGACGGACCGGGCCCGCCGACGTCAAAAAAGGGGCGTGCCCGGGCCGCGCCGTCAAGAAAAGGGGCTCTCCACTGCAGGGAAAGCGCCGGCCACCGCTATATACTGCGGCGCCAGGCTTCCCTGGTATCATCATAAGAGTTGGAGGCAGGCTGTTTTAACAGGGCGCTGCCAGGGAAGCAGGGCGCATTTTGATTATATAGTTTCATACTGGTCCAAGTGAACTGGAACAGAAAAAGTGTTTAAAAACATACTACTGTAACGCAACAAAACATTAGTCAACATGCATGTGCTTAAAGCAAAGCTTTAGTCATTACACCTGTTTACACTCATTTACCTAGTGTGAAAAATGCATGCAAAACACTCTTATTTTAACAAGAAAAATAAAATCAGTGGGCAGCTTTAAGTAAATCACAAGGCAAAGGGGAAAAAATGCCTACAATACCAATTACGAATACAGCAAGCAACACAGCATTTTGGCTCAGAACAAAAACATTAAAATAAAAAAAGTACTCTCGGAGGACAATATACATCAAGATAGCCATGTGACATACTGACCTAGAGGATTAAGGGGGTGATTCTTGTTGGTTTGCCAACAAACTCCTTTAATGGACAAAACCATGTGCATTGCAGGTGGGGCTGATGTAACATGTGCAGAGAATGTTTAGGTGTGTACACACGGTTAGATCTGGCATTTGATTTGATATGCCATTTGATTTCTACTATACAGTCTTGCATGGCAGATTCCCACTATACGTGAACGCGCATTGGGATTGAACCTGCATCGAATGCTGCTAAAAGCATTTGATGTGCATTCAATTTGCTTCTATAAGCAAAAATGTAATAGAAACATAGTGCATATTTCATCGTGTGTACCCTCTTTTACATTTGGGTGGGGTGTGCTCAAATTTGTATCTAAATTGCAGTGTAATGGTAAGTACACACGGCAGATGCTGCCGTGAGATGCGAGTCCCGACGCGATCAGATCTCATCGGGACTCGCATCTCACGGCATGCCAGAGGGGCACAATTTACACTATATAGTGCAGATCTGCACCATATAGTGTTGCCTGCCCTCTCTATCTGGCTGCCGATATGCGCTCACACAGGAGCGTGCATCGGCAGAGCATCGGGCTCGGAAGCCCTAAAAAAGCATGCGATTTGGCTTCTGATGTTCCCTATATCGGGAACATCGGAAACTACATCTAACCGTGTGTACACACTATAAGATTAACAAAGCCAATATTTACACTGCACAGAAACAAAATAACGGACTTCAGGACATTGTGTTTGTCCTTTGCTTAAACTGTTCAATACAGTAGACTGTTGGCTTCCCAGCCTCTAGTTTCTGTAGTAATAATATGTATGTTGCCTTTCTTTCCTTCAAGGAATGTATCAAATACATTCGCATATTAATACAGAGGAGTCGGAGTCGAGGGCAGACATACGAGGAGTTGGAGTCGGACCATTTATCTACCGACTCCACAGCCCTGATTGTATCTAAATTGGCTCATTTTGGGCCAAATCGTCCTGGTGTGTACCCCACATAAGACAGTAGAACAATTTAAACATGCTTGGGATAGGCATATGAATATCCTTACAAAGAAATAAGGATCAAAAAGGGCTGAGATTACCTGAAGGGTAAAAAAAGGGGCAGACTAAATGGGCCAAATGGTTCTTATCTGCCATCAAATGATGTTTTTATATCTGCGCCACCTGCAGGGCACATGTGTTTGTCCATTAAAGGAGTTTGCTTTTGCAAACCAACCTGAATCACCCCCTAATACACACAATTTTAAGGCCCTGCTACTTTACTGTTTGGCAGTATTTCAACTTCTGTATGTATTCATTTAGAACACCAAACAGTAAATAGCATACAATCATGTCATAATATATTTATATTTTCATGTACTGCGCGCAAAGCCAGTAAATATTTTTGTTAAACCAACACACTAAAATAGCCCTGCCAATAACAAACCTTCGGAACTGAATACCTCATACCATCACATAACACAGAAAATACTAGAAAGAGGCCTTACCCTCAGGCTCTACAACTGCTAGAACATAAGCTGCAAGCTCTACTTAGGACAGGAAATGTGGTTTGTTAGCAGCTCTAACATTACAAAATGTAAACATTCAGCACTAAAAAGGAGGAGACTTGTCTAGTTTTACCAACTATACTCTTTGTATACTCTTTGTTTGAGCTAGCGTTTGACGCTATGGGGTCGATTCTATTCAGCACTTCTTAAAAAAAGAAGAAGAGGGGGATGGACGGACTTCAAGTGGTCATGCAGGACCCATTCTGCACATGCAAAGTTCACCCACCATCCCGTTTACATACTTTCTGGAATCAGCCCCTATTGTCAGGGCCTTCCCAAAATAGAATCCAGCTGACATTTTAAGCCTAAACCAAGAATTTGAAATGTGTGTTCCTGCAGTTTATCAATACTTGAGGTACTCAATAATATTGAAAAAAAAACAAAAACAAACAAGTCTCTTCTACTCCCTGACTAATTGAAGCATATTTAAAAACCGATAAAATACCTTAAACTTGCAGCAACAATTATCAGTTAAAGATCAGCAAGACCACCAGATGTAAACACAATCAAAACAGAATATAGAGAAAGGTCCGCATGCCCAGTTACACTGTCTGCACTTACAGGCCAGGGTCCAATTGCTTTAACTGAGGAAACAGGGGTGACCAGAGACCACCAAACATGTTGCTAAAAGTGAAATATATTTACAGACAGATAGAACATGTAAACAACTCCAGTTTAGTAAACAAACTGGAGTTTCATCTACCAAACCGGAGAGGTTGTTTACTTGTTATTGACCAGAGTGCCACCTCAAGTTTATATGCCTATGTACCAGTGCAATGGAGCTTACAATCAATATTCCCCACCATATTAATGTACATGTACATCCTGGTTAATTTGTCCGTAGCCAATTAACCTACCTGTATATTATAATTTTTTGGAGTATGAAAAAAAAAAAAAACCAAATACAGGGAGAACATACAGGCTCTCATTTTAGACAAGAGACCACGGGCAATATTTTTTTTATTGCACCCATTAAAATGTCATGTTTAGGTGCGCAAAGCGGCTAAAGACGACCAAACTAGTGGGCGAGAAAAGCCTGATTGGCATACCCAAACATGTGACTTTTCTCGACCTTTAGCTCCCCGCCCACAGAGGTAGCGAGCTAAAATTATGTCAGCGCGCCCATCAGCAGAAACATGTGACTACAGTCGGCGGACACACAGGTGGCAGGATGGGTGGCAAACATTTAAACCCCCCCACAGACTCAAGACAAATTTGCCATGGATGGGAGTTGAACTCATGACCTCTGTGCTAAGCAGTAATGCTCACTTCTGTACCATCCATGCTGCCAGAAACATATATTATATATACACACACACTGTTTATTGATTCCTATTAAAAAGTAGCTACACCATTACATCTGCTACAGATGTGGTTATAGAATAATGTCTACCTTTCCACTTGTTGGCTTTGTGACTGACCAATTTCCAGCACGCTGTTAAATAACAAATAAGACCAGTAAACCAGTAGATAGTATATGACACACTTAAAGTCCAGCAGTCACACAAAGATTAATATTCAGACAGAATAATCCCAAAAACACAGGTTTTTCTCGGATCCAAAAACCTGGGTAGGACATGCGAAAAACACTTACCCCCTTTCACACAGTACATTTAACCTGGGAATTTCACCATAGAACCCTGGTCAGCCCTGCAATAACCTGTGTATCATCAGAAATGTACAGTTTCTTTGGTTTAATGGATTAATGTGTAGAAGTGACGAGATCAGTGTGGACTGTACATTGTGTGTGGATTGCAGAGTGTGAGAAGAGATTGAGCCCTGCAGCCCAGGTGCTCCTCTGATCGCTGCTTGTCCTTGTCCAGTATGTGCACTGCTGCTACTGGCCAGGGTAACTCCAAGCCTTGCTGACCCGATTACTGCCTGCCTCCACCAGGGCTCATCGCCTGTTTCCTGCACATGTTACATAGTGGTAGCTAACTGCACTCCCTATTAGGGTGTGTGTGTGTGTGTTGTACACTGTTTGGTGCTAATTTTCCTGTCACCATGGGTGCTACACTCTGGGTACAGTCATCAGTGGGGATAATATGAAGATGCACCAATGACCATGTTTTTATCTACTAGTAAGTGGCAATATATGAGGCTGGTGTTCCAATCTCCTGTACTGCCCTTCATAGCCAATCAGCCAGCACCCCACCATGAGAGCCAATCAGTGCCTTTCTCTGTGTATTAATCCCAAAAACCCGGGTTGCACCCTTTTAGACAGCTGGCAACCCGGGTTTTTGTAATTTATTTCTGAAAAACCATGGTAAATTCCAGGGTCGAAGCCTGGGTCTACCCTCCTGGACCAGGGTAATTCCCAGGAAAGGGGTATTTGGTGGCCAGACTGAACAGACATGTATACAGAACTGGAGATTAGAATCTATTTCTGCAAAGGACAGCTGGGCCGTTATCCCACTGCTATCAGTGTTCCATGAAAAATGAGTTGCCGTAGACATTTTTAATGCGAGGTAGAAATTATTTAAACATACTTAATAGCTGATCAGTTGTACCCATACATATGATTCATCGGTCTAGTGAATGCATAATGTATGCACAGCAGTAGTTGCTTTTAACAACTGAAACTTTATTTTACATAACCGGAACAAATATTTTATTTCATACTTTTTCATCAATTTAAATCCAATTTTTCTTCAATGTCTGATCATATAAGACAAATATTTATTAACAAATGTTCTAGTTCAAGTTAAAAATACAAAATTTGGAAAGCTACAGCATAATCATCAACTAACAATGTTAAATCCTTTTTGCAATAATAAACTTTTATAAAAAAGGAAGCCCTATGGCCAACAGCATTTTGGAAGCAGAGTATATCTTATGCATACTGATTTGAATTGTACCTGAAACATATATACACACACACACTAATCTCCTCATATGCAATAGCTCTTTCAGCAGACAAAGCAGTTAACATGAAATAATTTGATGCAACGTTCACCCATGCTATCAGGGAGTTAAATACAAGGCAAGAACCAACATGAAGAGGAAACAATGTGAGTGTGTGTCTAAATATGCACAACGATAAAACAGAGGCAGGACACAAAGCATCATGGGAGAGGAAATTGTAAACATTGCATTGCCTACTATTCTGCTGTCTCGCCATGTGATGCAGTCAATGAATGGATGAGTTTGTTGCAGAAAGCCTGCCAGGGTCTGATCCAACTAAACTGCTTCTATTGAATTCAGAACAGTTTTGTTGATGGAACCTGTGAAAGTCTGAAAACGAACATTCCAGAAAATACATAGTAACCAAACCATAAGAATAAGCGCAACAAGGCAGGCATGACAAAACCAGAACACATCCTCAGATTTTCAAGCACTTACAAATGACAAGACAGGACCTGTATTAATGTCTTCTATCTGTACAGTTGCACAGCCATGTGCACTCAGGACAAATCAAAATTAAGTGTTTACAAAAACAGGGACATAATGGAATCAAACTCATTTTGCAGATTAACCCAGAGCACCAAACACCACAAAAACAAACCTAGATTATAAAGTTTGTGATGTACTCTATGCCAGGTTACTCAAGCGTCACATCTGTAGCTAGCAGACATGTGTTTCTGGACGGTCACATAAGTAACAAATAATTCAGCAAACTCTTTTAAATACCAAAGCCACAGCACCAGATTGCTTACAAGTTTAATAAGGTCCATAATAAGAAAAAAATTCAATCACATATCATTAAAATAAACTGCAACCCTCCTTCAGCAGATCACCAGAGTTTGCACCCTTTAACAAATACAGTATGAGCAATAAAGCAAAACATGTAAATTACACCAACAAAAATACACATTTTTAAAGACGATACATTTTCTTCCAAAACAGGTTGCCCATTCTTTCCTCACAATATCAACACCACTTTCATCTACAGCCTCATATCATCACAGCACTATATTTCACAACATTTTCTTCCTATAATCATGGCAACAGTGTGCTCCCTCATGTCAACATGGACCCCATGACAACAAATTTCCCACCCAATGCTGCCTGGAACACCAGATCAGCTACCCCACTTTTCCATTCACTCTCGGTTCCCAATAAGTTACTCTGAGCCTCCAAGGCAATTAGATCATTTATCTGACCCCTTATATACAGTGACAGTATATTATTGAACACCCCACAGTGATAGTATACTATTGACTGCCCCTCCTCCATGCAGTGACAGTATACCATTGAACACCATCAACCCCCCATGCAGTGACAGTATACCATGAACCTCCCCCATGCAGTGTCAGTACAACACTGATCACACCCCCTCCCCCATGCAGTTACAGTACACCACTGATCACAGCCCTCCCTCCTCCATTCAGTTGCAGTATACCACTGATCACACACCCCTCCACCATGCAGTGACAGTATATAATTGATCTCACCCTTCCACCTTCAATATACAGTGACAGTAACGCCCAGATCCCCCCCCCCCACATGTGCAGTGCTAGTGTATTACTGATCACACCCCCTATCATACCATGTGCCCCCCCCCCCCCCACCTGTCACCGGCTTCCCCTCCCCCTCTGCTTACAAACAGCCCATGTGCCGGCCGGCCTGCCCTGTACTCACACTCGGGGGAGCTGGAGCGGCGGGGCCCCCCTCCTCTGAAACACGCCGTCCACAAAGACCCCGTTCTTGCCCAGACAGCGGAGGTAGAACTCCCCCCCGCCGTCCTCGTCACCGGCGGTGAAGATCTCCAGGTGGCGCCGGGAGATGAAGCTAGAGTGGCCCATGCTCACATCCACCGAGCCCTGCGACGAGTTGCGGCCTATGGTCACCGAGCGCTTCTTCATCAGGTACTCAAACTCGCGGCCCTCCAGCCGGGCCACCACCGACACCCCGCCGCTCATCACCACCGCCGCCATCTTGTCTGCACACGGGGAGGTGGAAGGACGGACGGACGCACGCCCGGGGCGGGTGACGGGAGCTCCGGGGACCGGCGGCGGCGGCCAGCGAGAGAAAAGGAAAGGGGGAGGCGCAGCCTAACCTGAAGCGCACGCAGCCGACGGGCGGCAGCCAATAGGAGGAGCTGTCTGGGAGAGACGTCACTGATAGCGGCTGGAGGCGTGGATCCAGCGGCTCGGGGGAGCTGTGTGGAGCTTGGGAAGAGGTCATTCTGGGGCGGAGATTAGGGTTTGGTTGAGGCGTACTGAGGAGCAGCTAATGACAGCGGCGGGCGGGGCTAGCTCAGTTAGGTTGTAGCGGGAACGAGGTTGGTTGTGGCGGAGAGCGGCCTGGCCGGGCCTGTGCTGCTGTGTGCACGGGAGGGGAATGGTGCCTGGCCTCTGGGTGTAGCAGCAGCAGCAGCATGGCCGGGCCACGCTTAGCACGCATTAGCAAGGGACAACAATAACAACACTTCATTGAGATGCACCCGCCTGGCAGCAGCACGCCCGCATAGTGTGCCATTCGGGGGCCGTCTCTCCCAACCGTGACAGGGAGATCACAGACGGCTCTCACGCTCAGCCACATACTGTAGGTGTTGGCATCCATACACAGCAGCAGTATGTATAGATTATTTAGCAAAATAAAAATATCTAGAAATGTAGCAGATAATGCAGCTGAATGGCTCCATGGTACATAGTAACATAATCATGGTGATATATAATCGAGAAGTACAGTACACTGAAATATCCTGCAGGGCTGTAGTTAAATAATTCTTGACATCTTGTGTTCTGAATATATATATATACATACCTCCCAACATGACCCTCTCTAGGAGGGACACAATGCTCTGCTTCTGGACTTTTTCTTAATGCATGATTACCTTCATCTGTGTTTAACAGGTTAATTGATAAGAAATGTGCTTCAACACAGGTGATGGTAATCATAAATGGTACTCTTTACTTAGAAGGGCGCCCATCTCGGGCATTAAATGCACTAAAAAATCAGGTGCGATGCGACAGACGAGATGCCCGAGATTTCCCATAGGGAACAATGTTAAATGTCTCAATTGACCCGATTTTCCTGTTCAATGCCTCAATTGACCCAATTTTTCCATAGGAAACAATGTTAAATGGGCCACAGAGGCCAAATAGGCACCCTGAAGTGAATAATGGCCACCCGAATTGTTAACGCCACCCCACGATCAACGTCAACCCGAAGCGTGGCGAGCGCAGCGGTACGCGTCCTACGACCTTTTCATACCCCCACTATCCACGTCGGCGTGGAGTTGAGAATAGAAAGTGTGGCGAGCGCAGCGAGCCACCGAGCCCGAAGCGTGGCGAGGGGACGCGGATACCTTCACAGGTATCTGCGTCCCCTCGCGGGCTTCACAGCTGTCCGCGTACCCTCGCGGGGCTCGCTGCGCTCGCCACGCTTCGGGCACGGTGGCTCGCTGCGCTCGCCACACTTTCTATTCTCAACTCCACGCCGACGTGGATAGTGGGGGTATGAAAAGGTCGTAGGACGCGTACCGCCGACCCTCGCGGGCTCGCTGCGCTCGCCACGCATCGGGTTGACGTTGATCGTGGGGTGGCGTTAACAATTCGGGTGCCCATTATACACTTCAGGGTGCCTATTTGGCCTCTGTGGCCCATTTAACATTGTTTCCTATGGAAAAATCGGGTCAATTGAGGCATTGAACAGGAAAATTGGGTCAATTGAGACATTTAACATTGTTCCCTATGGGAAATCTCGGGCATCTCGTCGGTTGATCGCACCCGATTTTTTAGTGCATTCAATGCCCGAGATTTTTTACTAACGATGCCCACGATCAAAATCGTGGGCGCCCTTCTAAGTAAAGAGTACCTCATAAATTAATAGGGAAGTGCAGGAGCAGAGCAATGTGTCTCTCCTGGAGAGGGTCATGTTGGGAGGTATGTATATAGGCGAATCTAGAATTATGGTAATGGGTGGTCCCAGATCTAGACATAATAGTATGGGGACCTTTGCGCGGTGTAGCCGCGTGGCAAAAAGGGGGCGTGGCCTCATGGGAAGGAGACGTGGCATCACAAAAAAGGGGTGTGGTATTACACTTAAGACCATACACATTAATGCCCATTACACATTTTAGCAAACTCCGTAATACCCATTACACATAAAGCCACACGCCGTAATGCCAATTACACATTGTGCCACACACCATAATGCCCATTACACATTGTGCCACACATCATGTTGCCCATTACATACTATATAACAAACCGTAATGCCCATTACATATTTGCCACATAAGTGCTGCTTACCTACGTGCTCATTGCTAGGGGGTTCTTGCTTGATGGCACCATAGTACCCATTACACATGATGGCGCACACCATAGTACCCATTACACATGATGCCGCACACCATAGTACCCATTACACATGATGCCGCACACCATAGTACCCATTACACATGATGCTGCACACATAATGTCCCTTACACATGATGCTGCACACATAATGCTGCACACATAATGCCCCTTACACATGATGCTGCACACCGTAATGCCCCTTACACCTTAAGCCACACATTATGCTTAATGCCCCCACATACCGCCACTTGTAGCGTCCCTTAAGCAATGCCACCAAAAGTGCCACTTACTGTAAATTTTTATATGAGCCTTCGCTGCTGCTGCCGGGAGAGATTGAGAGCGGTGCAGCTGCTTCTATGGGGAGAGGAGCAGAGCGCAACGCAGAGCACGCTCCCACTCCCCTCCTGGTGTCCCCTCTAGCCGAGTGGACATTTGAAATATTGTTTGCGCTGTTGTTGTGCGTGACGTCGGGGGAGCACGCCGGGCACCGGCACCACATGATTAAAGGGGGGGGGCGGGCTGAGGTGAAAGCGGGGAGAAGAATTGGAGCGGAAGCTGCAGGGGTGACAGTCACTGACAGCTGGGCAGAGAGCAGGGGGCTGCCCGGCTGTATTCAGAGCACTGCAGGTCACGGCATAATACCCCTTTCACAACAGAAAATGCAGGGATTTACCCGGGAATATGGTCCCAGGATGATGCAGGGACATTCCCAGGCTGACCCCTTATACACCAGCCTAGTCCCTGCATTTTCTGGTGTGAGGGGGAGAGACAACCACTCCCCTCTCCCTAACCCCCTTTAACGATCCAGCTATATCTTCGAAACTAACTGACCCATTTACATGAGACCAGTATCACATTGAAGAACTTTTGAGTTGGCTTCAAATGATTTTGGTCCCGTGAAACTGGGCTGTTTGGTTCCAGAGAAATTGGCCCTCAAAGAACATAAACAGTCATGAAATTACATTTAAGAAATGAAAAAAACGGTTTAACCTCAATATCCCTGGAATCAATTAACCCATATGGATCCAGCCTGATATCAGATTGAAGGCCCAGCGATTTGGGTTCGACTGAGATCAACCTCGAGCTTCAGTGATGCCGAAGGGGGAACTGGCAGCCGTTGAACTGGGTGGGGGTCGGAATTAGCGGGTCCCATGTTATCCTATAGGGAAAATGTTCCAGCTTTGCCTGGCAGTATCTCCGGTTCCCAGGGGGCTAGAGACACAGGGCTGGGCTCGTTGGAAAGCCCTATCCATCAGCTACAAAATGGGTTGTCCAGTGCACCCCCGGACCACCCCCTAGATTCGCCTATGTTTATATGTACACTTCCATGTAGGCGAAGGGCATTAAACAAATAGATCATTGTGGACATTTGCATTACATACACCTCCAAAACCTGTAAGTCTCTCCTTCATCCACTGGTAAGAGGCTATGGTCATGGTGTAAAGCAGGGATGAGGAACCTTCGTCCCTCCAGCTGTTGTTGAACTACACATCCCAGCATGCCCTGCAACAGTTTTAGAATGGCCAAATAGCAAAACTGTAGCAAGGCATGCTGGGATGTGTAGTTCAACAGCTGGAGGGCCGAAGGTTCCCCATCACTGGTGTAAAGGGTACATGCATTTAATGGGTATGGGTGAACACCTGAAAGAGGTCGGAAGGTCGACACAAGCATTAGGTTAACAATGGGAAGGTTGACATAAGTTTTATTCATTGCTTTTTTTATTTATTTATTTTTGTCCTGAATCTCGACACCGTCTAAGGGGGTATGCAATCCAGGATCACTGCTTGCGGCCGACAGCCGCAATCCGGCCTGCTTGCAGTCTGATCGACTGCAGAACGACAGGCGGGATTCAATGTCCCACCTGCCGCTCAGCACAAAGGGGGCGTTGCTGAAAAAAAGGCAGTGGTTTGACAATCTGCAGCCGGGATCGTGTAATTCCATGGCTGTTACCAGCAGAACGGGCCCGACAGCTTCCAAAGTCAGTCCCGTTCTGCCGTGATCCTGTTTCAATGCTGTCGCTTTAGACAGCATTGAATAGGGAGCCGCCGCTATTTCCCCTGTCGGCAATAGGGCGGCACATTGCATACCCCCCTAAGTGTACCGCTCCACTCACATGGCTCGCCATTCTTCCAACACTATTTTATTCTCCCACCACCCTGTAGTGGACGGTAGGGCATGAAATACCGCCTGATGGCTCAAAAAAACATAAAAGTGGAAAAACGCATGTCGACCTTTTTGACTGTTGACCGAATGATTGTGTCGACCTTAGCCATGTCAACCTATTCCAGGTATCGACCTTCAGTGGTCTACCCAACGCATGTCAACCATGAAATCTCCGAAGCTGTTTTTTTTTGGGGGGGGGGGTGAGGGAGATTATCGGCTGTCCATCGGAACTCGTACAATTTAGGATTTTGGTTTGAACTTGAGGACAATTTAATGACATTTTTGTTTTGCATGAACAGCTAAAGCCAATGTGTGTGCGCCCCCTGGTGGGAAGATTCCCAGATACGCCAGTCGGTTATCCAAGTCCGGACCCAAACCATCAACCCCAAGTAAGTGCGTTCCAGCTGGGCTTTGTGGTTGTTTAAGGAATTGGATATTAAATGTCTAAGTTCCATTTTCATTCTACAGACTTTAAAAAGCTGCACGAGGCCCAATTCAAGAAGATGGAGTCAATAAACCTATATATCGAAAGGAAACAGAAGCGTTTAGAAGCAGTGAGCATTAAAATTCAAGAAGTAAAGGTACAGCGGCATAGGGAATATATTTGTGTTGATTGCAAAATGGGCTCATTTAGAATTATTTTGTACTTTGGGGCAGATGCACTCACCCTGGTAGGGTGATAAAGTAGCGGCAATATCGTACAGTAAAACAATTTTAAGAAGACTGATCAGTACTTGTGTATTATCTGGGCGCCCGATATATCGCATCGCATGCCACTACTTAAGGCATGCGATGCGATGCGATGGGACCCGATTTCAGGGGTTTTAAAACCCCACTGTACAATTTTTATATCGCGTCGCATCGCATGTCATTATAATGGCATGCAATGTGATGCGACGCGATCATGCCCAAATTGGGCTTATTCCAATGTTAAATGACCCCCCAGACCTGATTTTTGATTGTACACTCACCCTGATGGGTAATGACTATGTTAAATGCCCCCCCATTGTTAACGCCACCCCACTATCAACGCCAACCCAAATCGTGGCGAGTGCAGAGGTACGCGTCCTCCGACCTTTTCATACCCCCTCTATCAACTCCACGCCGACGTGGATAGTCGGGGTATCAAAAGGTTAGAGGACGCGTACCGCCGCCCCTCGCGGACTCGCTGCGCTAACCACGCTTCGTGTTGGCGTTGATAGTGGGGTGGCGTTAACAATGGGGGGCATTTTAACATAGTCATTACCTATCAGGGTGGGTGTACAATCCAAAATCAGGTCTGGGGGGTCATTTAACATGGGAATCAGGCATCTGGGTGCCTGTACAATTAAAAATCGGGTCCAATCGCGTGGCATCGCATGCGATATGATCGCATGCGATGCGACCGATTTTTGGTTGTACAATGACACGATTAAAAAATCCGGCGCCCAGATAATACACAAGTACCGACTGATCTTCCAGTTTCATTCTTTTCCTCGCCATCGCCCTTTAAAACCTATACAACTATTTTGAAGTCAAATAATGTTTTTTTTTATTTATCGAAGTCCCTACACAGCAAACCATCCCCTTCATGGAAAAGCCCGCTCCCTTCTGCAAAGACGCCATCCAGTCAGAGATGTAACGGGCGTTCTAATGCTGCCAGTAAGAGTATCCTGGTAGAGAAATCTGGGTTTAAGCCAACCGCTTTAGCCACATCCAAGATGAATGTTCGGTAAATAATCTTCAACATTTTTTATTAATGACTTTGTATGTCACCATTAACTATTAATTATATAAAAAGTATGTGTGATATATAGAGAAATTATGATGTTTGTGCGTGGAAGCATCTATAACCCCTTGAGTGGGGTTTTTTGCTGGGGCAGGACAAACCTACCAGGGCAGGTTTGTCCTGCCCCAGGAATGCGCCCCCCCCCCCCCCTCACCTCCACTACGGCGTTCGTTTATACGCCGGAGCTTCCCTGCTGCCCAGCTGCCAGTCAGCAGTGACGTAGGCAGCAGGCTCGGGCGCAACATATATTTATCTGTGGTTTTACAGTGCCGCACACATGTTATCTTCCTGTTATATATACCGATGAGATGAAGCCATGATGTAAATTACACATTAGATGCCGTACCCTCTATTGTGATTTTTGTATTTGTTGATATTTCTGTGTCGCCTAGGGAACCGGAGGCGCGGCAGGATACGTAGGTCTCTGACGTATCAACGGAGCGCGGCGACCCATGGGTTTCCATGGTAGCCGGCACCGTTTGATGACGTTGAGACGCGGTACCGCCGTGATCCGGACGTCCCGGGCGTCCTCGCGCACTGGGGGTCGGGTATGTATAAAATGCTTGTGTTTGTATTTGATATTTTGTATCCTGATGACGGAGTGTGATTAAAGCTCCGAAACTTAGATTTCAATTACTCCTTGTGTTCGTGTTTTCTTGAAGAAGTGAGTGCCGCCCTAAGAAGGTGTGTGTATGTGTGTATATATATATATATATATATAGCGATAGTGGCACTCCTTGGGACTTGATAAATAACTGGACAAAACTGCGTTTTGTCCAGTTATTTATCAAGTCCCAAGGAGTGCCACTATCGCTACATATATACGGTCGAGAAATAAAGCGGCACTAGGAGTCTTGTGCAATAGTATATTCAAGCATAAAAAACACAGTGTCCGACGTTTCGGGGACCGTTGCCCCCTTTATCAGCGTACATAAGCATTTCCTAACTGCCTCCACACCGTTAACATGAGGGATGACGGTGTAGAGGGAGCTAACATCCATTGTTGCTAAAAAAAACAACCATCAGGAATTTCTCCTAGGGCCTTCATACCCTCAAGGAAGTGACTTGTGTCACGTATGTAGCTGTCAATCCTACTAACACATTCTTGTAGGCAAAAGTCAACCAGTTGTGCTAATGGTTGCAGTCCTGAGCCGAAATAATCGGTCTTCCCGGCGGCTCTGTACGGGATTTATGAACCTTGGGCAGCGTATATAGTATTGGACTGACTGGGTGCTCGACAGATAAAAAAACCTGCCAACAGCCGGCGGAAGTTCCGGCTTAATTAACCACACGGCGGAGTCACTTTCGCCGCAGTGGAACGCGCCCTGTGATGGCTGTGCTGGTTCTCGTGCAGACGGCGCGGCGAGCGGCATCTGTATCCTTGATGGATCTAGTAAGTGTGTTTTGAATTTTGCAGCGGCAGCCTTCTTGGTTATCTGAGTAGAGCATTATCGGCACTTAAGGGGATTTTTCTTTGATAGGTTATTTCCCGGTGGGAGGGGCTGGTTAACTCTTAAATACCGACACTTGCCATTAGGGATTTGTCTATGTGTCCTGTTGGAGGAGGTCATGATTAAGGCCACGTTCTGTATGGAGAGATTGTGAAAAGAGATTGTGAACGTGGCACCTAGAAGCGTGGGTGAGTACTAATAAATCTGAGAGGAATCTTTTAAAATTACTTATATCCAAAAGTATATGAGCCCCGGAGCAGTTAGTAAGAGCTACTATACTTGCTAAAGTGCTGGGAAATGGTGATGATTATTCAATGTAAAGGCATATATGGCTTACATGTACAAATGAGGGAGCTGATAATTAACGAGAGCCATGTTGCAAAATGGTCCCTGCTCCTCCTCCCTCCCCCCACTATTGGCAAGGGTGGGGTTCAGTCAGTGTGTACAGACTTTAGCACATGCAGAGGAGTACCAGACATTACACTGACCTGTGGAGTGCATGCAGGCTTCACCTCATAGACAGTGACAGATGTAGTTCTATGGGCAGTGGCGGGGGGAGGAGCAGGAACCATTTTGCAACATGGCTCTCGTAAATTATGCGCTCCCTCATTTGTACAGATGATGGAGTGGGTCGATTCAGTGTGTAACAGCTGAGAGTGGTGGCATGCACACTGGGAGATATATTCTGAGCAATATCGCTCAGAAAGGCTAAAATTAGTCACATTGCTCAATACATCACTGAGTGTACCGGCCTTTAATCTCAGGTTGTGTTTGTGTATGTTGTACACGTCGCCCGCAGACCAATTTTATTTGGTTGCTCCCCCTCCGATCACTTTCACCATAGACACACACAAACACTCTATTCTCAAAGCATCATATACACACTAGCCTCATACACACACACACACACACACACACACACACACACACACACACACACACAGATGTTGCCCCGAAGCCTCACACACACACACACACACACATACAGTTGCTGCCCTGTAGTCTCACACACAGATGCTGCCCCATAGCCCCACACTCAGTAGCTGCTCCTTAGCCTCCCATACACATACGCTGTCTTGTAACCTCACACAGATGCCACTCCGTATCCTCACACACAGACACTGCCCTGTAGCATCACACACTCAGGCGCTGCCCCATAGCATCACACACTCAGGCGCTGCCCCATAGCCTCACACATACGCTGCTCCGTAGTCTTACACACACTCATATGTTGCCCAATAAACTCACACACAGATGCTGCGCTATAGCCTCACACACACGCAGACACTGCTCTGTAGTCTCACACAAAGACACTGCTCCATAGCTTCACACACACGTGTGTGCTACTCTGTAACCTCACACAAACAAACACACACACACACAAACAATGCTCTGTAATCTTACACACACATAGACACTGCTCCGTAGCCGCACACACACACACACAGATGCTGCCTGGTAGACTAACACACACAAGCACTGCTCCGTAGCCTCACACACACAGAGGCACTGCTCTGTAGTCTCACACTTACATAGATGCTACCCCTTAGCCTCACGCACACATAGGCTGCCCCGTAGCCTTACATGCACACTGCCCTCTAGCATCAGACATGCTGCCATTTTTTCATTTGGGGGCAAATGGGGGACCAACAAAGTTCTAGTTATGCCCCTGATGCTTACACTCTCCCCCTACACAACTAATTCTCCCTACCTGCAGCCTAACCCAAGCCCTCCCCCTTAGTGCCTAACCCTATTTCCGACTTTTTAGTACCCATCCTAACACTAATACCTGCTGACAAACATATGATGATTGGGATGCCAACTGTCGGGATTCTTGTGTCAGCATGCAGTTGGAATGCCGGTGATTGGAATGCTGGCAGTTGAAATCCCTGGCCAGGAATCCCAACTAGTCACCACCGTACTAGTGCCTGGATTTTGGCTGATGGCATCCCAATTTCCAACATCATAACTGCAATACCTCCAGTCAGAGGTGGAAGAGGCTAAAGGTGGCCATACATCAGCAAGACCGGTCGAACAATCAGGATTGTGTCCAATTTCCCTTCAATTCCCCGGCAGTCCTTGGTGTTTTTTGGACACACAACGTACTCACAATCTGTCATACAATCCATCTGCTGCATGATTGTATGATTGAAGCTTCATTTAAATAGGGGGCTGGCTTACTAGGATCAAACAGATAGGAGTACCAAAAATCCATTTTTTATTTATTTTTTTAATTTACATGTTGCCACAACTACCAATCTGCTCACATCTGCTGTGTTATACCATTATTAAATAACCCAAAAGCAGCAATCCTATGAAAACTGTTTTCAGAGTAGTGACAGAATTGTGCAAAAGGACATCCACCAGCCACCCGCCCGTCCGCCGCATGGATACACCTGCGGCTCCCAGCAACTTCACTGTCACGGGCCGCCCAGAAGCTGCATCTCTCTTCTCTACTAGTCAGAGAGGGAGTGTCACATGATCTGACTTGAAGCACGTCAGATCGGAGGATCAATCCTCCAATCTCCCGGGGTTGGGAGATTGTGTGCACATCGTGTGCACACAATCATACAATCTGTATACAATCCATTTTACAATCCATTGAGATTGTATGATTGGGTGCAATATCTTTCTGAGGGATGCAGTTACAATCCGGGCGGTCGGAATCCCGGCGTTCCAAATCCCGACACCGGAATCCCTACCGCCGAAATCCTAACACTAATTTATTTAATTTGTGGGTGTTGTGGGCACCCACAGAGGGCACCCACAGAGGGAGAATAAATTAAATAAATTAGTGTGCCGAGCATAGCGAGGCACCGGGCCCGCTGCGTGGTGAGCGCAGCGAGCCCTCAAGGGGGGGCGATCCATGTCCCCCCCCTTGTCAGGATTTTGGCGTTCGGGATTTTGAACGCCGGGATTCCAACTGCTGGGATATAGAACCACTCCCCTTTCTGATGTATGGCCACCTTAAGGCCCTGATTCAGAACTGATCGATAGGCAACGAGTTTCGGAGCCCAGCGATCAGGTAAATGCCACCCTTCCGAACGCTCTCCCCCTGCCCATAAGCACGGCTGCAAATGTGATCGGAGACATGTACATGAGGGTAAAACTATTCACAATCATTCACCGTCTAATGTTTCTCTACCGTCCAATGGGATACTGGGCTTCACTACTATGGGGATTGAGACCTCCGCAGGAGAGACAGGCACATAAAAGAACTTTCAGTGTGGGTGCACTGGCTCCTCCCCTCAATCTCCCTCCACTAGTCAGTTTTGAAAAATGTGCCTCAGGAGAGGCAGTGCTTCTGGATGCTCCAGAGTTTTTTCCACATTTATTTTCAAGTTTGTTATTTTGGGGCGCTGTAGTGACCACACAGCTGTCCTGCTTCGTGGGTGTCAGGGGAAGGGTCAGTCCCCGACCTCTTCAGGTGCAGAGCTGACCCTGCTACAGGACAATCCAGTCCTGCGTGGGACTTGTCACCGCACAGCATTGCGCTGTAGCGAGCAAGTCCCCTAGCCGCCGCACACCCCTGACAGGTCTGAAGACATCGGTGGTGAGTACAGGCTGGGGGTCCCACAAGGGGTCCCCGCAGCCATTTCTGGTGCGGCAAGACGACGGCTAGTAATGGCGGCTCTCCAGCAGGGACCGCGTGAACACCGCGTCTGATAACTGGCATAGGGGTGCTGCCGCTGGACCACCAGGGACACCCCTCAGGGTATAATGTATGATATATATTTTACACCTTTAATAATGTCAGTATAATTATATGTAAGCGCCAGCTCCGTGTAAGGGGGCGGGGCTTCACTCAGAGCGGGACCAAGCTCTGCTGGGCGCGCGCTGTCACTTCCTGCTTCTTCACACGCTGCCAGACTCCATTACAGGGCTCCTCACTGGCGTGGTGGATCCGGGTACTTGCAGCACGGCAGAGACAGCAGGTTTTTATAGCGATTTAGCGCTGCTGCGCTATCTAGCTTAGTCAGACACTGTGTTGTTTATATCACTGTGTTTAGCGTTACCAGCTCACCCAGATCTGTGAGTTCAGGTTAAGGGTGCACTTGGCTCCCCAATTGCTCTGTTTTTTCCCCACTGTTTAGTTACAGACACAGCATAAAGCAAGCACATAGTCTGTTTTCACTCAGAGGAAACACATCCAGCAGTGTGTGCACGTGTGTGACTGCGTGGGGGTTGTGTTTGTTACTACAGACATTGTAGTACTATCTCATCATGGTGAAAAAGTTCACTTGTATGGTGTGTAGCACCAAGTTTGTGCCCAAGTCACAGTCCCAGGTTACTTGTGAGGCTTGTATGTCACCACAGCCCAGTAGTGCTGACACCCAGATCAGTGGGGTTCCCCCACAGCTTGCGGGGCAATCGCAGGCAGATGAGCAGGAGCCTGTGTGGGCCTCCAACATAAAGACCTTGTTGGATTCTGTGGCTTCACAGCTTTCCACTAACACTCAGCAAACGCAGAGGGTTCAGAGGGAATTGTCCATGTTATCTGCCAGGGTGGATATTCTTCATACCCAAAATGTACCTCCCCCGCCCGCACAGCCTCAAAAGAGGCAGGCTACTGCTATGGATCCTGACACAGATGAGGACGATGAGGACATATTGGAGGAGGGTGAGGAGCAGGGTCTGCAGGAACCAGCTCCTGAGACGGCAGTACATGGTCCCGAGCCCCTTATCAGGGCTATTAGGGATGTTTTAGATCTCCCTGTTGAGGCATCCACAGAAGGAGATCCTTCTTCATGACACAGAAGAAACAGCCAGTGTACTTCCCTGAGCAGGCAGAGTTAGAAACTGCTTTCAGGGCTGCATGGCAAAACCCTGATAAGAGGTTTACTCTTTCAAAAAGGTTCACTAATGCATATCCTTTTGAACCTTTGGGCAGAAAGAAATGGGAGGAGCCACCGGTAGTGGACTCCTCTGTTTCCCGCCTCTCTAAGAAGGTGTTGTTACCAGTCCCAGGGGTATCCACCCTTAAGGACGGGGCGGACAGAAGGCTGGAAGCTACCCTCAAGTCCATATATACGGCTAGTGGGGCATCCCAGCGTCCAGTTTTAGCCAGCTGCTGGATGGCCAAGGCTATTCATACCTGGTCAACCCAGATTCAGGAAGGCTTGTTGGGTGACATGACTGTGGCCCAGATAGGGGACAGCCTGCGTCACATTCAGGATACCGCAAAAATCCTGTGCGAGGCACAAAAGGAATTGGGCGCAATTAACGCGCGCAATTCAGCCATGGCGGTGTCAGCCAGACGGGCCTTGTGGCTGCGGCAGTGGTCTGCAGATGTAGACTCAAAGAAGAGTGTGGAGGGTATTCCCTTTACAGGAGAATGGCTGTTTGGCAGTGAATTAGACGGTTGGATTTCCAAAGCCACGGCAGGAAAATCTACCTTCCTTCCATCAGCCCCCACGGTTGCAAAGCGTACCTTCACAGGTGCTTCCCAGCAGTCCTTTCGTGGGAACAGGTTTCGCCCCAAGGCTAGGGGCGCCTCCAATGCCAGCAGGGGCACGAGAGGCAAGTTTAGGAAGCCTAACACCTCCAACACCCAGGACCGTCCAAATGCCGCGACTTCCTCTAAGCCTGCAGCATGACGGGGTTTTCCCGCCACGAGACTCTCTCGCGGTGGGAGCGCGATTGTTGCATTTCAGCCATGTGTGGGACGCCTCGGGTCTGGATACCTGGGCCAGAGGTCTCATTTCTCTAGGTTACAAGCTGGAATTCGACAAACCCCCTCCCAGACGATACTTCAGGTCGGCACTTCCAGCATCCCAGGAAGATCAGGTGCTCCTTCAGGGGGCCATTACCAGGCTGCTTCAGTCTCAGGTAATTGTACCAGTGCCAGTCACGGAGCAGGGCCAGGGATATTATTCCAACTTATTCCTGGTACCGAAGCCAGACGGCTCAGTAAGACCCATCCTGAATCTAAAGTCACTGAACCCCTTCCTGCGCGTGTTCAAGTTCAGGATGGAGTCCTTGCGCTCTGTGATCGCCAGCCTAGAAAGAGGGGAGTTCCTGGCCTCTATAGACGTCAAAGACGCCTATCTACACATTCCTATCTGGCCCCCACACCAAATCTATCTCAGGTTTGCCTTGGGGAACGACCATTACCAATTCCGGGCGTTACCTTTCGGCCTGTCGACAGCCCCGCGGGTTTTCACAAAGGTAATGGCGGAAATGATGTCACTACTCAGGCTCCGAAGGGTGAATGTAGTGCCATACCTGGACGACCTGCTAATAAAAGCAGGGTCGGCGGAGGCTTTAAGCAGTGCTCTCAATCTGTCCATACAGGTTCTAAGAGACCACGGGTGGATCCTAAACATGCCCAAATCATCGCTGGTTCCAACCCAGAGGATGGTTTTCTTGGGCATGATCCTGGATACATCAGAACAAAAAGTTTTTCTGCCGATGGAAAAGGTCACTGCAATACAACAGCTGGTCAGGGAGGTCCTACAGTCACCTCTGGTACAGATCCATCTTTGCCTCCGGCTTCTAGGCAAGATGGTGGCTTCATTCGAAGCAATACAATTTGGCCGCTTCCATTCCAGGACCTTTCAATTGGATATTCTGACAAAATGGTCCGGCTCCCCCCTGCAGATGCGCAGAAGGATTGGCCTTGCAACAAAAACCAGGATCTCGCTACAGTGGTGGCTAGATTCATCCAATTTGTTGGCAGGCAGACGGTTCCAGATCCAGGACTGGATTCTGGTAACCACGGACGCCAGCCTGAGGGGCTGGGGAGCTGTGACACAGGGAGTCCGCCTACAGGGTCGATGGTCTCCACTGGAGTCAGGCCTTCATATCAACAAGCTGGAGTTGAGGGCGGTCTACTATGCCCTGTTACAGGCAGCTCCATTGTTACAGGGAAAGGCGATCCAGGTCCAGTCGGACAATGCCACCACTGTGGCCTATATAAATCGGCAGGGTGGTACCAAGAGCATGCCTTGCATGAGAGAAGCGTCAAAAATTCTGTCCTGGGCGGAACAGAATGTCCAGGCCCTGTCTGCCATTTTTATCCCGGGGGTCGACAATTGGGAGGCGGACTTCCTAAGTCGTCACGATCTTCACCCGGGAGAGTGGGGCCTTCACACTCAAGTGTTCAATGCCATAGTGGATCTGTGGGGGCTCCCTCAGATCGACCTGATGGCTTCACGATTGAACCACAAGGTAGCAATGTACTGTGCACGGACCAGAGACCCAGGGGCGATAGCGGTGGACGCTCTCACCTGGACCTGGGATTTCCAATTGGTGTACCTCTTCCCACCTCTCCCATTGTTGGCTCGGGTGCTAAAGCGGCTCCGGCATCAGGGGACGGAGGCCATACTGGTGGCACCAGACTGGCCAAGAAGGGCCTGGTACGGGGACATTCAGGCCATGCTAGTGGAAGACCCGTGGCGTCTGCCCCTAAGAAAAGACCTGCTCCTCCAGGGCCCGTTCGTCTTCCAGGACTTACAGCGGCTACGTTTAACGGCCTGGAGGTTGAGCGGCAGATCTTAGTCCACAAGGGTCTCCATCCCTCTGTCGTCACTACAATGATAAAAGCCAGGAAGCCGGTGACGGCTGCTCATTATCATGTAATATGGCGCAGATATATTGCCTGGTGTGAGAAGAATGACTTGCCTCCGGCCAGTTTTCGATTAAACAGTCTGCTACGTTTCCTTCAGGCTGGCCTGGATAAGGGACTCAGATTGGGTTCCTTAAAGGTCCAAATCTCTGCACTATCTGTGTTTTTTCAGAAAAAGATTGCGGCCTTGCCGGAAGTGCAAACCTTCTTACAGGGGGTGCTGAGGATTCAGCCCCCCTTTGTGCCTCCCACTGCACCATGGGATTTGGAAGTAGTTCTTACTTTCTTGAAATCAGCCCGGTTTGTTCCATTGGAAGAGTCTGAGCTGCGACACCTCACTTGGAAGACTGTTGTTTTGCTGGCTCTAGCTTCGGCCAGGAGGGTGTCCGAGCTCGGGGCCTTATCTTGTCGGAGCCCTTACCTTGTGTTCCACAACGATAGGGCGGAACTCAGGACTAGACCACAATTCCTTCCAAAGGTGGTGTCAGGGTTCCACCTAAATCAACCTATTGTGGTTCCTTCTAGCGCGACACACCCAGATATACCAGATACCTTGGATGTGGTCCTCACCCTTAAGGGGTATGTCAAGCGCACAGCTAGGATCCGTAAGATGGACAGCCTGTTTGTGCTTTATGATGCGCAGAAGAAGGGTTTACCTGCTTCAACGCGTACCATTGCCAGGTGGATAAGATGTACTATCCAGCAGGCTTATGCATCAGCTGGTTTGTCGCTTCCTTTTTCAGTAAAGGCTCATTCAACCAGGTCTGTAGGTACCTCTTGGGCGGCTGCTCGAGGGGTGTCGGCAATGCAGCTATGCAGGGCCGCAACTTGGTCAGGGCAACACACATTTGTGAAGTTCTACAAGTTTGACACCCTGGCCAGGGAGGATTCCCAGTTCGGGAATGCGGTTCTACAGCAGAATCCGCACGTTCCCACCCGTTCTGATAGCTTTGGGACCTCCCCATAGTAGTGAAGCCCAGTATCCCATTGGACGGTAGAGAAAATAGGATTTTGGGTACCTACCGGTAAATCCTTTTCTCGTAGTCCATATGGGATACTGGGAGCCCGCCTCAGTGCGGCTTTTTCTGCTGTCAGACCTACTTTATGGTTAGGCTTATTGCCTTGTTTTCTATAGGATAAATAGGACTATAGATTTGTTCTAGTTACAGGTGTCCTCTTAAGTTGTTAGGATTCACCTCTTTTATATGTTTTTTGTTCGTTTGGGTGTGCTGGATGAATCTCACCACAATACATTATCACATACTCCTCACATGCTCTCCTTCGGCACAGTTTTTTGCATTAACTGACTAGTGGAGGGAGATTGAGGGGAGGAGCCAGTGCACCCACACTGAAAGTTCTTTTATGTGCCTGTCTCTCCTGCGGAGGTCTCAATCCCCATAGTAGTGAAGCCCAGTATCCCATATGGACTACGAGAAAAGGATTTACCGGTAGGTACCCAAAATCCTATTTTTTTTCCCTTTGTTCACAGTGCCAGGACTTACTCGGCGCTGCGATGGCCATAGGGAGAAGGAGGCCGCTGATGACGTCAGTGGCCCTCCCAATGGCCGGGGAATGCTTTTTCCTGTCCCTCCCAATGGCCGGGGAATGCTTTTTCCTGGCCCTTCCCAGAAAATGTACGGTTACCGCCCCAAAATCAGGGTGTCAATTATTTTGCGAGCAGCCAGCGATGGCAAGCCATCAGTACAAGCCTTAGCTCAGACGTTTCACAGTGTTATACATTCCGTCCTCCCATTACCACAGTGTTATAAATTCCGTCCTCCCATTACCGCACTGTTCTAAATTCTGGCCTCCCATTACCGCACTGTTATAAAGGTACTTGTTTCCTAGAACGGCGCCCACGATTTCCATCGTATGGGCTCCTAAAAATCTCATCGCATCGCATCCCCCTGGAATATTGCGGCATGCAATGCGATGCTTGCAAGCTTACAATCTTATGCTGATGCATTTGGTTGTGGGTTCCCACAGCACTTGTGCCCTTCTGCAGAACGAGTAATTGAATTTCCCATCAAAACATGGGTGGGTAGATTTAGGTGGTGGGGTACGAGGGTGAGGCACTAGCAGCGAAGGTAAGGTTAGGAACTAGCGGGGAGGGTCAGATTGCGGGAGGGAGCGGTGTGTAAGTATACATACCTGACCCGTCTGGTTTCCTCCGTGCCGGCATCCGCACCACAAGTCATCTGTATGTATCCTGTTGGTAAATGTGTTTGGAAAATGATTTCTATGACACTGCAAGTGGGATCATCAACTGATAAATTACATGATATATGGATGCTTGGCCCATGTGTATTGCCAATGTAAACTCTTAGGGTATAGTTACCACAGTATGTTTTTTTTTTTAAAGTGGAGATGTTCTAAAAGATGGGATACGGTCATTAGGTCTACAGCAAGATGGTCAGCAAGCATTGGGTCGACACCATTAGGTCGACATGGGTCTAGGTTGACAGGTCATTAGGTCGACACAAACATTAAGTCGACATGGGCAAGGTCGACAGTCAAAAGGTCGACATGGGATTTTTCACTTTTTTCGAGCCGACATATGCCGACAGGCGGTATTTCAAGCTCTACCATCCACTAGGGCGTGGCGGGAGAATAAAATAGTGTGTCGAGCATCGCTTGCCATGCGAGGGGAAGAGGTGCACTTTAGCCCGTGTCTATGTTGACTGCGTCGACATTCGGGTATAAAAACCAGTTAAACCACCATGTCGACCTTTTTGACTGTTGACCTTGCCCATATCGAACTAATGCTGATGTCGACCTCTTGACTTGTCAACGTAGACTCATGTCCCCGTAGACCCATGTCAACTTTTCCCCATGTTGACCTAATGGTGTCAACCCAATGCTTGTCGACCTTCTTGCTGTAGACCTAATGATCCATACTAAAAAAAGATAATAGATAGAATCTATACATCCCAAATTCTGAAAGATGCAATTCGGGACACTGCGTGCGGACAGCATTTTGGGACGTGTCCTCGCTATAAGGGGCGTGGCGCAGGGGTGGATTTCCCACTAGGCAATTGAGGCACGTGCCTAGTGGAGGCACTTGCTGGGGGGCGGCACACCAGGTTAATAAGGCCAGGCAATTACTTTTTTTTATGTAACTATCACTTATTTCTTTTAGATTTATTCTGCAACTGATAGAAGTGGGATAATGGAGAGCAAATTGTGGTCCTGGAGGTGTTATTGGGTTGAGGTTGAGGCTGTTTGGGGGCCTTGATGCATCTACATTGAGCGCAAAATGAAGGGAGAAATGATGTGATGGGGGGCAGAGAATAATGTGCCTAGGGGTGGCCTGACCCCTAAATTCGCCCCTGGCGTGGCCTATGCTTGCAGCTCTCCCGTGAGGCCACGCGGTCAAACATCCAGAATCACATTTTGTGACCAATTTATTATCTCTCGTAGTGGTCCGAATTAGGCCCTAGCACATGCGCATTTCTGGGTCAACCGAAAACTAATGATTTATCCCATTATATTATTATCTGATACCCAACACTGGTCAAACAGTTGTTAAAACAAAATTGTCAAATATATTTGCATGTAGGGCCAGCTTTACTTGTGATGCAATTACACTGGTCTCAATTTGTGCAGACAGATGGATCATGTATTTCTTATCAATTGATTAATCAACCCAGGGTTGTGTAAATCAAAAGTGTGAAATAACGCGGGAGGTTACTTTTAGGTAAAATAGGCTTTGATGGAATCTGCACTCACTCCCCTCTTTTATATTGTTGTGACTACAAAGGGTGATTCAAAGGTCAGTGTTACTACAAATAAATGTCTGATGGGTGAGCTCCCTCTTGTGGGTATTTGGAGAATGCTTTAATATTTTCTATGAGGATATTGGAGAATTTCAAGTTTAATGAATTTCATTGTAGTGTGGTGACAACTGATAGTGAAAAAAGTACATGAGACTGGAAAATAAAGTAAAAGGGAGACAAATAGACAACAAGATCTAATAAAACAATCTCCCTCTCTCCCTCATTAGTCTAGCAATCTCCCTCATGTCACCTAGCCCACATTACACTGTTACATTTTTGGGGAAAAAAGGAATGAGAGATAGATACATTTACATTGAATCATCAGCACCTTTTCCCAGCACTTTATCAAGTATAGTAACTCTTACTAACTGCTTTGGGGCTCATCTACATTTGGATATAATTCAATTTAAATTACACACCCACGCTTCGAGGTGCCACGTTCACAATCTCTTTTCACAATCTCTCCATATATGGAACTAGACACGCCCTATGGGTGGAGCATGACACGCCCCCACAATGGGGCGCTGTGCAAAATTCTATTAACTATAATTTCCTTGAAACTAGTTTTTAAAAGTAGGCAAGTATGCTTAGCACAGGACAGGAGTCAGGGGCAGCCCAAGCAATGACTCTGCAGGGGTGCTGTAGTGCCTCTTAAGGAAACACAGTGTCTACAGAGCTACCTGGAAGTGCTGGGACTGGGAGCACTGACACGCTGTGTGCACACTTACCCCTGACAACAAGTATGTAACCCCCTGGCAATGAATGTGTAACCCCTTGTCCAACACCTAGCATGGGTGTTTGTGCAGGGGCTCCTGTAGGCGGGATATTGTACCCCCCCTCCCCGGTACTATATCCCCCCTACAGGAGCCCCTGCACAAACACCTATGCTAGGTGTTGGACTAGACTCTAGATAAGGAATGGAGAGCTATTTGGTCTGATGCTAGAAGGCCGGTTGCCTGAAGCACAAGGTGTCATGTGCCCCTGGTGCCTTCTAAACCAGAGGTGCCTGAAAATGCACTGTTAATTTGCAACCACCCTGCACTAGCATGACACTTAGGGCACATTTATCAAGATCGCATTTACAATGCGATCTGGGCGGAATATTACCGCCCTGGATCGCATTGTAAATGCGATCATATCACCTGAATGTATTAAGTTTGAGGGCGCAGGGCTCCAAAAAGGAGCCTGTCCCTGCGATGCCCGGAGCTGGAAGCCGGGGGGGGGGGGGGGGGGGGGTGTCAGCGCATGCTCGGTTATATTCCTGCTGCGGTCCCCCTTTAATACATTTAGGTGATACTTAATATTTGCCGTTAACCCCCGAAAATGGGTGTTGATAATTGTGCCCCAATATTAGAACTGTGCACTTCTCACTTTCAGGTTACATTTCACACCCCTAACACAGCCTGTGTGTCTGCACCTATTATGTTTTTTTGTGTGTTGCGTCACATTTATGGACTGTAGGCATGACTTATGGACTTCCCTTCTTCCCATGTAATCTCTCCTCTTGGGGGGAGCTGAGGTCTTTGATCCCCAGGGGATGCTTCTGATGAGCCCGAAGCCGAAGACCATCAACACTAGCTCTATCGGGGGTTGAGGCATTGGGTCTCTCCAAGCTCCGGCAGGAAGTACCCACTGTCCCTTTTAGCTCTGAGGGGTTTGGGGGGTAACGGGGTTCTCCTTCATGAAAGGGGCAACAGTGCTATGCCCCCAGCAAGTTTTTGGCATGTTCACTGGGTGAATTGATCTAGCGCCTCCAACCACCGCCATCCCCACTCTGCTCCTATCTATTACTCTGGGTTCCCGAAGATTACTTGGTGCATGGGCAATTATATTAACTAGCAGGATGCCACAGCCGAGACTTGTCACTTTTTTTCCCTATAATTGATTACTCTCATTTCATGAATATGATTATATTCAACTTATTTTCAGAGTCTATGCTTGACCTTATTTGCATTCTATCAGTTATATTTAATACATCAGTGTGTGTGTGTGTGTACTGTAGATCATAGAACTGAAACACTTTACTATTTTATTGTTACCATGTAAAACTGTTTATATATTTTTCTTTTCTTACAACAAGCGGTTTACCACATACAGTATTTTGAATAAGACTTTATAGAGGTTTATAGTAAAGAATACTATTTACTATAAACCACAAAAGACAAAAGTGAAGCACATGCTTAAAATTATAAATGTATGCATATGCAATAAATTCCAAATGCAATTTAACCATGTGTGAATTCATCCTTAGGTATGTTTTTAGTATATTAGATGTATTTGTATAGTGTGCACTGTAACTTGTAGGCTCTACTTATTTGTATTGAATGTGCCGTTTATGTTATAGCATCCTTCAAATACTAGAGACACCCAATATTCTAATTAAACAAATATGTTTAACTAAATATTACTAATAAAATTCTTACCTTTTAGGGCAGTATTCAATGACATTAATCGGCATGTGCAGCGAATCCTGTTTAGGATTCGCTGCATTGTCGCCATGTTCCGGAGGGCTGGAGCCTTCGCTGCCAGCCCTCGATGTCCCAGTATTCAATGTCGCAGGGGCTCACTGCCTCTGACAGCGATTCTTAACCCCTGCGGCGGACGGTGGCAGGCAGGGAGATGGAAGTCTCCCTGCCTGCCCCAGAATGTATGTGGGGTGGAGGAGGGCTCCCAGGGACCCAGGCAGCACAAGCTGCCCCCCGGGAGAGATAGCAGAGGACCTGGTAGGAAGCCACTTGCACTGCTCCCGATCGTGCATATGTAATGATCAGGAGCAGTGAATATATGAATATGTAATGAGCGGCTCTCGGCTCCCAGCCCCCTGCTGGCTGTTATGTGTAAAAAAATAAAACATAAAATTTATTTAAATATATATTCATGTGCTGTAAGCACACCGTTGGGTCGACATACAGCTAGGTCGACCAGTGGCGTGCGGTGGGGTGACGCACAGCCTTTCCTGTCATACTAGCATATATCCTGGAGTATTGAGTTTATAAAGTATGTCAAAAAGAATATATATAAAAAATCTTATTTTTATTCTAATAATTTTTGTAGTCAAAACTCTGGAGTAAAAAAATCTATGGCAGGTGAGGCAGTGCCTCACCTGACTACCTTTTCTGCACATCTCTTATTACAACTCAGCGAATCTCCAGCAGTATATACTTCTGCACTTGTGTATAATGCTGGCATGTACCCCATGGCTCATAAATTGGGTACAAATCTGGCACTGGTACTTGCCTGGGACTCCTCAGCCATTTACCCCACCGCACGTCCCTGAGGTCGACAATCTGTGAAGGTCGACAGTGGTCTAGGTCGACAAAGGACTAGGTGGACAGGGTTCAAGGTGGACAAATGCGTTAGGTCGAAATGGGTTAGGTCAAAAGATCAACATGAGTTTTTTGACTGTTTTTTGAGCCGACATGTGTGGACAGGCGGTATTTCATGACTTCCATCCACTAGGGCGTGGTAGGAGAATAAAATAGTGTGCCCGAAGCATCATGAGCGGCACACTATTTTATTGTTGTTTTTTTTACCCGAATGTGCCGACAAACCCATGTTGACCTTTTGACTGTTGACCTAACCCATGTCAACCTACTGCACACACACATTGAGAAAGCCCTCACCAGTCAAATGATTGTTTGTGTTTGTGGTGCTCTGCGTCTAAGCGCTATTTGCAGACGCGGACCACAGCACTTATTACAGACGCTGACCCCCGGCGCTCACCATAGACTCTGGATACAGCACATACTGCAGCATCACAGTTGGGACGGCACCGGGCCCTGCTCTCGGACCGACGGACAGGTGTCCTGTGTCTCCAACCCCGCTCCCTCTTCCTTTTTCAGCTCACTGTGGGGACGGACCTCTGCGTCTCCCACAGACCTTTTCTGCCCTTTCTCTCCCTAGCAGCTAGACCTGACTATCGGGTGCCGCTCATAGTTTACCTTAAGTGGAGGACAGCAGCGCACCGAAGGAGGCAAAACAGCTATATCTTTCTATATTCTTTTATCCATTTGGAAACACTCATCCACGGGTACTTTGGGGCGATTACCTTGCATTGGACTGGATTGTCTACACAGGGGATCTCCTGATAATCTAGGACAGCAGTTTTCCATCTCCCTTCCTTATTTTATTTTAGGGGTAATCTATTCTGCCCAGGGTAATCTTACGCAGAGCACCTAAAATGGCTGCCGCACCTGGTACCTTGTCAGGGTGGAGTACACAACCCATGGAAGTTCTTATCCAAAATGCTGCACCAATCCTGCATTATGCTTACTGTGTGCTCAAGGGTTTCTTTTTTCTGTGACTTGTCTGTTACTGTACTGTACCACCAACATCCTCTGTATTAAGTGCATTGTTTTGTTTTTTTAAATGTCTGTAAAGTGCCTTGATTCCTGTTGGCGAAAGTGCGCTATATAAAGTAAACTTACTTACATTAAATTTTCACCCTTATTATGCATTCAATTCACACTCTGGTGGAACTTTTCTCAAGGTACCATGAAGTAAGCTCATGCACACTCTGGTCTAACACCCCAGAGGCACCCCTCTAATGCAGGTACAGCAGACTGGTACCTCAGTAACTGTACTGCACCCTCAGATTTATGGCCTGCAATTAATGGTATCGGCTTAATGACTGATCACCTTCTATTCTACTACTGTTTGGTGTGTGGCCTCCAAAAGTCAATACTGCCGCTCCTGCCTAGCCTGAAAGTCAATGGACAGTGCCTCTATCGCTGAGCACTGGAGTCCCGCTCCTGCAGTTGCCTTCAATCACTGACCTGTCCATCCTGCTCCTCACCTGTCCGTCTTGTGTAACAGCTCCTCCATTCTTCTTACTTGCCCGCCTTCTTTGCTTCTTAGTGTCCCCTCTCAGGTTCCTGCGTGTCCCAAGCCGCGCTGCTGCCGCTCTGGTGTCATTGCTCCATGCTTAACTGGGTGCAGGGGGAGCAGCCGGCCCTTGACCATAACAGCTGCACCCTCGGTAGTTATGCCATTGGCTGATTGTGGCTGCCTGTCATAATATATGTGGATAAACAGAAGCAAATCTTATCTCTCACAATATAATTAACCTATGAACACAATTAATTAAATTAATATTTTTCTTTTTTCTTAATTTCTGAATAATAAACTTTTGGCCTAGGGGTGTAGTGGATAACATTCTGTTACTTTAGGGGTGCTGTGATTTAAAAAAGTTTGGGTACCACTGGGTTAAGTATATTGATGAGCAAAGAAACACATTTCACCACTAGGTGGGTCTATTGAGCCAACAAACACTGTGTGGATAGTCACTGCTAGGCTTCATGTACTGTAAGTGCTTTTACATCACACTTCTTGTACAGTTCCTGCAGTTACATTGTTTATTCATTACTCCGTTTAAATATTATATAAGTCATAGTACACTAATAAAACATGTGCACTGTAACACAGTCTTAGTATTACATACTTGCCTACATGTCATGCCTACTGCCGTCACCAAGCCCCACCCCATGCCAGTCAACTGTGGCAATTTGCCAGTCCATGGATTGGGGGAGGGGCTAAAATGACGCAAAATGATGCTCTGTGTAATTTTAGCCACAGACTCGCGAAATCCAGGATTTGTTGCAACAGGCTAGGGGGTGCGGGGGCGATTCGGGAGTCCCAATATTCAGGAGCCTCCCGCACATTCCGGGAGGGTAGGCAAGTATGGAGTATTATTGTACTGAATATATAGTAGATTTGTATAGACCACAAGGGTGTTTGCCCATTTATCATAAACAGTGGAGTTTTAAAATAAATAGGATGATGATTATTATTATTATTATTATTATTTTATGAGGATTGGGGGGATATAAATCCATATTTTTACATTTATATTTACAAAAAAGGTAACAAGCCGTTTCTTTTGATAGCTACTAATGTAATTATAAAATATTAATAGTACTGTGCTCTTCTCACTAAGAAAAATATGACCATCACAATAATTTCAGTAGTGCAGTAGCCTTTTGAAGTTGCTAAGGTCTTTGTGTAATTATCAGTAAGTGGCTGGATGTACAGTGCAAAGTTGGTATTTCTCCCCTTCATTATTCTTTCTACTATTTACTGCTTCCATAACAGAAAGAGCTGTAGTCTATGGCTGCTTTGTAAGCTTGACTAACACCTGTAAGAAATCAGAGAGAGTGCACAGGAATTCCAGGCATTAGAGCATGGCATGATGGCAAAGGTAGGTATGTGCAGGGCCATCTTAAAAGTATTGTGGGCCCCTGGGCAAAGCAATGCACTAGGGCCCTTACCGATTCTCCCCTCCTAGGGGTGGGGGGTGCTATCAGCAGCAGCTTTGATGTCCCATGGGTGGCAGGGGGTGCTCTATCTTCCATTCAACATGTAGGACCTGGAGCAGTAACTTCTGCTAATTACTCCTTTACTACACAGGTGGTGGGAGGGAGAACACTAACGTGTGGAAGGGGGCACTGAGCTGAATGAAGGGTCCCTTGTAAATGACTTCCAGGGAGGTAGGGGGTGTTTTATACGCAGGGGAGGGCAGGGCCGGCGCCACCACTAGGCAAATCTAGGCATTTGCCTAGGGCGCCGGCCACTGGAGGGCGGCATTTTGCCGCCCCCCCCCCCGTGCCGTGGGGGTACCTGTCCTGCGGCGCTGTGTATTTAAAGCTGGCGGCGGAGGCAGCGAGGGGTCCCTGCAGTCAATAAATAACGAGCGCTATCCGCCGGGCTATGCGGAAGCGCTTCTGTTGTGAAAACACTGTCCTCACGCTGATTGGCTGAGATTCAGCGTGCGCCGT
Source organism: Crinia signifera (assembly GCF_055691185.1). Lineage (NCBI taxonomy): Eukaryota > Metazoa > Chordata > Amphibia > Anura > Myobatrachidae > Crinia > Crinia signifera. The sequence goes on along the minus strand of NC_139222.1, from coordinate 182,231,543 downwards.
GCGGCCAGTGTTTTCACAACAGGTACCCCCCACCCTCCCCCGGCACCGGGGCGCCCCCACCCCGACTCGCCTGGGGCGCTCCGGTGCCTTGCACCGGCCCTGGGGGAGGGTTGGATAATGGAGTGGGCTTAATATTCGTCATTTTCTGGTGGAAGGACAGCTTGTTTGACTGCAGATATCGCCATTATCTGGAAATAGATTTCTTAGCCTTCAATAGTATAAAAACCTAGAGTCCCAACTTTCAGGAGGTGCTGGGGACTTGGGGATCAGAGATCAGGAGCCAGAGCAATCCATTGACAGAAATATAAAACTGTACACCAGACGTTTGGAGCAGGGACCGGCTGCTGGAAGGCTGATATCTCTGGTTCTGGGCATGATAGAGACAAGCTGCTAGTGTCGACAGAAATATGACTGGGAATTGCAATTAACAGGTCAGATGTTGACTGCTGCTTTGAAGTTTGATATCTCCAGTTCCCCAGGGCCAATTTTTCAAATTCTGGTATCCCTGGAAAAAGGGGATCCTCAGCAATTCCCATTAAGCCCATTAGAAAAGACAGCCCTGGGCATGTGAATCAGAGCAGGCAATGATAGTAGTCTGAAATTTGCCCAGCTTCCCCACACAAGTCCTGCACTACACTAGGGCCTTTATTCAGATCTGATCGCAGTAGAAACTTGTTTGGAAAATGAGCAAAACCATGTGTACATCAGGTGGGGCAGATGTAACATGCAGAGAGAGTTAGATTTGTGTGAGTTATTTTGTTTCTGTGCAGGGTAAATACTGGATGCATTATTTTTACACTGCAATTTAGATTTCAGTTTCAACACATCCCATCCACATTTAACTCTCTCTGCACATGTTACATCTGCCCCACCTGCAGTGCACATGGTTTTGCCCATTTTCCAAACAAATTTGTACTGCAATCAGATCTGAATAAGGGCCTAGGTGTTGTATTCTTAGGTGTAGTATTCTCAGTTGGGTGTATGGAGAAGGCAAATATTAAGTGGCTGTGAATCTGTGTATAGCACAATTTATTAATTTCAGAGATAGATGGGGGAGCAGGTATTAAATACCTGGGTCCTGACATACTATGGTCCCAGCCTATAAGCTGTGTGCTGTGCATCCTGGGAGGGTGCTGCTGCTGAGTGCTCTGCCTGCTGGAGAGATGGGGTAGGATGGACACATTATAGAACATACAGACTTGATCAGATCTGGCCCCAGGCATAGGGAAAACTAGGCAAATGCCTTGGGGCATGCGGCTCATACAACTGAGCCAGCAGCATGCATAAGTACTATAACTGCAGGCAGGATGCTACCGTTATATTGATCTTTTCATGTCTTGACCATTGTCATGTTGACATTTTCTCAATTTTAACCTAGTGCATGTCAACCTTTTTCCTGATGACCAATAGCGGTCATCCGATTGACTGTTGATCTAACTACCGAGCCAAATATGCACCAGTAAAGAAAAACAGCTTCAAAATGACTTTATAGCTATTCTACCCCTCCCATTTTTAGCTCCAAACTCTGTGCTGAGTTCTGATTATAAATTATTTGATATCTGCAGTATTGGCCTACCAAGATGACATACATAAGGAAATGAATAGGGATAAACAAGAAGTTTTATTTTTAAATTATATTGTCCCCTAATTCTAATTGTGTATGAATAACATGTTACTTAAGTAAGCTATGATTTACATATAAATTGGCCTGTTAGTATGGTTATTTCAGTGAGTGGGTGAACTTATATTAAGGTGCCCCCATCCAGAGAAAGGGACGGCACTGATCCTTGCGGCACAGGAAACTCTGAAGACCTTTGCCACCTAAGGTGGCCAGCCTGAGGTGCTATGTGGCCCTGGTGCCATTTTAACCAGGGGTGCCTGAAAATACATGGGTGACGGTCCATGTTGTTACAATAGAAATACGCTTTGCACTCTTTCTGCTTCATCCACCAGGTGTCACTGGAGCGTAGACAGTGGGGATAGAAGGGCAACCACAGGGAGCATGGGCACTTTATGTAAATCAGTGTGGCCAACTCCTCCCCTTCTACTCCTCCCTGACAGTCTTAGATAGTGCCCGGAGTGCTGGACACACACTTGCCTGGCTCCTGGGCAAAAGGTTTTAGTAGGTTAAAGCAGCAAGTTTTGCAATGAGGACAGGCAGGTAGCAGACTGTCACTACCTGCCTGCAACACGGGCACTACCGGAGGGGGACCTGATCGCAGCTACGGGCATTGTGCTCCGGTCCCCGGCTGAAGAGACATCAATCTCTGTGAGGTAACGCAGCGTTCCACACGCGGTACCGCTCTCCTCCTCCAGCCTCACCGCTGATCGGCTAGCACAGTGGTTCCCAACCCTAGTCTTCAAGTACCCCCAACAGTACACATTTTCCAGGTCACCCAGCAGGTGCACTCATTATTCAGGCACAGTTGAAAAGATCCACAGGTGGAGCTAATTATTTCTCTTGTGATTCTGTGTGGAGACCTGGAAAACGTGCACTGTTGGGGGTACTTGAGGACCAGGGTTGGGAACCACTGGGCTAGCAGGACAGTGTGAGTATGCCTGTCTCCCCATTAGGGGGTAGATCAGGCGAATTCCTAAAAAACGGTGCTAGCAGAGGGTTTTTTTATTATAAAAACTGGTGCCCAGGGAGACGGACCTGCCAGGTGGGCGGAGCTTCACGCGGATGAGCTCCCAGCAGTCCGGGCTTCTCTCTGGTCAGAGAGCAGTGCTGGTGGCTTTTATCTGCTACTTTGGCGCCTCTGCACGCGACTGAGGGATCCACTAAAGCAGTACCTGCTTCTCTCCAGTTCTCCGGGTGACTGTCTTGCTACAGCTCTACCCAAGTCTGTGAGTTACACAGTGGGGGTTAGAGCAGGGTGAGACAGGGCTGTCTGCAAATTTGAGGTCCTTATATATAAAAAGCACATTTAGGACCAGGCCAGCCTTCCCCTTACTTCTGTCTTTCCTGTCAGTTTCATATTCTGTATACATATTCTAGTGTGACTGTGATAAAAATATTATGGCAGGAGGCAATGCCAAAAACGTGGTGTGCAGGAGGTGTAACACTAAGTTTACACCTTTACACCTTAATGCTTGCACTTCTACTCCCCCATTAAATGAGCCCCAAGGGGGGACACCCCTGCTTGTGCTTCACAGCTCACTGACATAGGGCCAGATTCTCTAAGCTTCAAAAGTGATAAAATAGAGAGTGATAAACAGCCAGCCAATCAGCTCCTGCCTGACATTTTTCAAACATGTCAGGTAGGAGCTGATTGGCTGGCTGTTTATCACTCTGGATTTTATCACTTTTGAAGTTTAGAGAATCTGGCCCATAATGTCTTGTCTGTCCTCTGAGCTCTCTGCTTCACAGAAGGACAGAGAGTCTGCCAGAACACAGCAACTCAATTTAACAACAGCTATCAAAGAGTTAACAAGAGCCTTTGCTCCAGCAGCATCAGAGTCTTCTTCTCAGCCTCAAAAAACACTACAGCCTCTTCTTCAACAGAAAAGACAGTTCCCTCTCTTGCCAGGGTCAGACTTAGATGATATGCCTGATCTGGAGGAGGGAGAGTGTTTTATCTCTGTCGGTATCGGTTCTCAACTGAGCCGGAACCGGCCACTTAGGGCCTTGAGGATTTAATTGATATGGTCAAAATAGCTTTAGATATCAATGAGGAAGTGCCTCCAGTTCGGCCTTCTCTCGCAAAAAGCCAAAACAGTCAACAAATTTTCCTGCATCAGAGAAACTGGATGAACTTTTGACAGCTTGGAGCCTCCCTGACAAAACCTATTTTCTATACCAAGAATTTTTTTTACAAATTATCCTCTTCTGAAGGTAGAAAGAACGTAGAAACACCACCGACAGTCGATCCCTCAGTCTCTCGACTGTCAAAAAAAGACTGTGCTTCCAGTCCCGGAAGCTACATCCCTAAAAGATTCCCTAACCGTAAGTTGGAGCTTACTTTAAAATCCATTTTCACAGCAGTAGGAATTATTCAAGGATGTGCACAAATTAGTTGCTGGGTTAAGAAAGCCATGGGCAAATGGGCCTCCATAATTTCCTCTGATTTACAGGATAGCCATGGCTGCCCCCCCCCCACCCCCCACCCAGTAGTTACAGTTAAGCACAACCAATATGCAAGTAAAACAGTTATTTTATAAGAATCAGCAAAAATAATCAAATGAAAAGTTCATATGGCAGTGGATGCAGAGAGGGGAGGTGGATGGAGAGAGAGACAGAGAGGGGGGGGGGGGGGGGGAGAAACTATAAAAAGACAGATGGACAGAGAGAGAGAGAGAGAGAGGAGAGGGGGGTAAATAAAATACACAATAACAATACTACCTTCTGCTGTATGATCCCAGCCAGTGGCGTAGCTACGTTTTGGGCGCCCCCCGCCGCCGCCCCGCCAAGCACCCCCTACCCCCCCGCCCCACCACCCATGCAAACCCCCCTCAATCCCCCACAGCCTTACCTATCGCGCTGGTCCCGGCGGCTCCGTTCTTCTGCTGGGGACCACCAGAAAATGGCTTCCCCCATACAGCAGACAGTTTCAGAGAACTGTGTGCTATATGGGGGCGGCCATTTTGTGGTGGTCCTCAGCAGAAGAACGGAGCCGCCGGAACCAGCGAGATAGGTAAGTCTGCGGGGGATTGGGGGGGGGGGTTTAACTATAGCACCGCAGCCCCCGGCGCCCCCACATGCACAGCACCCCCCCGCGGTGGCTGCGGTGCAATAGTTACGCCGCTGATCCCAGCTGTATGTGATGTCTGGATGTCTGGTCTCTCCCACACTGCTACCTACTCCTGCTTTCGAGTTGCTGCGTGCACTGCCATCTTCCTCAGTCACTTCGTTTAGCTTTCACTTTGTGCTCAAAGCATAGCACAAAGCAAGAGGACGACACCTAGAGGCACCCAGCGATAACTGCAGTGACTGTCTGTCACTGGCCGAGAGGAGAGCAGCAGCAGCTGTCTCATGTACTACGGCCCGGCCAGCACATCTGTTCTCCTTACAGTATAGCAGCCGCGGCAGGTATGTTGCTGGACACAAATTCGTCCCTTCTGGCATTTGCCAGAAGTGCCAGATGGCCAGTCCGTCCCTGTTAATACCATACCTGGACGATCTCCTGTTGAAGGGCTCTTCACAGGAGGCTCTCATCTCCAACTTAAAAGTGACACAGAAGATCCTCATAGAACTTGGGTGGATCCTCAATTTTCAAAAATCCCAATTGCAGCCTTCTCAGAGGTTACAATTCCTTGGGATGATTCTAGACACAATCCAAAGGAAGGTGTTTTTACTGGAAGACAAGATCACGTCTCTTCAAGATCTGATTCGTTTGGTCCTGCATCACAAGAAGGTCTCGTTTCTCCTTTGCACCAGGTTACTGGGGAAAATGACAGCCTCCTTCGAAGCGATACAGTATAGTCGTTTTCACTCACGACCATTCCATTTCAACCTCCTCAGTCAGTGGTCGGGATCTCACTTGCATCTACATCATCAGGTAACTCTGTCCCCTCGGGCAAGAGTCTCCCTGTCTTGGTGGCTCAATTCGGCCAATCTCAGGGAGGGAAAGAGATTTGCCATTTGGAATTGGACTCTCCTCACCACGGATGCCAGTCTCCGAGGATGGGGAGCAGTCACTCTGAACCAGTTTCAGGGTCTATGGACCAGACAGGAATCTCTTCTCTCCATAAATGTGTTGGAGCTCAGAGTAGTGTATTTTGCAATGCTCCAAGCACATCATCTTTTACAAGGTCGGTCGATCCGAGTGCCATCCGACAATGCCACGTCTGTGGCACATATAAACAAGCAGGGTGGCACAAGAGTCGTGCAGCAATGAAAGAAGTGAGTCGGATTCTGCTCTGGGCGCAAACACATGCAGTCGCCATTTCAGCCATATTTATCCTAGGAGTAGAAAATTGGGAAGCCGACTATCTCAGTCGGCAGGATGTGCATCAGGGAGAATGGTGTCTCCATCCTCAGATGTTCCAATGGTTGATTTGGCGCTGGGGTCTTCCTCAAGCTGACCTGATGGCATCCCGACACAACCATCAACTTCCACTCTACATTGTAAGGACTCGAGATCAAGCAGCAGCAGGGGTGGATGCCCTGACAGCTCCCTGGCCCTTCCAGAACGTTTATCTCTTCCCTCCATTCCCATTGTTACCACGAGTATTGCAACGTATATGGAAGGAGAAGGTAACGACCCTTCTCATTGCCCCGGATTGGCCATGTCGAGCATGGTACACGACACTGACTTCTCTCTTGGTGTACGAGCCGTGGCCTCTTCCTCTTCAGGAAGATCTTCTCAGCCAAGGCCCTTTCGTCTTCACAGACTTAAAGCGGCTTCATTTCACGGCGTGGCTACTGAAAAGTCCATCCTGAGGCGGGCGGGTATTCCAAGAACTATAATACCCACCATGATTTCAGCCAGAAAATAAGTGACTTCAAAACATTATCATCGTATTTGGAGATCATATATATCCTTGTGTGAAGGAAGAGGAGTTTCCACCACCATGTTTAAGAAGGCTAGACTTTTTTTTATTCCTACAGACTGGCTTGTCTTCAGGTTTACGCTTAGGTTCCTTTAAAGTACAAGTATCGGCCTTATCCATCTTTTTCCAAAAAAGACTTGTCTTGTTGCCGAAAGTTCAGACTTTCTTTCAAGGAGTTTTCCATTTGCAACCCCCTGTCCAACCTCCAACGGCTCCGGGGGACCTCAACCTGGTCCTAAATTTTCCCTGTTCTTTGGTGTTTGAACCATTGGAAGAAGTAGATTTAAAGTACCTATCATGGAAAACTGTTATTCTGCTAGCCTTGGTTTCAGCCAGAAGAGTATCGAAGCTGGGTCGCACCAGTCTTTTTTTTCTCCCAAAGGTTGTGTCTACATTCCACATAAACCAGCCTATTGTGGTTCTGGCGTTTACAGTGGATCAAGGACCTGCAGTGCTTTGAATGTAGTCAGACAGGGCTGTCTGCAAATTTGAGGTCCTTATATATAAAAAGCACATTTAGGACCAGGCCAGCCTTCCCCTTACTTCTGTCTTTCCTGTCAGTTTCATATTCTGTATACATATTCTAGTGTGACTGTGATAAAAATATTATGGCAGGAGGCAATGCCAAAAACGTGGTGTGCAGGAGGTGTAACACTAAGTTTACACCTTTACACCTTAATGCTTGCACTTCTACTCCCCCATTAAATGAGCCCCAAGGGGACACCCCTGCTTGTGCTTCACAGCTCACTGACATAGGGCCAGATTCTCTAAGCTTCAAAAGTGATAAAATAGAGAGTGATAAACAGCCAGCCAATCAGCTCCTGCCTGACATTTTTCAAACATGTCAGGTAGGAGCTGATTGGCTGGCTGTTTATCACTCTGGATTTTATCACTTTTGAAGTTTAGAGAATCTGGCCCATAATGTCTTGTCTGTCCTCTGAGCTCTCTGCTTCACAGAAGGACAGAGAGTCTGCCAGAACACAGCAACTCAATTTAACAACAGCTATCAAAGAGTTAACAAGAGCCTTTGCTCCAGCAGCATCAGAGTCTTCTTCTCAGCCTCAAAAAACACTACAGCCTCTTCTTCAACAGAAAAGACAGTTCCCTCTCTTGCCAGGGTCAGACTTAGATGATATGCCTGATCTGGAGGAGGGAGAGTGTTTTATCTCTGTCGGTATCGGTTCTCAACTGAGCCGGAACCGGCCACTTAGGGCCTTGAGGATTTAATTGATATGGTCAAAATAGCTTTAGATATCAATGAGGAAGTGCCTCCAGTTCGGCCTTCTCTCGCAAAAAGCCAAAACAGTCAACAAATTTTCCTGCATCAGAGAAACTGGATGAACTTTTGACAGCTTGGAGCCTCCCTGACAAAACCTATTTTCGGTACTTATGTAGTAACTGGGCTGCCGATTTCTAAATCGGGTCGGATCGGGAGATCGCATCGCATCGCATGCGACCATGCGATGCGATGCGATGCGATGACCCGATTTTTCCATAGGAATCAATGTTAAAATGGACTGAGTCCATTTTAACATGGAATTCAATGGGAAAAATGGGTCCTTTTCATACCCCTACTATCCAAGTGGGCATGGAGTTGGATATAAACCTGTGGCGAGCGTAGCGAGCCACCGAGCCCGAAGCGTGGCGAGCGAAGCGAGCCCCGCGAGGGGACGAATACCGTCCCCTCGCGGGGCTCGCTTCGCTCGCCACGCTTCGGGCTCGGTGGCTCGCTACGCTCGCCACAGGTTTATATCCAACTCCATGCCCACTTGGATAGTAGGGGTATGAAAAGGACCCATTTTTCCATAGGAATCATTTTAACATTGATTCCTATGGAAAAATCGGGTCATCGCATCCGATATCGGATGCGATGCGATGCGATGCGATATCGCATCGCATCGCATCTGATTGTATGCCTTAACTTAAGGCATACAATCAAAAAATCGGCAGCCCAGTTACTACATAAGTACCCTATTTTCTATACCAAGAATTTTTTTTACAAATTATCCTCTTCTGAAGGTAGAAAGAATGTAAAAACACCACCGACAGTCGATCCCTCAGTCTCTCGACTGTCAAAAAAAGACTGTGCTTCCAGTCCCGGAAGCTACATCCCTAAAAGATTCCCCAACCGTAAGTTGGAGCTTACTTTAAAATCCATTTTCACAGCAGTAGGAATTATTCAAGGATGTGCACAAATTAGTTGCTGGGTTAAGAAAGCCATGGGCAAATGGGCCTCCATAATTTCCTCTGATTTACAGGATAGCCATGGCTGCCCCCCCCCCCACCCCCCACCCAGTAGTTACAGTTAAGCACAACCAATATGCAAGTAAAACAGTTATTTTATAAGAATCAGCAAAAATAATCAAATGAAAAGTTCATATGGCAGTGGATGCAGAGAGGGGAGGTGGATGGAGAGAGAGACAGAGAGGGGGGGGGGGTGGGAGAAACTATAAAAAGACAGATGGACAGAGAGAGAGAGAGAGGAGAGGGGGGGTAAATAAAATACACAATAACAATACTACCTTCTGCTGTATGATCCCAGCCAGTGGCGTAGCTACGTTTTGGGCGCCCCCCGCCGCCGCCCCGCCAAGCACCCCCTACCCCCCGCCCCACCACCCATGCAAACCCCCCCTCAATCCCCCACAGCCTTACCTATCGTGCTGGTTAGGCGGCTCCGTTCTTCTGCTGGGGACCACCAGAAAATGGCTTCCCCCATACAGCAGACAGTTTCAGAGAACTGTGTGCTATATGGGGGCGGCCATTTTGTGGTGGTCCTCAGCAGAAGAACGGAGCCGCCGGAACCAGCGAGAAAGGTAAGTCTGCGGGGGATTGGGGGGGGGGGTTTAACTATAGCACCGCAGCCCCCGGCGCCCCCACATGCACAGCACCCCCCCGCGGTGGCTGCGGTGCAATAGTTACGCCGCTGATCCCAGCTGTATGTGATGTCTGGATGTCTGGTCTCTCCCACACTGCTACCTACTCCTGCCTTCGAGTTGCTGCGTGCACTGCCATCTTCCTCAGTCACTTCGTTTAGCTTTCACTTTGTGCTCAAAGCATAGCACAAAGCAAGAGGACGACACCTAGAGGCACCCAGCGATAACTGCAGTGACTGTCTGTCACTGGCCGAGAGGAGAGCAGCAGCAGCTATCTCATGTACTACGGCCCGGCCAGCACATCTGTTCTCCTTACAGTATAGCAGCCGCGGCAGGTATGTTGCTGGACACAAATTCGTCCCTTCTGGCATTTGCCAGAAGTGCCAGATGGCCAGTCCGTCCCTGTTAATACCATACCTGGACGATCTCCTGTTGAAGGGCTCTTCACAGGAGGCTCTCATCTCCAACTTAAAAGTGACACAGAAGATCCTCATAGAACTTGGGTGGATCCTCAATTTTCAAAAATCCCAATTGCAGCCTTCTCAGAGGTTACAATTCCTTGGGATGATTCTAGACACAATCCAAAGGAAGGTGTTTTTACTGGAAGACAAGATCACGTCTCTTCAAGATCTGATTCGTTTGGTCCTGCATCACAAGAAGGTCTCGTTTCTCCTTTGCACCAGGTTACTGGGGAAAATGACAGCCTCCTTCGAAGCGATACAGTATAGTCGTTTTCACTCACGACCATTCCATTTCAACCTCCTCAGTCAGTGGTCGGGATCTCACTTGCATCTACATCATCAGGTAACTCTGTCCCCTCGGGCAAGAGTCTCCCTGTCTTGGTGGCTCAATTCGGCCAATCTCAGGGAGGGAAAGAGATTTGCCATTTGGAATTGGACTCTCCTCACCACGGATGCCAGTCTCCGAGGATGGGGAGCAGTCACTCTGAACCAGTTTCAGGGTCTATGGACCAGACAGGAATCTCTTCTCTCCATAAATGTGTTGGAGCTCAGAGTAGTGTATTATGCAATGCTCCAAGCACATCATCTTTTACAAGGTCGGTCGATCCGAGTGCCATCCGACAATGCCACGTCTGTGGCACATATAAACAAGCAGGGTGGCACAAGAGTCGTGCAGCAATGAAAGAAGTGAGTCGGATTCTGCTCTGGGCGCAAACACATGCAGTCGCCATTTCAGCCATATTTATCCTAGGAGTAGAAAATTGGGAAGCCGACTATCTCAGTCGGCAGGATGTGCATCAGGGAGAATGGTGTCTCCATCCTCAGATGTTCCAATGGTTGATTTGGCGCTGGGGTCTTCCTCAAGCTGACCTGATGGCATCCCGACACAACCATCAACTTCCACTCTACATTGTAAGGACTCGAGATCAAGCAGCAGCAGGGGTGGATGCCCTGACAGCTCCCTGGCCCTTCCAGAACGTTTATCTCTTCCCTCCATTCCCATTGTTACCACGAGTATTGCAACGTATATGGAAGGAGAAGGTAACGACCCTTCTCATTGCCCCGGATTGGCCATGTCGAGCATGGTACACGACACTGACTTCTCTCTTGGTGTACGAGCCGTGGCCTCTTCCTCTTCAGGAAGATCTTCTCAGCCAAGGCCCTTTCGTCTTCACAGACTTAAAGCGGCTTCATTTCACGGCGTGGCTACTGAAAAGTCCATCCTGAGGCGGGCGGGTATTCCAAGAACTATAATACCCACCATGATTTCAGCCAGAAAATAAGTGACTTCAAAACATTATCATCGTATTTGGAGATCATATATATCCTTGTGTGAAGGAAGAGGAGTTTCCACCACCATGTTTAAGAAGGCTAGACTTTTTTTATTCCTACAGACTGGCTTGTCTTCAGGTTTACGCTTAGGTTCCTTTAAAGTACAAGTATCGGCCTTATCCATCTTTTTCCAAAAAAGACTTGTCTTGTTGCCGAAAGTTCAGACTTTCTTTCAAGGAGTTTTCCATTTGCAACCCCCTGTCCAACCTCCAACGGCTCCGGGGGACCTCAACCTGGTCCTAAATTTTCCCTGTTCTTTGGTGTTTGAACCATTGGAAGAAGTAGATTTAAAGTACCTATCATGGAAAACTGTTATTCTGCTAGCCTTGGTTTCAGCCAGAAGAGTATCGAAGCTGGGTCGCACCAGTCTTTCTTTTCTCCCAAAGGTTGTGTCTACATTCCACATAAACCAGCCTATTGTGGTTCTGGCGTTTACAGTGGATCAAGGACCTGCAGTGCTTTGAATGTAGTCAGAGCCCTGAGGATCTACGTGGCCAGGACGGCTTCGGTTAGGAAATCAGATTGTCTCTTTATCTCTTACGATCCGGTGAGACGTGGTTGGCTGGCGTCAAAGCAGACTCTGGCTAGATGGATTCGGATCACTATCTGACAGGCATATGTGGCGGCAGCTCAGCGTCCGCCAACTTCCATTTTAGCGCACTCCACACACTCAGTGGGACCCGCTTGGGTGGCTGCTCGAGGGGTCTTCATTCAACAACTCTGCAGAGCAGCTACATGGTCGGGTCGACTTTGTCCGCTTCTATAGGTTTGATACCTTTGCGGATTCTGCTGCGCAGTTTGGTCGTCAGGTTCTTCAGGGTTCTTAGCGCTTTCCCGCCCGTGCTGGGAGCTCTGGGAAGTCACCACTGTCTACGCTCCAGTGACACCTGGTGGATGAAGGAGAAAACAGGGATTTTTGTACTTACCGTAAATCCTTTTCTCCGAGTCCACAGGTGTCACTGGATGCCCACCTCGGCGCTGTTGCCTTTTTTCTAGTTACTATGTTTAGAACCTGACCTTTTGGGTTTTTCTTCCTGCTTAGAAAAAAATTGTTCCATTTTTTGATGGAAAAGTGTGTTGTGTGGTTATGAATGGTTTCTCAGTGTCTTTCTCACTGCCGCCCAGTGTTTTATATAGTTTTTTTCAAATTCTGCCCCCCCCCCCCCGCTGTCCTCCTGCACAGTGCTGCACTATACTGACGCCTGTCGCCAGCTCTCTTCCAGCACCTGATGTGGCATCGCAGATAGCATGCGACATCGGGAGCTGTAAAAAAGCACCTTGAGCACCATAAGATGCAATCGGATGTGATGGGCATATGTGTATGGTCATCATTACTAAATAACAAACATCAATTAATCTGTAACCAAGTGGTATATTGTTATATGTAACCAAGTGGTATATGTAATAAAAATCACATTCAGCACTAAATGGTTTCTGTATACTGTAATATGTACTGCTACTGTATTGTTACAAATGGCAGCAAACTATGTTATCAAATGTAATGCTAACCTCATATCTCTATATACATATAAATATAGTGAACATTTTTTGCTGAAATACAAAGTCAATACTTTCTTAATGTTGCTAACGTGCATCATTCAGGGCCGTCTTCGGGCTCATAGCCACAGTGTTTTCCTTCCGCACAGATCAGATGCTTTTCAATAATTCAGAAAGTGACGACTTTGATGCTAATTGACGCTAATGGCAAAACAATGGTAGCGTTAATTGAATATTTTGTTTTTGAAGTTCATCGTTTGGAGTGGGAATTGTGTAGCTTTCCAGCCCCGGAAACATGACACTACTATTAAGAATCTTGGCTTGTTGGATGCAGATAAATCATGTTTAATATCTTTTGTCTATAAATAATGTAAAGCAATGGATTATATGCACAGTGAAACTAAATATTTGGAATTGTTAAATTAATGAAACATTAGGAAAAGTGAAAATATACAGAGTAATAAATAATAGATGTATCTGGGCAGGTATGTCCTTCCTACAAACAATTTTATTATGAACTTTTTTCTTAAGACTCCAGGAAACTAAGCTTGTACATAGAGTTCTTGGGAGAATGTACCATGATCATCGCTTACATGAGATGAGGCAAGCACTTCTTAGATAGCGATATGTAGGAGGTGGCCAAAGGAGCTTATAATCATCTCAACCTCCTCTTATACACCCTAGCCGTCAATCACCTCTGCTATTCCAACTAACTAAAATATGTGTGCAGTCATAGGTTACTGATGGGTGCCAATATCATTTTCTTGCACCTGTTCTAAGGGGTGTGGCTAACCAGGGTTGCTCACATCTAGGGAAGCCAATCTCGGGGCATTTTTTCAATCCCGGGATTCGGGATTGAAAAATGTTCAATCCCGGGATTGGCTTTCCTAATAAAAAAAATGCCCTGGCTGCCCTGCATTTACTTACATTTGCAGGGGCAGCAGAGTGCGCTGTCAGCTTCAATACTGCTGGGTTGCTGGGTGTGAGGACAGCGCATTACCCTGGGTGGGCTGGCGCGCTGGCTAGCTGGGCAGGCGGGTGGCGCGGCTTCATACTGTCGGCGTGAATGAGCTCTGCCTGTGCAGCGTGACCTCTGATCTCGTCACGCTGAGAGGTCACGCTGCGCAGCACTGCTCTGCCGGTTCCGGGAGAAGCCGAGCATGCGCAGTCTAATCCCGAAATCCCGGGATTGGAAACTCCAATCCCGGGATTGAAATCCCGGCGTTTTGGGGGCCAAATCCCGGGATCCCGCGGATCCCGATCCCGGGATTGGCCACCCTTCTCACATCCCATTGGGAATACCAGATCCCTGAGTAAATGCTGCACTGTTGAAGGGGTGTGACCACTCCATCATGGAGGGTGGCTGGTACTCTGAACCTTTACATCGACTTTCAGTACCTTCTACTACTCATACACTATCTGGAGGACATGAGGAATTAGTTGTATTACCAGTATAACCCCTCACTAGGAAACCAGGAACTATACATTCAATTTGTACAGTAAGTGTGATTGGCAAATACATGTAAGAAATAGCTAGGTGCATTTTGAGATTAATTTCCTTCTGCACATAAATTTAAAGAAAATAATTATGATTTAGATGAATGTATCCTTATTAACCCAATTGTGCAGTTATACGCCAGATACAGTGGCATTATCATAAAGCAATGTAAAGCTCACTTAGCTCTCCTATGAAATACAGTATAACTGGTTTAGCAACCACAGGGCCTTATTGTACACAGCAGCTGTGCTAATATATGTCAAATCTATTAGAAGCTGCCCACTGCATGCTTTTGTGATCTGCTGCTGTGCCAAAGATGGAACATCAGATTATCTGCATGAATATAGTACATCTGGTATCCCTTAAATTACTATGGATGACCAACAAATTCACTCTGTTGAAGCCAGTAAAACTGCATCCAAGGATGCAGACATAAGCCTCCACATGCCCCAGAAAACTCTGAAAACTAGGCCAACCTGCTCTCACCTCCCAGCAGCATATAAATCATACTGTGGTGTTTTGGGGGGTGTGGTATGGGACTCCGACAGTCGGGATCCCGACAGTCATTATCTCGCTGTCGGGATCCCGACTGCCCGGAGTCAGACAGCATGGCGAGTGCAAAAAAGCCCCTTGCTGGCACGGTGGCTCGCTACGCGATGGCTACGCGAGCCACCTATTCTATTCTCCCTCTATGGGGGTCATGGACCCCCACGAGGGAAAATAGCGGGTGGCCGTCGGTCACCCGGCTGCCGGCGTTTTGACAGTCGGGATGCCGACGTCGGGTAAATGACTGTCGGGACCCCGACTGTCGGGAACCCATCCGGCACCCGTTTTGGGAACTGCCCCAGATCCCAAAACATACCGCAGTTAGGCCCACAAAGTGTAATTGTGAGATTTGATGGGTCACATAAGTTAGACTGATTAAATATCAGAACAAATTATGTACAGAAACTACCATTACGTACAGCAGCGTTGCCTACCCTCACGAAATGGCCAGGAGGCTCCTGAAAATCGGTTCCCCATCCCGGGGAGGGGCTAAATATGCAAATTGCTCAATTTTGCCCCATTCCCTCTTAGAAGACCTGCAAATTGTGGGGTTTGCAGTACTGAAGGCGTGGCTTGAGGTCTAAATCAGGCCCCGCCCCCCGAAGTGCTGCTGACAGTCTCCTCTCCGGGCTTCTCTTGGAGAGGAGACTTTAAAAGTAGTCAAACCTGACGTACAGTAAAAGCATTTTATCAGTGCAGGCAGTGGCGTATTTATGAGTCCCAGGGGGCCCTACACCGCACATACTGCACCCATTTTTTAATACTTACCCCTCTGGAGTCCCACGATGAAGGAGCGCTTCTGAAATTGCCAGAAAAATACCTGTGGTGCCATTTTTTCAGAGCTCTGTTCATGCACAGTAGAGATTGAGCCAGTGCAGCTCTGTGGACAGGAGACATGACTGGGCCCGATCTGAGGAGGCTGCACACAGGCCTCCTCCTTTCTTAAAGCACCCCTGAGTGCAGGTCCATTTGCTATCAGTTCTTTAGCTTTTTAAATGTTTAAGATCTTATATATACAGTGCTTTAACCCCTTTGTCAACCTGATTGCTGGGCTCCTGAAATTGGTATCCCTGCAATTTGGTCTGAATCGGGCCCATTATGCACCTTTTGCATTTGGGGGGGGGGGGGGGAATTATTTAGAGCTTTTACATTCAAATTGGGTCATCAGTGCTATTCCTCTGCATCGGTTCTAAAGCACAATGATACTTATTGCTACATTAATTTAAATAAGGTTTCTTTTGGCCACTTATATGGAACCACTTGTAAAACACAATACATGAGCAAGCCCTGACACGTCCAGTATCAGTGTCTTTTCTTCAACAATTACAGTAGATCTTACTTATTGCTTAGGAACTGATCTACATTTTGGGTGCATTCATTTAATGACACACCTCTCTGGTGTAACAGTGGGCCTTATTCTGATCGGTGCGGCCAGGACCGTGCGTGCGAAACCCCGCCTTCCATACGGATCGCCAACTCCGTCCGTACGCGGTAAGAAGCTGGCCGAACGGACCGCACGTGTATTTTACATGGAATATGCCTCCTCCATCTCAGGGAACCTCCCCCAACATTCGATGGTCGCAGACCATCGAATGCAGGACCGAGTGCTCCACCAGCTCCCGCAACCTCAGACCACACGGACATTTCTCCGTGCAAAAGCAGGGATCTGGCCGGGCAGCTGACATCCGGCGATGTCATATGTCCGCCCCCTACACGTGCGTCACGGCCACATTACCATATGTACGCCCAGCGTTTGCATGGGAACGCCCATGAAACGCGGGGCGTACGCATATGGTAATGAGCCCAAATAGCCCTTCACGCCCCTCTCCACCCCCTGTTCGGAGTGTTCACATTTCATGCGGGATTTGGCCGTACGCCCCGCTCGCACATGCGCAGAGACGCCTCTGCACATGCGCAGACACAAAAAATCGGCGGGACGAACGCACGCGGACATTACCGCACCAACCAGAATAAGGGCCAGTATGAGGTCAATTTACCGAGATAGAAGTTCTATTAAAGATGGGATATTGCCCATAGCAACTAATCAGATTCTACAGGGGAAATTTACTAAGATGGGAGTTTTATTTCACATGGGATGTTGCTATAGGCAACCATTCAGAATCTACTTATTTATTTAGCACGTTCTAGAAAATAATAGACAGGATCTGATTGGTTGCCCATAGCAACATCCCATGTGAAATTGAACTCCCATCTTAGTAAATTCCCCCTACTTTTCTTATTAAGTTAGCACCTTCTAGAAGATAATAGATAGAATCCAATTGGTTGCTATGGGCAAATTTACCCCTACATGTTCGCACTTTTAGGTGCCACCTTTACAATGTACAAAAATAGATCTAAACTTTACATAGGTTTCTCTACCATGCACATGTTTTCTGTTCCTACATTACAAAAAAAATTTAGCTCACATTTGTCCAATAGCAAAAATGCATTCCAAAATACATTTATTGATACTATGGCCCTGATTCTGGTTGACTCACAAAAAATCCTTCTTTGTGCTGCTTTGCGAGCCAACTAACACCGTCCGCCGGTCGTGCAAATACCTGCTCCCACCCAGCTGGCCGCCGAATGTCCCCGCAGGCTTGCGTGCGTGGCCTGCGATTCTAAGTCACTCTCTGGTGACCTAGATTAGTGGCAGGCAGGCAGCTGACATCCAGTGACATCAGCTGTCTGCCCCCAGAAGTCAGGAAGCCTCCCCACGTTCGCATAGGGACGCCCAGCATTTTTCTGGACACACCCAGCGTTTTTGCATGTGAATGCCCCCAGTACGCCTCCTTCAACCCCTCCCCTGACTGCGAGCGCCTCTGTGACTAAGCAAGTCTCCAAGGGCGCCTGCAGAGTTGATCATTTGCAATGTAGCGTACCAACCAGAATGAGGGCCTATATGTGTTAAAAGGCAAAACCCCTCCTGCCAGTGAAGACAGGTGTCTTGCTAGCGATAGCACTTATAGCTTTACTCTATGGTGCAATGGATTAAGACTGCAAAAGGGGTAAAGTAATCCTCTTTGTGGTTGGAGGGCTTTGTGATCTTGGAACAGTAGAATATTAGTAGTTTTACTGACATGCTTTACTTGATCATCAAGTTTAACAATGTCGGTCACATGGCTCCTGCAGTATTTTAGGAATCCTAACACTCATCAAAGCATTCTCCTCCTCGTGACAGACTTGTCTTCAGCATGAACAGATTTGCCCTTTCACCTGTCACCTGCTGGCAGCATAACCAACTGTCTCCTCAATTCCAACAGAAACAGCCTGAGCTGTAAACAGGCAATAAATCGTATACAAATCAGATTTCTGCCCACATGCTTATGTGGCTGAATATAGAAAACTAGCCAGCTGCTCTCCTGACTTTGGGACTTATTTAGAGTTGGTAGAAAATACAGCTATAGGGTGCAAACGTGCACTCTGATATAACATGTTACGATGCAAAGGGTGCAAATTATTCTTATTATTTTCTCTTTGCGTGAAGGAAAAGTACTATTTGCCTTTACTTGTAACATAAATACTAAGCACCTTTATCTTCACATTTAGAGCAGGGGTGGCCAAACCGGTCCTCGAGATCTAACAACGGTCCATGTTTTTCAAAACACCTAGCTGGTGCACAGCTGTAGTCATCATTACTAATGCTGTGTACACATAGGGCGATATTAAGCACATATTGCTGGCAAATTGCCAGTAAATTGCATGTACTCATGGCTGTTAATCTCTCAACTTCACTTTCTCCTACCGCTCCTCCCCCTCCCATCCCATACCTATCCTGAGCCCTCGCCCCCACCCTCCCAAGGACCCCTTCTGTAATCCCAAAAACCTTATCCACATAAACACACAACTCACCCCCCCCCCCCTCTTTCCTATGCCCTATGGAACGCCAGATCCATCTGCAACAAACTCCCTGCCACCCATGACCTATTCATCTCTAGCGCATTCCACCTCCTTGCTATCACTGAGACCTGGCTCTTCACCTCTGATTCTGTCTCTCCAGCTGCTCTCTCCCATGGTGGACTCTCCTTCTCTCACACCCCCAGGCCTGATGGTAGCCAAGGTGGCGGTGTGGGATTTCTCCTCTCAGCCTCCTGCACCTACAGTGTCATTTCACCCTGAACCCTCTTTCCTCTTCTCCTCCTTGGAGTCTCACTCCATCCGTCTGTACTACCCCTACCATCTCCGTGTCGCTGCAATCTACCATCCCCCTGGCCCTATCTCCCAATTTCTTGACAACTTCACCGCCTGGCTCCCACACTTCCTCTCCTCTGACCTACCTTCTGTCATTCTTGGTGACTTTAATATCCCCTTGGATAACCCGGCCGATTCTAGCACTTCCAAACTCCTCTCTCTCTGCTCCTCTTTTGGCCTATCTCAGTGGACTACCTCTCCCACCCATATCCAAGGACACTCCATCGATCTCGTCTTCTCCCGCTCTTGTTCCCTCACTGACTACACTATCTCAGCTTTTCCTCTTTCTGACCATCACCTCATCTCCTTCTCCCTCACTGCTTCCCTCTCTCCCACCCCCCCTCCCAAGCGCATTGTCTCACGGCATAACGTCAACACACTTGATATTGCTGCCTTCTCGGACATGCTGTGTCCTCTTCTCGCCCCAATCGCTGCCATGTCATGCCCCAACCTCGCCGCCTCCCGCTATAATGACACCCTATCTTCGGCATTGGACTCTGCCTTTGACACTGTTGACCACCCTCTCCTGCTCAACACCCTCTGCTCCTTTGGCATCACTGGCACGGTCTTCTCCTGGTTCACCTCATACCTCTCTGATCGCTCCTTCTCTGTCTCCACTCCGAGCTCCTCCTCTTCTACTACCCCGCAGCCAGTCGGTGTTCCTCAAGGGTCAGTCCTTGGCCCTCTCCTCTTCTACCTCTACACCACCTCAGCCTGGATGACCCAACGCTTCTTGAAACTAAACATGGCTAAAACTGAACTTCTAATCTTCCATCCCCCGAACATCCCCTCTTCTCCCAACTATCTCCATCAGCATTGGTGAAACCGAGATCACCTCCACCGACCAAACGTGTTGCCTCGGTGTCATCATTGACTCCTCCCTCTCTTTCACCCCCCACATTCGTGATCTCTCACAGACTTGCTGCTTTCACCTCCGCAACATCTCGCGCATCAGACCATTCCTCTCCACTGACGCGACCAAAATTCTCATTCACTTTCTTGTCACCTCCCGCCTTGACTACTGCAACATCCTTCTCTCCGGGCTACCTCTCACCCGCCTTGCCCCTCTCCAATCCATTCTTAACGCCGCTGCTAGGCTCATCTTCCTCTCCCGCTGCTCTACCTCTGCCTCCCCCTCTGGCTCCCCATTCCTTTCCGAGTTCTATTTAAACTCCTCACCACCACCTACAAGGCTCTCTCCTCCTCCACCGCTCCTTACCTCCCTTCACTGATCTCTATCCACACTCCCTCCCGTCCTCTTCGCTCTGCCGCCGACCGCCGCCTGACCTCTCACCTAATCACCTCCTCCCACTCCCATGTCCAAGACTTCTCTCGCGCTGCTCCCCTGCACTGGAACAACCTCCCGCCACCCATCAGGCTTTCTGATTCCCTTACCTCCTTCAAGCGCTCCCTCAAAACCCAATTCTTCCGACTAGCCTATCCCTCCTTCTCCTCCTAACCTCTTTGGCTCCTCCTATCCTGCCTACCCTTTTCCTCCATCTGTTCCCATCCATTCCGACTTATCCTATTGTTTTTCATTCGTCCACCCACCTCCTTTTAGTCTGTCAACTCTTATGAGTAGGGCCCTCCTTCCTCACATACTCACCCTACCTATTTACCTCACTAGTGCTTCTGCCCTGTTCTTCCCTTCCTCTACTTCATCTTCAGTCTCCTCGACAATTTCGACACCTACTTCAGAACTGATGCTGATTTTAGTTTGTTCTACCAGCAATACCCCTATTTATGCTGTACTTTATCATCACACCCTGTACGTTACCTTGTAATTAGTTTTTTGTTTGGTATGTACGGCACTGGGGAAACTTTGTGGCACCTTATAAATAAACAAACTACTATGTACTGTGGGTGATAAATTGCCAGGTGCGCACTCCCGTGTTCAGCCACTAATGGTCGCTGGTCACAGGAGCATGCTCCAGAGGCACCAGCAAACCCCTGCTCAAAGTCCTCAAGCAATGTGGCCCAGTAAGCCCATGCGTTAAGATGGCCCTGTGTAGGGGCACCTCTTCAGCAGCAAGGCATCCCTTGAAATTATTTGCATGTTACAACTATGTAAGTACAGTACAGCTTATTGTGCTTTATAGTGAAAGTGCAACATACAGTTCATTCAATAAAATGGAAACATATGTAATTAAAACATTTGTTTAATTTTTTTCTGCAGAGTTTGCGTTCAAATTGTTCAGTGCATCTTCTGCTTACATCACATGACTTTGGTGTGCACCAAAAAAAACATTTATTGTTTTGAAAATGAAATGACTCATCCAACCTCTCCTAACCAATATATTTCACATATAAAATTCTCATGAGTAATGTGTACCTATTGCTTACACACAGTTGAGGCAGCCATTTTGTTTAAAAATAAACCAAACATTTCTGAGGACACAGTTTATTAGTTAACTATGCACAATGTATGAGATTCCCTTGTGATTTCACTAGTTTCTAATGGGGCCATGGTCTACAGAATGGCTGCCTTGGTTTTTATGTAAACAACAGAAGTACTTATTAGGGATTTATCACAACAAAGCAACAATAAAGTAACATTCTATTTAAAAACATACATATTATATTAGACATTTATTCCTGAAATGATTACTATTTTACTTTATAGTATGTTCAATCTTGCTGTTTCTTCCTTTGCCAACCGGGGATGTTTAGGTACAATTTAGCATGAACTGGGATTGAATTGTTCTGCTGAGGTGCAAAGTACTGGTGGCATAATCTCTGACTTCCCCTTTTGCTTCCCCAATCTGCTGAATACCATTTTCTGCTATATTTGTACATTTGCCTTTTGCCATTATAGTCTATGACTGGAGTTGGGATGATGACAGTCAATTAGTTTTGCTGTATAATTTTGGTTGTGGAAGTACTAGGAGTACTTAAATCCAAAATTCTGCTAGAGAAAAAGATGAACTCTTGCAAACATATTTGCATGTCTCCCCTGATTGCCAATAATATTTTATTTTAATGGCAGACACATCCACTATGACTTTGTGGAATAGTCTTAAACAATAACATTAACAATAACATTAATTATATTATAATGTCATATTGTAGTAAAAAGTCAAAAGGTCAGTAACAATATACATGCAAACTACTGAATACTTGCATGATGGACACAGCAAGAGTACATTGGTTTTTTTTCTGATGTCCATTTAAAAAAAAAAAAAAAGTTTAGGTTTCTCGAAATATAAAAAAAATATTTGATTGTAAGAATATGTAATGTAGTTGGACACTTCTACTTCTTTTACATTTTATAGATCAATGTTTAACTGTTTGAACAGAATAATTTTACATATAACCATTTAGAAATGCAGATTTGCCCAAATTAAAGTGTAAACGTTCACTCTCAGCCAAGTATCCTTCATCTGATTTAAAGAATTCACCATATTGAAATTCAGAATAACTATTTACAAATCACAGTAACATCCATTTCAGGCCAGACTCCAAACATCTTCTGCAGCATCTAAAAATACATTTTCCTAGATCCAATTTGATATTTGTCTTCCCCACTATAGTGGTGATGTGAAATCTACACAGAAGCCACGACATGTGTTGCAGTTTCAGCCTTCAATCGATAATCCCAAAATGGCTGCCTTGGAAAGTCCATGAATTGTGAAGAGTACACACCTCCATTTGCCATGAAGTAGTCTTCTGAATAAATCTTCCGGCACTCTTGGATCATGTTAGAGATTTTATGGTGTATAAAGTGCTTTGCATATTTTTCGGTTCCTGAAAAAGGAATAAACATGAATATACAGATTAGCTCTTTGTGTCATTTGACATTGGTTTTAATTCAAATAATGATCTTTAAACACCAAGAATTTTTTATTTATTATCAGTTATTTTTATAGCACACATTCCGCAACGCTTTAAAGAACAGTTTTTACTCACTCATTTTACCATTAATAAAAATATATATATATTAATGTATTATACAATTCAATACTATGGAGAATTACAATTGTTTAATTATACTGACCTAATTTCTATTCAGTATTATATGAATAGGGACTGGTCTAGTCAAAAGCTAAATTGTAAGTTCCTTGGAGCAGGGCCCTTATTCCAGGGTCATTTTCCAGGGTGGGCCCCCTCATTTTATCAGTAGGTTGTGGCATTTTTACGGATTATCGGGGATACATACATTCCTGCCACCTCCCCCCACAACCACCAAACCTAAACCTCCCACAGGCTGACTCCCTCCCACAGCTTAACTGTGCCCTCCACAACAAACCCCTCCTGTGTAATAATCTGTCCTGCTGCACCTAAACCTAATGTCACTTGACTTCCCCCTTGATCTTTAATCTGCACCACAACCTAAATGGGTGTACACATGGGGTCGGGCTGGGAGATTTTGACTAAGCAATTTAGCTTAGTCAAAATCAAGATGTAGCCACCAGAGATAGCCGATTGCTATCCCCAGCCATTAGCCCATGTGTCAGGCCAAATTGTGCAGTGTCTAGTCAAACTTGACTTGCCTGCATAGTCTATGTGGCCGGGCGATGGCGATGCCACGGAGCTGCGCATCACTATCACCCACGGTGTACACACGGGGTAATTCTGGCTAACCTCGTAGGCTATTTTGACTATTTAATCATAATCACCTAGCCAAATCACCCCATGTGTACACAGCTTAACTGTCTTCCCACATCTTAACGAGCCCAGCCACAGCCTTACCATTCCCCCACCCCGACAGCCTTACGTTCCCAAAAGCCTCATATGTCAAGATTAAAAGAGGTGCTGGGGGGGGCGTGGCCTAGCGTTAAGAGAGACAGGACGTACACAGCCTGGGCTCCTGCCTAAATCACCCCAAAACACAGATAAAACCTGCTCCAGACTGCCCCACAGTGCCTGAGGCTCAAGCCCCTGTCCTGGGAGACCCTCCGATCAGAGGTGAACAGCGCTGCGGAGCCGGGGGTAGGAGTAATCCTGCCCTGCGGGTTGCGGCCTGTGCCTCACTGAAGCCGGGGACTAAATTACTACCAGCAGCCGGCTCCCGAGCTCCGGGACCCGCGAGCGGCGAAATCGGGACTCCTGAAGGTGCCGCTCGGCACAACAAGGTTAGCGGTGCTCCCCCCTCCCTCCCTGACATCCCCCCCCTGCACTGGTGCTACCTGCACGCCGTGGGGAGCTTGGAACTCCGGCGTCTCTCCCGTTCATCTGTCCCGGCGGCCATCTTGGAATCGTGTGTGCAGAGACTGCACACACGTTACCAGACCAGCTACAACCAGGCTGATAACCGGACACCTTGGAGCTGAGTGAGGGATCCCAGCCTTGCCCTAGCAGCAGCCCAGTCCCCCTAATCAAGCCATATTAATATATATTAATATAAATAAATAAATAAGGGGGGCGTGGCCTGGAAGTGCAACTAGCAGGACACGTCTTGCACAAGCTCCTGCAATAAAGCCCTAAATAACCCCTATCGGCACTCCTAAAGACCCAGCAACTGCCTGAATCCAACACCCCTCACCCCGCTACCACCACAACTCGAGGTGAGGGTTCAGCGGAGGCAGAGGGAGAAGAAATCCCACCTTTTGGGTTGCGGCCCCAGACTCCCTTGAAGCCGCGGACAGAAGTGAGCGTCCTGTGGCCGGAAGCTGTGCTCCGTGACAGCGAGGAAGCCGGGCCCCGGGGCTTGGTGGTACGGCGCTAACCTAGTCCCTGATAGGGAAAAAGGAAATTAAACAAATAACTAACCACTCACTCGGTGAGGATTATCATCAAAGTGTACCACACTACCTGTCACCCACGACTGGGCTACTACACTGTTGGCACTCGAAACTAATACACTGGGGATCAGACCCCATGACCATGACCTGATCGAGTTGGATGTGTGTCTGACGATATAAGACATTGACAGGCCACGGGGGGAGCCATGCGTTGAACCACCAAAAGACATAGCCTAGTCTGGACAAAGGGCCATCAAACCCCATGCTGACCACTTCCACATGACAAAGCGACGCCGCAACAAACCAGTGGTGCAGACCCCAGCGAGACCATCACAAGTACAAGCCTTCTGCTCCCTGTTTGGAACTGTTACCCCAGACCCTGCTGCAACAGTGACAACTGCCCCCGCAATCCCTACGAGTTCACCCACAGACGGCCCAACAACGGCACCTCCTTCTGTTCCCAAGCCCAACACCACAATGGAAAATTCTGATCTTTCAGCTATACTCTCCAAACTAAAGGAGATTCCAACCCGCCAGGAAATGCAACAGGACCTACTCTCCACAGAAAAAAGGATTCAAGAATCTATGCAAGCCCACATAACAACCATCAAGGCAGACATCAAACACGTAGCAAATAGAGTGGTCCTGTTGGAAGAACAAAGCGAAGATGTTGACACCCGCCTATCCGACCTTCACGACTTGGTATCCCGCCAATCCAAGGCACTGCTAGAGATGGGTCGCAGGCTAGACGACGTCGATAACAGAGGGAGAAGAAACAACCTGAGAGTCAGGGGTATTCCTGAAGACGTCATGCCATCAAACATTGAAAACGCCTTGACGAAAATTTTCAATGAACTCACCGGCTCCGACCCAGAATACCAGTTAATTTTCGACAGAGCACATCGTGCCCTAAGGCCCAAGGGAGCTCCGTCAGAGAAACCCCGCGATGTCATATGTAGACTTCATTACTTCCAAGAAAAAGAGGAAATTCTCAGAGCTGCTAGACGTTCCCCAGTCATCAACTTCAACGGCCACAACATCCAAATATACCAGGACCTCTCCTGGTCTACCTTACAGCAGAGACGCTTACTCCGACCCATCACAGAAGAGCTCAAGAAACACGACATCAGGTTTCGCTGGGGTTTCCCGATGAGTATTCACGTAAACCACAAAGGGACATCAGCCATTCTTCAGGACCCCGACGACGTGGAAGACTTTTGTGCAGCCTTAGGCATCACTGCCCCTCCACTACCTAATTGGCTCGACCCAGCTGAACTTTCCACCCAACCTAAACCTCGCAGGGAGCGATGGCAATCAGCGCACAGAGTCAAGAGGAGAGTTCCAACGAGAAATCAAAGAGACACTCCGGCCGCCGGTGAAAATGATCAAATACAGCAAATACCGAATCCAGCGGACACCCCCGTCGCAGACACGTGAATATGTATTGTTCCCCCCATTGTCCCATGATACATACAATGTCATTAAGCTATATGTTTGCCGTTTTGTTAGGTGATAGGTATATTTGTTTCCTCATGAAACACTAGTTACAGTACTGGTCCAGCATGGGTTCTTTCTCTAGTTAATCGGAGAACGTGATATGCTTTGTTAGTTCCTGGATCTTATCCAGTTCCGCACTTAGCGAGGCTTAGCATAAGCTACCATTAGAATCACTATTGGTTAAGCCAACGTCCTCCCCTTACGCTAGCCCTACCTATACGCCAGTTCTAGGTGTTTAAATGTTAAATGTTCATTCTGGGTGGTTTGCCCTGGTTCCCCCGAAACCCCCCCTGCTCTGCTGTACACAAGTAGAACATGGGATTCCGACGGACTCCCCTGTCTAAAAATGCAGAGAATATCTCTTTTCTAGATTCCAACTGTTATACGTATAAGAAGTTAAGTTTTCCCCTTACCTCCCCTTCCACATGTGCTTCACCTAAACTTCCCCCTCCCCCCTGCCTCTTGAGATGTGATTTCATAGGACAAAGATGTTGTGGCTCCAAACACCATGGCTAATTTAAAAATAATATCTCTAAATGTGAAAGGTCTCAATATCCCTGAAAAGAGATCCAGAGTTCTCCACTCAATGCACACTGAGAAAGCCGACGTGGTATTTCTACAGGAGACACATTTCAAAAGAGGGGCTGCCCCGAAACTTTACTCCCGACACTTCCCTGTGAGCTATTGTAACGACTTTACTGAAGCCAAATCTAAGGGAGTAGCCATTCTCTTTTCTAAAAATGTTATCCTGTCTGAAATAACAGTAACTCCTATTGGGGACGGTAGGGGGTTGTTGGTTAAGGCTACTATAGCCAATCAAGTCTTCACATTTCTCAACCTATACCTCCCAAATAAAGGCCAGATTCGCTTCCTAAGGGAAGCACTTGAATCAGTGGAGCACACAATTGAAGGAGTATTGGTGACGGGAGGAGATTTCAATTGGGCTATAGAACCCTCAATGGACGCGACAAATTCTCAGACTAAAACTTCTAGCAGAGACCTAAGACGCTTTAAGACCCTTTTACACGATTTTCAGTTAATAGATACATGGAGACTTTTGCACCCTAGAGATAGGGACTATACGTTTTACTCACACCCTCACAATTCTTACACGCGAATAGACTACCTCTGCCTAGACCACAGGTCTCTGGACCTCCTCATAGATGCCTCCATTGGGCAGATAGTTGGATCTGACCACGCCCCAATCACCCTTACCCTGACACTACTACATCCCCCTACTCGCCACTGGAACTGGCGCTTCAACGAACAATTCCTAAGGGAAGATGACTGTCGGAAGCAGCTAAAAGACGCAATAGACGACTATATAGGCACAAACTCGACAGACGATGTTTCCCCCGTCTCAATTTGGGAAGCACATAAATGTGTAATCCGTGGCAAATGCATCCAAATAGGCTCCTACCTCAAAAAGAAAAAAGCAGAATGCAGAGAGGCGCTGCTTGCTAAAATCAGGAACTTGGAGTTGATGCATAAATCCTCCCTGACACCCGACATATTCCTAGAACTCCAAGAAGCCAGATCATCGTTGAATAGCTTATTAAATGAAAGTACACGTAGGGCCTTCCGCCGCTGTAGACATAAACACCATAGATGGGGTAATAAACCTGGTAAACAACTAGCAAGAGCGCTGCGTGCCCAGAGATCCTTAACTTATATAAAAGAAATGAAGGATACTGAGGGTACGCTACATGCCAACAATTCCAAGATAGCTGAGATCTTCCATAATTACTACACAAACCTCTCCTCCCAGAGGCCCCCCAGGGACACACTAGCACACGAACAAGACATACAAACATACCTCAGAGACATACACTTCCCTACCCTCCCTACTGACCTAGCGACTGCACTAAACGACCCCTTCACAGACACAGAACTACAACTGGCCTTGAATTCAACCCCGTCGGGCAAAAGCCCAGGGCCAGACGGCTTCCCTATAACATACTATAAAGCATTCCAGAATAAACTTCTACCTCTCCTATTGCGTGCCTGCAACGCAATTTCCCCAGAGGCTCCCTTCTCTAGCCAATCCCTTAATGCCCACATAACAGTCATACCGAAAGATGGCAAAGATCCAGCACTCCCCTCTAGCTATCGACCCATCTCCCTACTAAATGTAGATGTCAAGCTCTACGCTAAATTAATAGCAAACCGTCTGTCCCCTTTGGTGCCCTTAGTGATACATCCAGATCAGGTGGGGTTTGTCCGAGGGAGAGAAGCAAGGGATAACACCATTAGGGTCTTTGACCTGATCGCTCACGCACAGTCCTCTAATACCCCCTCCATGCTCCTTTCCACCGATGCCGAGAAGGCCTTTGATAGAGTGGACTGGAAGTTCATAGAAATAACCCTGAGACACATGGGTTTGAGCGACTCATTCCTACATAAAATACTTGCCCTCTACGTATCGCCCTCGGCTCAGGTAAGAATCAATGGCATGCTATCCAAATCAGTGACCATCTCAAACGGGACAAGGCAAGGATGTCCTTTGTCTCCTTTGATATATGTTATCTGTATGGAGGCCTTGGCGAGAGCGATTAGAGGAAACCCAAACATAAATGGATTAACTGTGGGGAAAGTGAATCATAGACTGGCCCTATTTGCGGACGATCTCCTGGCGATTATAACAAACCCCGTAATATCGCTTCCAAACCTCATGGCGGAATTCTCCCGCTTTGGGAGATTATCGAATTTCAAAATTAATTATACAAAATCCACTGCTTTGAATATCTCCCTCCCAGCCGATACCATGACGGCTTTAAGCTCACAATTTCCATTTTCCTGGCATCCGTCCCACATTAAATACCTAGGTATCTCTATCCCAGCTTCCCTACGGTCAACAGTGTCCCTCAATCATGCCCCACTACTGCGAACCATTCGTAGAGAAATGTCACAGTGGGCTACTCAGAAATTCTCGTGGCTGGGTAGGATGAACATTGTTAAAATGAATATCCTGCCCAGGTTTCTCTACCTTTTCCAGACTGTCCCATTGAAACTGCCCGCCCAATACATTGGAGACGCGCAGAGGGCGATAAGCCGATTTGTCTGGGGAGGTAAAAGACCCCGGTTTAAGCACTGCTACCTCTACCACAGAAAATCTAGGGGGGGCCAACAACTCCCCATGCTGCAAGCCTATTATCAGGCCTCAGTCCTAAATAGAGTCCTGGACTGGTCAAGGGCGGACACAAGCACTAAACAGTGGGTCGACCTGGAGATACGCTCCTCGGCCTTGAGGCTCCAGGTGGTTCCCTGGCTTACGAACATAACACGCTCTAAACATCCCACGGTTGACCCTACATTAGCTGTATGGAAAACCATCCGATATAAGCTTGGCCTTTCCTCCTCTGACACCCTACTACTCCCCTTCATCGACAACCCAGACTTCCCCCCGGGGACCACGAGAGGGGTGGCCGCCAACTGGCAAAGTAAGGGGTTAACTAGGGTGATAC
Source organism: Crinia signifera (assembly GCF_055691185.1). Lineage (NCBI taxonomy): Eukaryota > Metazoa > Chordata > Amphibia > Anura > Myobatrachidae > Crinia > Crinia signifera. Next base: position 182,202,011 of record NC_139222.1, on the reverse strand, counting down.
ATTTAATATCAGGCGGAAACGTCAAACCTTTCTCAGACTTAAAAACAGAAAAGAACTTGCCTCAGACGGACTCCTGGTTCTACTTTCAGACGCGGCACTATATCCACTCGAGGAGATCCAATGCAGCATTAAAAAAAGAGCCTACGCCATTTGAGGTATTGTGCTCCCACCCCTCAGATCCCGTGCATGTGGTCTCAGCAATCTACAAGATTATCTTGCAGGGCCACTTTACTGACCTCCCCTCCTTCTGCAAGGCATGGGACCTAGATCTCGCCTCTCGGGGAATAAAAATAAACTGGGAGAAACACTGTGAAAACATGGCCCAGTGCTCCACGAGTCTAGAGGTTGTGGAAACGCAATACAAACTGCTAACCAGGTGGTACAGATGCCCCCCCCTGATACATAAATTCTTCCCTTCGGTGTCCCCCCTTTGCTGGCGCTGTGGCCAGCAGAGGGGGACTCTGATGCATATATGGTGGGAGTGTCCCAGGATCACGACCTTTTGGAAAACGGTTATCCAATTCTCCTCGGAAATCCTGGGTTTCCAAGTACCCGAGGGGCCTGATTTCTGGTTGCTCTCCCACACCACTATGCCTCCGGCAAAATACAAGCGCTCATTATTAAAACACCTTAACAATGCGGCGCGGGCGGTGATACCAGTCCATTGGAGGTCCACAGACCCACCTACTCCATGGGAATGGTTTCAAAGATTAGATTTCTATAGTGCCATGGAAGACATATATTATTCGGCTTTAGACAAACAATCGGCCTACACGGCTACGTGGTTACCTTGGCTTGAATTTAAATCGTCCTCAACATACAAAAACCAAGTACCGGCTGATATGCTCCGACTGTGACCTGTATTCAAATACACCCCTTCATATAGAGACTGAGACACAATAGAACCAATAGCCTCAATTCGCTCGAACTAAATAGCACCACTCTCATGCAACCCTCCCTTCCCCCCCCCCCATCCTAATTCTTTCCCACTTCTCTTGACCCCCTGTTTTGCCCACTTACGGATACCTCCTATTTGTCTTTGTGGCAAAGTTTGTTAGTAGAAATTAAAGAATAGATTAGACTAAATGGCGATACAAAACCCATTATCTTCCTCGCATTTTTTTTCCCTTCCTTGTTACTGAAGCGGAATCGCTATTGCCAAGATTTGCTGAATTGTAATTGTACATTCCTGTCACATTGCAACATTTAACCTGTCTAATCTGTTGTATCCACAACTGTTTGTACTGTTTTCTTTTATCCACATATGTCTGTACTGTTTTCTTTTGTCAACATTTAAAATCAAAATAAAGAATATATAAAAAAAAAAAGAGGTGCTGGACTATCAGGTGCCAGATAATCTATGTTGTACCTTGACTAATAATAATAATATGATATCATAGTGCAAAAGTCATATCAATAATGTCAGCTTCTAAAAGAAAAAACTTTACTTATATGTTAGTTGGGAGCCAACTAAGCAATTTGCTTAGTTTTCCATGCTTGCCACACTATATAAAATCAACTCCATGCCGACATACATAGTGTGGGTATGAGCATACTAACTATAGTGGGCACCCAGCTTACATATAAGTACCGAAAAACCTTAACTGTAACACTGAACAAAAAGCAGGGTCTTAATTACAGTACATTTAACTTTCTTCTGCCATGATTGCAGGAGAAGGTCATTCGAAAAGAGAAGGTACATGTGGTGATTATAATCATCCTGATGATATATATCATTGGTCTTTTGGTAGATTGCGCAGTATGTATGCACTATATCATTTGAGTGTGAGTTCAAGGGAAATGTTGATAATATCCTGTCGTTTGCACATTGTATAATGTGTACCCAGCTTGAGACTGCATATCAGAGGATGGTGGAACCTTTTTTTTTGCCCTGACCGGGGCCTATCCAGGGCCTGGGTAAGCCCAATGATTGTGCCTTACACCAACTCCTAAATATGCTAACTGATATTGATGATAAAGGTTGGTATATACAGTAATAACATTAGTTACATTTTTGTGGCTTATTTTTCAAAGTATTGTAAAAGTTTGATGATTGCATGCATAGTTTGTATAAAGGAGGGGGAAACATACAATATTACTTTAAGGACAGGTAAGAATTTATGCAATTCATGAATTTTTTTCTGTTTGAGATACATATAATTACACAAGTCAGTAATCAGTGAAAGTGTTAAAAGGTGCAATTACAGTAGATTCATGGGTGCAGCTATTTTTATAACTTTGTGAAGCAGGTACAGTATAAAGTGATAGAAAAATTAACTGTGGTTTTTTTATGTTTACGTGTAGACAAAGCCTAAAGGATTGTAGTAATCCCTAAAGTATTTTACAGTATGTAAGGCCAACTGGCAAGTCAGTCTGTACTCAAAATAAGCAGTCATCAGTGGCTGAGCAAATAAAGGAGACAAGCCTAATTAGTGTACTAATAGACTTATGTCTCTGCTGATGAGTACTGAGACACAGCAGATCATGATGTTTGCAGAAACGTGCATAATTATGTGAGTAATAGGAGTATAACATTAACTGTACATTACGCATACACTTAGCAGTATAACACAGAGAATTATTTGTTTGTTCTAAACAAGCTACAGTCAGCCCGTTTCCTGTTCTCAGCAGCCTTACTGTCTGTCACAGATAATGGAGCAGATGTATGAAGCAGTGATAAGGGAGAAATGAGCCAGTGGAGAAGGTGCCCCTGGTAACCAATCATTACTGAAGTAAAATCTAATTTGCATACTATAAAATTATACCAAGCAGCTGATTGGTTGCCATGGCTCACTTCTCCTACCTTCCCACGGCTTCAAACATCTGCCCCATGCTCACACTAAAGCAGGTATGAGTAATGTGTGTCCAATATGGTGGTTTTAAAGAGAATCTGTTATTTTTGAAAGCAGATAATGGTCTTTTCACGTAGTGTCTTGTTTAATATATATATAGATCGTAAAAATAATATTGTACCCCAATACTTCGTCGGCCCATAAAAGAGCTTGAGCATGCTGAATGTTAGCTGTCAAGGATCATTCTTGCTCCTGTGTGTGTGTGTGTGGGGGGGGGGGGGGGGGATGGTTCTATCAAGTTTGGTCTTTCATGTGTATTGGTCCATTACTGGTTTAACCACATTGCATATTATTCTGCAGCTTTTTGACTATATCAGATTGCTGTCTGTATAGGGATAATAAATAATGTGTGCTTTACTTATTGACTGCAATACTAGGTGCAAAAACATCAGAATAGATGCCAGTTACTGGCTTGTATAAGTGCAAAGCTTAGTAGTTAAGAGTGTTATCTGACCGCACGTCATTTTCTATTATTATATTTTTCAATAATTTATATTTTACTTTTATTTTTAGAAAAATGTAGTGATCTGAAATCTTTGTATTATGTATTTTTAAAAAGTACCACTTTTCCTGTGTAATAAAAGTGAGGGCCATTTATGGATTTTCTATCAATTCAGAGTATAAGATCAAACAAGTGATTTCCTTCATGAAATTCATTATTCGGGGTATGTTATTAGTTACCCAAAAATGCAAACAAATTATAGATTTTTTGCCGTTAATGTCACACCTGTCAGCCTGTCACGCGGGTAAGAATGATACATCACATTGCTTTGTGATTCTCTTCCCAGATGGAAAAAAATGACTTAACCTGAATAATGTCAACTGTTCAAATATAATTCAAAAGAAGGAATTTCTGTGCTGTTGACTGGTGCTTTGTGCGTCATTGTTGATGGAATAAAGTTTTCCAGTGCATTAACTGTTTGGTAGTCAAAGCAACCTCTCAAATACCACCTGTGCTATTGATCCTCTGCAGTTATTATTTAAAATAGTGCACATTATCCGACAGGTGATATGTGAGCAGCAGCCATAAATAGTCCAAACTATCATGTGGGGTGATGTGGAAGTGCACAATCGATTATATTATCAAAGAAGAGACTGAAGCTAATGCCCTAGATATTTCTTCTATGGTGGGATTTCTCTCTCTCTCTCTATCTATATTGTGCAAAAAGATGACCACAGGCTTCTGTAGGCAATGTCACCTTTGCAGAGCTTGATACATATAGGGAATGCGGAAAACCTCAGAAAACGTTCCTTTTTAGATGTTTGACTGAATTTCAGTGTAAGAAGATTTGAGCCTGAGTTTAGAGCTAAGAATGTGGCTGAGGTGCCAAGTGGTAAGGAATGACTATTATTGGACCTTTCCCCCCACTTCTAATCTGTGAAAATAGCAGAGAGAAATGGGCGCATGCGCCAGATGCACGAGATCATAAGTGTCCCCTCTAGGGCATCAGATGTCACATTGTTAGCCATGGTGTACATTATCAGCTTTTTATTTACTCTTTACATTGTCATTTAATGTACCTGAAGACCGGTACTCATATCCTGAAACTATAATATATATTTTTGAATTGCCTTAGTAACACTTGTAAAATAACTTAAAATGTAAGGATAGGAGTTTTTCACATTAAAGTGATGAACAAGTTGGCTGTAATGCATGAAGAGTATATATGCACCCGTATAATAACTGTATGCATCTGTGCACCCACACTGCCTCTATTCTTATACACTAGTTGGCATCGTAGCAGTCATCAGTATCAGAATGCACTTGCAACAGCCCTATTCCTGGTGCACAAGACCTGTCCAAAAATAAACGTATACCCACAACTCTGCACAGTCCACAGCTCCATCATCTTGCTCTCACTGAAGTTAGCCTGCATCCGCATGCACCATTGCCACCAAGTTACAATATGCTCTTTGAGCTTACTCTGAGCCGTGATGGCCCAGGGGAGATAGGGGGCAGCTGTTGACATCAGCGGTCCTCCCTCCTAACATCCGGGAGCCGCCTGCTGTTTTCCGTGGCACTCCCAGAAAATGTAGGGGTGCTGCCCACAAATGCCAGCTACTTGTCACTCAGCCAGGGTATAGCCTGCGTTCAAAGGTCATCACTGGCTATGGTTGCACGGAGAGCTTGAGCATGCGCACTGTGAACCATGTGCACTGCAAACCGTGCGCATGGGTGGTTTTCTGATAATCGTCAGGGCTGCAAATTCACAACCCTGTGTACAGGTCTGAATCGGGCCCTATGTGCAGTGCAAAAGCACACCTTAACCTTTTGCAAAACGGACTTGTGCTCATCTCTGTATCAAGCCAAACGTTCTTGTCAGGCCAAAATAGTGTAACACCCGCCATAGTTTATGGTTGTAGGATCTCACTTAAAAGTGTTCGCTACGCTATAGAGTAGTGAGCACTTTTGAGAGACAAGTGTGTGTGAATCGGGCTTCCTTTACCAGCATTGGCAACAGTAATTTGCCCCCTTCTTCCACAATTTTATCCCCCCCCCCCTTAAATTCTTTGAATTAGTAATAATTCACCACTATACTATTATATCAGCGATCTGGATTGCAGTCTCTAGCTCAGTTTATTGATACAAATAGATATAAAGAACATATAGCATACCTTCATGTTCCACAGACGTAATATTCTTGTATACCATAATGTCGGCCACATCCTGCTGTATGAGGTTTGCAGGCACCAAAATAGGTTCTTCCAAAATGTGTTGAAATGTAGAATAATACAAATAAATAAATAAAATAAATGAATAAAAAACTTAAATAAATCTAGTTCATGTTCGTTGAAGTTTCTGAATTGAATCCTTCATATATGTAAGAGCTTCAGGATAGCAAGCCAATAGTAGCTTCTTGTTTGAAATGTCCATGTGGACTGAAAATCATAATAACATCAAAGGGAGAGGTAAAATGTTCCAAATAAATAAATAAATAAATACAAAAATCCATATAAATGAGATTGGCGAATTACCAGTTAGGAAATCAATTCCAACTCTTCATCGGAAACTTCCACATTAAATATATACCAGAAAACCCAAAACACCAAACTTAATACTATGAGGTTCGCTCCTGTGTAAATGAAGAAATCCCAATATCGGAAGTTGGCAAAAATCCCTAATAGTAGTAAGATGATCCCCACGATGTCAAACAGCACTGCCATGAAGGCGATGAAGGCACATCGGCCAGTTATTTTTGAAAACATCATGGTTCTTGCCAGCCTTAGGAGCGGTTGAGTATGGAAATTGAAATCTTCTGATGTTTGTGGCTGAAGTGTTGGCAGATCAAATAATAATTCAAATGGTACATGCAACAATATGAACACAAGAATATAAGCGATTTATAAGCTATGACACGCTGCATGTCCGGACATGGGATGACAACCTAGAAGAACCTGCTCGTTGACTTAAAGAGATTTTAAAAACAAACTAAATTCCTGCGTGCTGGCTGAGACAATGTGCTTCGTGAACATCACATTCTGTTATGAAGACATGCCTGTATGAATTACTGCAATGGCATTTGATAGTCATGTTGTTGTAGGCACCTAAAGTCTTTCAACAAAATGGACAGCATTGGGATCTGAAGTTTACTCACACAGTAAAAACCTGCCCTCGGGCACATTTGCTGGCACACTGCTGGAACATCTACATACAGTAGGTGTCCTTTCTTTTCCCATGAGTTACATGAGAATTTTATGTTCAGCATGCAGAACAAGGACACCCTGTGACTTGTGGAAATAATTACATGTACAGTATGCAGCCATAGTTGTATGTAGATATCCATGTTTCATACCTCTCAACTGTTCTGATTCCAGCAGGACAGTCCCACTATATAGACACTGTTCCACCCACAGGCCGCAGTGTCCCGTGGGGGAGGGGGAGGTTGGGGGACTCATTACTCACTGCTCTGAAAACATGTGAGTTATCCCTGAATAGATGCTCATGTGCATAGCATCTATTCAGTGCAGGGGGGGGGGGTGAGCCAGGGGCACCCCCCAAAATGGCAAACACAGGCCCATGATGTGAGGCCACTCACCTCCCAACATAGGCCATAGGTGCATGAGGATCCAGTTCTGGAGGACCTAAAAGTTTGGAGGTATGAAGTTTTGTAGTTATTGTTTGGAAAATGCGGTCCCCGGTTCAGGTATCACCAAGAAATTAACATAGAAATAATTTAACGGCAGATAAGAACAACTTTGCGCCTCTAATATGCTCTTTTGTTAATCTTAACCCGATTTAATCCTAAATTCTTTGTAAGGATATCTTTATGTCTATCCCAGTCATGTTTCAATTGTGATACTGTATTAGCAGATCAATGTTGAAGGGAAAAGGGGAGAGGGAGGCAGAAAAGTGCACAGGTTGAGGTGAGAGAAGGGGTCACAGCGATAGTATATGTTAGGTCCACAATAACTAGATCATGCGAGAGAGAGCATGCTCTCTCAGTATATCAAGGAAGTGGAGGTGCACCCTAGAGAGTAAAAATTGTTTGCAGAAGAGGAAAGACTCTCTTTTTCTTGGGGCACTCTTTTGCTAAGATTACATATAGTAATCAGAATTAAATATAGTTTGGTATATTGTAAGTATGTCAATAGTCTGAGATGAGGTACCTTCAGTCAAACTTGTCGCTCTGTTGGCTTTGGCTCTGTGGCTTTGGGTTTGAGCCTCTCAGTAGGAGCAGCTCCAAGGTTATGATCTAAGCTAGCGGTAAATTACTAGTACACAGAATGGGGGGGGGGGGGGTGGGATTCCCCAGATATATGAAGGAATTAAAAATTTAACTTTTAATACTTAATTTAAAATAATTGCTAGACAGACGTTTTTTAGACATTGACATACATACATACATACATATAAACAGACAAAAATACAATGAGAAAGTATACGTTTATATCTTTGCACTGATGTACAGATGAATATCACTGTTATGTATGACTCCCCTTTGAAAGTCACTCTGGAAAAATAGTCAGGGCATATACACCTGTGCCCAAACAGTTATCTCTCAGCTTGTTGACATTCAGAATGTTGGCAAAAGGATATTCAAAGCTGGCCCTCTGTAATACCACTTGAAGCACCTAACCCTATTCTAACCCTAAAATCAGGTGTCAACATTCTAACGATGTCGACATTCACAATGTGACTGCATGCATTATTCTGTTCCACAGAAAAGTCCAGAATATACATTTAAACTACTCAATTATTAGAAGTAAGAAAAAAAACTCTCCCAAAGACAAGACAGCACCATATAGAAAAGTATCAACTTGTGTTTACTGTAAACTCACATACCTTAGTACATAGTTGCCTACCCTCCTGCATTCTGCATTCTGCAGGAGACTCCCTGAAATAGCACATGAAAAGCTTGTGTTTGGCCCTCAGTACCTTACTCTGTAGGAGCACTGACAGGCTCAGTGCAGCCTCTGATTAAAAACCCTCCCATGACAAGGCCGCTGCTGCTGCTATCCTTCCTGTGCCTGAGAGTATAAGATGAGCTCCACCTAGCAGAGCTCAGCACAAGCCTCTAAGCCTCTGACCTCTTGTGCAAATCTCATGGGACTTAGTCAACTTCCAGTAATGCACTGCAACCCTGTGCAGTCAGTGTGCCTTGGCTCCCGATGCTCAGCACCATTAATCATTGTCACATTTGCAGATAGGTAAAGCTTCAGCACTACCCCACTCCCATGCACAAGACCTTTAGCTAAAGTAAAAAAAAAAAAAAAAACCAAAACATGCCAACCACAGGGGCCCCCCAGATAGAGGGGGTGCAGGGGTACAGACCCCCTGTGCCCCCCCCCCCCCCCTTTCCTTAATCTGGCCCTGTCTGGGGTAATCCAGCCTCTAATTAAATAGTCTACTGTAAAGGATATATCACAAATAAAATTAATGACCTTTTAGGTTAGGGAATCAGGAGAAAGATGTTTTCATTGTGCAAGAGACGGTGCTCAGTCACAAGTCATAGAGATGTATTCAGCACTTACGACACACTGGATATTCCGTCTCTTTTTTCTCCACTAGAATTTCTCCTTGAAATCCACACACTTCATGGTAGGTGGTAGCAGCACCTATTCACTGCTTCTTTATTATGCAGGCAGCTGTGAGCAGGACATATCCCTTCAACTGTGTGCTCAATCATGATGGAGGGACAACGCTTTCTTTTAAGCATGTTAGTATTTTACATAAGTGAGCCCATGCATTCTTTTCAACTGACCTGATTATTTTGGGTTCACACTAATTGTAGACTGCCCCGCTCTCCTGCTCACGGGTTGCAGTGTCCCACAGGTGGTGGTGGTGTTGGTAGGGGGGGGGGGGGGGGGTGGGGGGTTGGGGGAGCTGGTGATCACTGCTGCTCTGTAATAGAATAGCCTGACTGAAGCAAGACATGCCAGACTTTACGGGAGATCTCCCATTTTTTAAGCATCAGTAATTTACAGAGCAACCTGCTGTGTAAATGATTGTAGCATTGAATAACTGGGAGAACGCGCACGACATCTTGCACTTCCTGTTTCTCACACGCTATTACATTCCCCCAATGTGTGCTGTTGAGAGCAAGATCTGATTGACTAGGTAGTACTATCCTGTAATGTATACCTTCACAGGTTGCACACCCTGCCAGCAGTGTACCTTGGCTGGTGGCTTCGGATGGTTCCTCTGCGGGCAGGATATGCTTCACGTGGATGTTTCCACACATTGTATATCATACTACTACACAAGCATCCGCTCTCCCATATCTGCATTGAGTCCGTATATGGCTCACCTCCCACAGTGTAACTTTCATAGTGCGCCCAACATGGCTGTCTCCTCTGGTACACTTGTGGATGGGATGAAAATTACATGGACCTGACTGTCTTATTGGGACCCTACTGTACACTGCAATCACCCCATTTTCTGTAATTTCTTCTAGAGGTAGAAGAGGTAATCCTAGGCAGTGCACCTAAGATGGCTGCCTCACCTGGTACCTTGTTAAGGTGGAATACACAACTGGTGGAAGTTGTTATCCAAAATGCCTGCAGCAACACTGCGTTATGCCTACTGTGCTCGCAAGGCTTTCTTTTATGTCTGTGTGACTTATCTATTGCTTTCTGCTGGAGGAAGTGCGCTATATAAATAAAACTTATGCCCCTTTCAGACCGCACTTTTTACCCGTTATTTTGCTGTTTTTTTACCATTTTAAAACGGTAATTTGTGCAGTCTGAAAGGTGCAGAGTGAATTTACCGGTTCTATTGAACTGGTATTTCTAAACGGTAATAAAGCAGGGTCCTACCTGTTTCAGACCCGTTTTTTTTTTCATCCACTGTTTTCTATGGGTTAAAACGGGTTCAGTGTTGTGAAGGAACAAAAACTGCATTGAAATACCGTTTAAGGACAAAAACTGCACTGAAGAATACCGTTTAAAGACATGCGGTGTGAAAGGGGTATTAGCTGGCAGACCCGTTTTTAGAATCGTTATAAAATACCTGGTCAAAGCCAGTTTTGCGGACTGAAAGCAGCATAACTTACTTACTAAAAATATTCAAGTACTATAAACGGAATGACCAGGAGACTCCCAAAGATCACTTACAGCAACCTGGAAAAGTGGGTAAGTCTCCGGCATTCAGCTACCTAACCTCACCTTCCTGACTCAATGAGTTCACCCAGTGTGCAGGACAAAAGTGGATGGGGAGATTTGCCATAAATTGAATCATCGTAGCCCCACAAGTGCTTTACAATATCTTAATATTGGCACTGAAAAACAGGTGGCGGGACCTTAATGATGCAATCACATCTACACACCCTGGACCGCCCCCTATTGAGCAACCACGCCCTTTGCTGTAGGCAAGTACTATGTTATGGATGAGCTATTTACAATAAAAGAGAATAAAGACTGAGAAAACAAAGTCAGTTGTTGATGAACATAAATAGACATAAGGAAATACTTATTTCTAGTATATGCAAAAACTTAAAAGAAAAGTGCGTGCACTACAAAAGAGGTTCTACGAGTGCATACATTTTACCTAAGCATAACATTTTCTACCTGCAGTCCACAGGTTTTTACATTTCAAATTCTGAATAATTTTTTTCCCCCTTATCTAATTTCTCTGCGTCACCACAAGCAAAGGTATAAAAGGAAATACGTTCCCATAAATACTACTGGGACTTTGTATAGTATGAGTTTTATGGTCTCTGTAATCTTTAGGTCATATGAGTGTTCCATAATTATGGGAGCCCTACCTATATTAATTTCCTCTAAATGATAAAACTTCTCACTGTGTAAAAAAGTGTGTATTTTCTTTATAAACTGTATTTATAATGAACATACTTTGTTACAATACACTTATCAGAAAAAAACCATAAATAAAAAACAAAATATATAAAAAATTGTTACAATACCTTCATTTTCCAAGATTACAGCTGTGTCCATTAATGTTCTTTTAAAAGGTACATCATCACAACGTACGTTACACAGCCAATAAGTGACCAATGTCATTGTAGTTGGCGATACACAAATGATTAAGTGTTCAAAAATAGGAACGTTCTTCATTTTGCCATAGTGTCCGATGTCCAGACAAAGTGTTGTTTAGATAGCCAATTGCAGCTCTTCATAGGGTGTCTCCACATTGAATGTATACCACAACACCCAAAACACCAAACTTAAAGCTATGATGATTGCCCCAGTGTAAATGAAGAAATCCCAATAAGTGAATGTTCCAAAAATTCCCAGCAGAAGCAAAATAACACCTACAAAAACAAATACCAAAGCAATATAAAATAATGGGGCACACTGTCCAATGATTGTGGAGCGCTTCATTATGCTAGGTGCACCTGCGAAAGGGATTAGGGATGTTTCATCTTCTGGTGTCTGTGGCTTAGTAGTGGCGATCTTTTCAGCAATAACTATTCAAACAGTACACACCTCCAGCAACAATTTAAACAAAGGGTATTAACTGTGTACACACCATAACATGCAAAAGTTATGTCAGCCTTGAAAAACCTGATTGCTGACTTACTGCACTTTGAAAGAAACAAACAAAATGCTTTACTGTTTTGTGTAATGGTTGACAATATGTAAAATTATAAATCACTACTTAGAATGTCAACAGTTTGTAAGTAAATGCTAATTACATTTACTAATTTGAAAATGACATGACATAATTATAGCACAAGTTATTTAGTATATGACATGTCATTCAATGACAACTACATATAAAGGCTTGCTAATTACGGTAAATCTATACCCATCATGCTGAGACCACTTGGAGGCTACATCAGGTTTACAACCGGTGATTTATACAGTAGGGCAATTTACCTATAATAAAAATGATTGTAAAATCCACTACTTCTGCCTTGCAGCATCTACAAAGGGGTGTGGATCAGTTGGTCACCAGCAAGTTGGTCGACAGTCCTTAGGTCGACATGAGTCTAGGTTGACATGCAGGAAGGTCAACATGAGTTTATGACGACATGGGTTAGGTCGACAGGGTCATTAGATCAACATGGGTTAGGTCGACAGTCAAAAGGTCGACATGGGGTTTTTCACTGGTTTTTGACCCGAATGTCGACATAGTCGACATGGACACAGGTTAAAGTGCACCTCGTCCCCTCACATGGATCGCTGCGCTCGCACCCACCATGCCCTAGTGGATGGTAGGGCATGAAATACCGCCTGTCAGTACATGTCGCCTCAAAAAACAGTAACCTAATGACCCTGTCTCCCTAATGACCCTGTTGACCTAACCCATGTCGTCATTCCTGCATGTTGACCTAGACTCATGTCAACCTAAATGCATGTCAACCTATTGGTGATGACCTAATGACTGTCGACCATCATGCTGGTGACCGAATGACCGCATGCCCTTACATCACCTGGCTGGCTCCAATACAGGGTGTGAGGGAAGCAAGCTGTTTCAGAGGGATACCTCAGATGTAAGAGACTGAACTATTTGCCATCAATTTCCATCCACAATGTTGGGTTTCAATTTTCTGCAATCTCACTGCACATGTGCCAAGGTGCTGTGGGAATCCTGTTCACACTGAGATTTTTTACCAAAGAGTGTTTAACAGGAAGGGACCACTTGGGTGAGTGGAGGAAAAACCGCATTCGTGTCATGGCCATTTTCAGGGCATGTATATGCCCTCAGCTGCGATCATGTACGCACAAAAACAGCAATTGTTCTTGCATATATTTTACATATGTGTACTCAGTTGCAAATTAGTTTGCAATGGCTCCCGTGGGCTTCTATCTTCTGTTCTTGATGGCAGCTTCACTTGCGATTATTAGCAATTCCATAGCCTACAAATTTGCAACTGCGTGGGGAAGCACGTACACACATGAATTAGGCCCTAAGTGGCTTGGTTGAAAATGGCATGTCTCTAGTAGCTTTCCCATTCAAGTGGTTATATCCTAGAGCAGTGGTCAGGGAACTCGGTCCTCATTACCCCACGCAGTGCATGTTTTGCAGATCTCCTCACAGAATCACAAGTGAAATAATTAACTCCACCTGCGGACCTTATAATATGTGTCTGTGAGTAATTAGTACACCTGTGCACCTGCTGGGTTACCAGCAAAACATGCACTGTGTGGGGTAATGAGGACCGAGTTCCCTGACCACTTCCTAGAGCATCTAGTACCATGACTGGTAACACGGAGCAATGTATTTTACCTAAAAGCGTCACTGGGGTCAATGACAATTTTCATCACACCAAGGGAAATCCATAATGCTGCACATAATGTCACAGTGCAGAACCCAGCTCCTGTCACAGAGGAGAAGACAGAATTTTGGTGTCACCACTTGGAGGGTGGTGCGACCTGAACCCACCTAGCGACAATACAGATTTTACCTGCAAGGCAATTTTAGTTCCTTAGCATAATCTATACTTGATACACTGGCATATCTATCTAGGGTGGCCAACACCCCACACCTTGCATCCATGTTTTCAATACTTACCCTCTATAGTCACAAGCTGCAGAGTAAGGGTTAAGTATTTGAACTGTTAAAATGCAGGGGTATTCTGTCATACCCAGTACCAAGCGGGTATTATACATGCGCAGTAGAAAAAATCACCAGAATGGCAACAGCCATTTTCCTGAAGACTTGTGCATGTGCACTAGACTCTTGGACAGCACTAGGGCTCCCAGTGACCATATTGCCATTTATTATTTGACAAAAATGTAAAAAGTTCTAATGAGCCTTTATGTAAACAGACACGTTGCTGACTCACTGTGTTTCCACCCTAATACAGTAGAACAGACTTGTTCTCTCAGCCACGCAGCTTCATATTCCAAAGCTGAACTTTGGTACAGAATGGAAGGTGTTCCTTATCTTTATGGAAACAAGTAATTGACTGACGTAATCATAAGGCCGGAAAAGAAGACATTATCCCAGGGCACATTTCTAATCAAAGAAAAGGAGTGACAAGCTGTGCTACATGGTGCAATGATTTCCAAACTACTACCCTGTGTGTACAGGTGAATATACCTTGTCTGAGATTTATGCTCCCAGTCACCGATACAGATTAATGTCACAGTTGTATGAATTAAAGACATACTGAGATTCTTTTTGATATGTATGATAAATATCAGGCTGTTAGCTATTAACTTTCATCAGCTCTCATCAGAGACACTTTAAGAGAGGAGGGGGCAAGTGTGCAGGCTCCAATTGGGCCCCCTCCTCTCCGGCAGTGCAGTAGACTCACTGTGAGGCGGCCATTTTTCCAGTGATTTTTGCTGCTGCTCTTTCTGCACCAGACCGACGTATACGTGAGTTTGATTAAATGGGTGCAGGGTGTGCGGTGTGTGGGCCCCCTGAACCCAAGGGCTCTTGTGCAAAGCACCCATTATAGATGTGCCAGTGGCTCACATTTATTACATCCAGATACAAATTTAAATATTTCAGAATTGCAACAAATTCTACAATAGATCAGTGTCAAGGTCATACACGGTTCGATGTACAGGTGCGATGTGATGTGATGCATGCTTCCGCACACAGCACATAGAGTATGTGCTACCCTTTCTTTTTAACTAGATTGCTTTGCATCTAGTTTCAAAGGCACGCTGCTTTAGCACATTACATGCGTTTTGAACTAAATGCAATGCAATCTAGTTTAAAACACACAGTGCGCATCACACAGTGTATGGGCACCTTTACTTGACATTAATTCTACATTGCTGCTGAGGATAGAAAAGAAGAGAAAAGTCTGCACACTAATGTATTAAGGTCCATACACACTGGGCGACTATGCCCAGCGTGTATGGACAGCGATGATAGCGTTCATCGCTGCGGGGAAAGTCGCTCAGTGCATACACACAGAGCAGCTTTCCCCCAGTCCGGCGCCGATGGGGTGGGGAAGGACGGTGTTTCAGCTGAAAGTCGCCCAGTGTGTATGGGCCTTTACATACAGTAAGAGGGAAGAAGTTTACTCTGTGTGGGAGCACACTTGCTGAGAAAATTATATTGTAATAATTGCTAAAAAATGATTTTATTAGGTATACATTAAAAGGAAAGATGCATATACAATCCCTATTACCTTGAGTATAAACAGTGGTGAAATATTAGTTAAAAATGTTAGATTTACTGGAAATCCATAACTGAGATGGAACAGTCATGCTGTATCTCAGTGTGTCCGAGCCGCTGGAGGGAGTCCAATGCTAGTGTTGGAAAGGGGATATGAAAATGACCTTCATTCATACCACCTGGTTCACCATCTTGGATATGTGGTTGCATTTGTGGTGACTTGGGGGTTATTCTGGTCTGTTCGCTCGCATTCGAATTCACATGAGAGCGCAATGTTTTTTATCTGGGAATGCACATGCAGATTTCTGCACATGTTCATGCACAGGGTGCGAGCGGCCACGACAAACAGAGCATTCACTGGGCGCTCACCTGATCAGAGACTGTATCTGACGTACGTTTCGCTAGTTTGCTTGTTGACAGGCTGTAATTGACTGCAAAGGATTTGCAACAAAGTATTAAAAAGTGAAAGTTTTATTTAGGATTGTTTAGTTTGTCCCATTACTTTTCATCCCTTAAAAAGTGGGAGGCACATTTAGAAACCGTTGTAATTCCTACACCGTTCACTTGATTTGGACCCTCAAATGAAAGCTGAAAATCTGCAGTTAAAGCACAACTTGTTCATTAACTTTCAAATCAATTGTGGTGGTGCATAGAGCCCAAAATATGAAAATTGTGTCAATGTCCCAATATTGATGGATCACTGAGCAAAATATTGCTTAGTGTCCTGTTTTCATCAGTGACCAGAGATGGTTGCTGATAAATACAAGACTTTCTGCCAGGGGAAGCCGCTGGTGGGAGGAGCATGCTCCTCCGACCACCCCAGGGCTAGTCGCATGAGCATGCTCCCGGCGACAGTCGCCCCTTACAAATGGCTATGTGGTCACTCAGTGACCATATTCAGGTGATTATGGCTGAAATCGCCCCCTGTGTATGGGGCTTCAAGATCACTGACTCTGGGCCTGCTGTTTGCTATTGAATAGGTGTCAGTGTGTTAATAGGGGATTAGAACTAGTGTATCTACTAGGCTTGTTGCTAACTTGCAATTGGTTACATTACTTAGAGCTCTGGGCAATGAGCCAGAAAGATCTCTTAAATTGATACACTTTAATTTGAATTAAATTGTTTCTCTTTCCAAGAGGCAGATACACTGCATTAAATGAAACAGGGAATTAAACAGTATCTTCATATGGTCATCCTATTAGGCATATTTTGAGATGGTTTATATCTTGTATTTAATTGGCTGGTTATATTTTGTTGATCTTGGCAGCTTATCACAAGTAAGAGATGAGTATATTAGCTTAGATGCTATATAACAATACTATGTGGTGGTATACCATTCACTGTGTTTTAATAGAAATGCTGTACCTAGATTCAGCGAAACGTGTCAGTACAGAGAACCTGGACACCTACTTTTAACCACTCGTGTTGTCATTGGACAGAGCCGGCCCTAACCTAAATGATGCCCTAGGCAAGGTTTTGGCTGGTGCCCCCTAGCACCGCCACTAGTTCCGCCTCTGACCCTGCTCCCCTCACCATCACCATGCTCCTCACCATCAACCCTCATCATAGCAGTCATCATTTTGGTACTCCTACCCTCAATATTTTAAATAGAAATAGTGCACACATTCGGTGCGCAGCCCAAACAGGGGTGTGTTCTTGCTGGGAAGGGGCATGGCCACACAATAGTACCCCCAATTCAAATTATGCAACACAGTAGTGCAACTTTATTCACATTATATCATGCGATGGTGTCCCTTATTCACGTTACATCACACAGTAGTACCACTTTACCTTATGTACATTACTCCTCACATTATTCACATTATACCCTTAGAAAAAAATCCTGAGAAAATATTGTATTTTAAGCACCTCCATGGCCACACTGCAACCCAGCACAAAGCAGTGTGTGCTGGGCAGAGGAGAAGATCTGCAGCTGCTGCTGTCACTTAAGGGGAGGGGTCCCGGGGCCCCACCTGGGACCTTCCATCAGACTTTGGCCTGGGTAATTTGTACCCCCTACCCCTTTCTCTCGGCACCCCTGATAATACCACACAGTAATGCCCCTTACATATAACACACATTATTAATGTCCTTATAACCATAATGTCCCTTACACATTATGCCAACCTTTATTAATGCACTTCACACACATAATGACACACATAATGCCCCTTACACATATGTTGCACATTATTAATGCCCTTATACACATGACACACATAATGCCCATTACACATATGTTGCACATTATTAATGCCCTTATACACATGACACACATAATGCCTGTTACGCATACTGAATGTCGCACATTATTAATGCATTTATACATGACACACATAATGCCCCTTATACATATATACGAACACTATTGCACAACCAACCCACCCGCAGACAGCCGCTAACACTGTGACCTCTGCCTCTGCTTGGATACAGATGTTCCCTCATACATCTTGACTCAGTAAGCCATGCAGCTCCTGGGCAGTTCTGCTAATGTTGGGTGCCTTTTTTTTGCTGAAAATTCATCTTATTTGCATTGTTATGACCAGCACACACAAGGAGCTTCCAATGATTAAAATTATATGTGGCATGCCTATATTCTGTGTGTGACTGTGGCTGTACCTGCATACAGAATGCTGTGTTACAGTGATTTCCATGAATACACTATTTCATATGCAGATACATCCTTACTCACACACAGAATATAGGCATGCTGCATATCATTTTAATCAGCAGAAGCTGCTGATGCCCCTAGGCATTCCAAATGCCCTAGGCAATTGCCTAGTTTGCCTATGCCTAAGACCGGCTCTGTCATTGGATCCGAACCAGATGCTGACTTTGAACTCCACTTCCACATTCATCATCACTCCAAGCAAACTTTTCTTACTACCACCATTATGGAGGATACTGCTGCTATGCATTCCAAACTGGATTAATTCCCTGAATGGTTAAACTTTGGTAAATGTCAAATACCTACCTCCGATGAAATTCTCAATTCTGTGTTAAATATTCTGTAGTGGGTTTGGTAAACCCAGGAGGACTTCATTAAGCTGCTGTTAAGGTGGCGCATTTCCCCTCCTACACTTTTCTTGTTACTTTTCAATTTGTGGACAGTCATTACTGGCAGTATTTTTAGGAACGGAACCTTTTTACATATTTAGCAGATTATTTAAGTTGTCAAAGGTGCCTTCTGCTGCAAGTTGTTTTATTGTGTGTATTTTTTAATATAAAGGTAATTCTTCATTGTTTCTTAGCGCTAATATTTCTGCTATACTTTCTCCCCATATTTATCTCCTGACTAGGTGATTCATCGCGCCCTACGGGCGCTCTTCACACCGTCGTAAGGGGCTGCGCCCCCTTAATTTGTGAACATTTGTATATGAGAAATATGGTTAGAATTGTATGAAAGATGCCCTGTATTGCAACTTGGGTGTCCGCGAATCGCGGGA
This sequence comes from Crinia signifera, assembly GCF_055691185.1. Classification (NCBI taxonomy): domain Eukaryota; kingdom Metazoa; phylum Chordata; class Amphibia; order Anura; family Myobatrachidae; genus Crinia; species Crinia signifera. The sequence continues at coordinate 182,183,229 of NC_139222.1, read as the reverse complement.
GGGGGGGTCGCGGGGGGTGCCGCGAATTGCGGGAGGGGGGGTTGCGGGGGGCGGGGGTTGCTGCGAATCGCGGGAGGGGAGTAGTTGCAGAGTATCGCGGGAGGGGGGGTGGCGGGGCGGGGGTGGATTGCCGCAAATCGCGGGAGGGGGGGTTGCGGGGGCTGCGGCGAATCGTGGGAGGGGGGGGTGTGCGGCGAATCACGGGAAGGGGGGTCATGGGGTGGGGTGCCAAGAATCGCGGGAGGGGGGTCGTGCGGGGGTGTATGTGCCGTGAATCGCGGGAGTGGGGGTTGCGGAGGGGGGGGGGTGTGACGTGAATCGCCACAAGAAAAAATCAACACTTAAAGGTAAACACATGTAAATGTTGACATGGTGTCCATGTCGACACATGACAATGAATATGAAAACATTAAAAAAATGAAAAATAAATCTTCAAAAACTCATGTCAACCTTTATCATTGTCGACCATAGCCATGTCAGTGTTTTGCATGTGCTATTTAATCCTGGGGCTGCTGCGAATTGCGGGGGGGGGGGGGAAGAATCGCATGAGGAGGGGGGGGGGGTGGTTTTGCTGCGAATCGTGGGAGGGGGGGTCGCAGGGGAGGGGGGGGGGTTGTTTTTGCTGCGAATCGCGGGAGGGGGGGTCGCGGGGGTTCTTTTTGCCGCAAATCGCGGGAGGGGGGTCGCGGGAGGGGGTGTTTTTGCCGCGAATCGCAGGAGGGGGGGTCGCGGGGGGGGGGGCTGTTTGCCGCGAATCGCGGGAGGGGGGGTCGCGGGGGGGGGGGGTGTTTCTGCCGCAAATCGTGGGAGTGGGGCGCGGGGGTGTGGCGGGGGGCGCTCACCTGGTGGCTGTGGAGTAGCAGTGTCTGGGCAACATGGGAAGGCAGAGGGTGTCTGGCACTGTCTGTGGGCTCACTGGGCTGGTTCTGTGTCATGTGAGTCAGTCATGTGAGTCAGAGGCTCCACCCAGCGTTATACACACACTCACACACTTTGAGTGACAGATGTAGCAAAATATATAAAAGATAAGCTGCCTAGGCAACAACCCCGTATTCTAACACTGTACACATTTTCCATCTTTTTGAGCACAGTATTTATGTTAAATGTGTTGTATATGTTTATATATTTCACCCTTACATGATTCCTCTTTGTTTCACGAAAGGAAAAAGGAAACAAAGGGATTATTTTAATTAAACCAATTAAAAATTAAGTATTAACCTAAGTACTCCAGAATAAATATTTTTCACGGTATGTGTTAAATATTGCAACCCTTTTCTCTTTTTTGGCTATTTTTTTTGGGCTGCTGAACAATGTGTGTGTTATTGTCCAATGATTCCTCCAGCGGAGTTAGCCACTTCCTGTCTTTTTACTGTTAATCCATAAACTTTCACAGAAGTTTATTCTAATAGCGACCTGGGATCATAAATTATTGTTAAATACATTTATAATTGATTACAGTTTTCTATACATTACATATATAGATTATCTCTCATATCACTAACACTCAGGGTTTTATGTTTTTACACACTTTTATGACCAGACACAGGGGACGCAGGAACACCGTTCACACATGTTTACAAGATGGCTGTGCCAGTACTTAAACCTCTGCTAGATATTATTTTGCAAACCACAGATCTACGGCTGTGGTGGAGATACAATGTGATTACAGGTTTGTGTTGGTGACAGGTACTTATTGTCATAATCTAGAAACCATCTTGGATCGGGTAACATGACTTTCCACATCCAATCCTGTTACCGAGTCTGACCTTACTGACACACAGTCTGGGACTCAGCCTATCAGCTGTCACCTGCCACTATAAGGCTGTTGGGAGAACTGCCCCTATCCATCAGTGCAATGATGTCTCCAGAGTAGCTGCATCTCTAGATCTGCTCCTGTGAATATCCTGCTTTCTACAGCATTGTGCAATTACCATCTTGCTGCACAGCCTGACTCCCCTTAATGGTTCTCACCACATTCTTTGGTCCTAGCCAATTCTCAACTGTACTACTACCTCTCCTGGTTATTGTTACTTGCCCAGTTACTGACAACTGGATCCTGGACAGCTCAAGGGATTCAGAATTAGTAAGCTCTTTCCTTGACACGTTCCTCCATCATGAATATCTGACGGATTCCTCAGAAGGTGTAATACATGTGTATTAGCCTAGGGCACCTGGAACCATTAGGGGTCGATTCAGACCCACAGGTCTGAATTGGGCCCAGTTTTCAATGTTTGGGGAGTCTGTGCATGCCCAAACCCCCTGTACAAACGTCTTCAGTGAGTATCACACTCGCCAAGGCACTGGCCCATTAATGAGAGGGCCGTGGCGGGCATTGGGCGGCAGCAGGGAAACGCCCAGCATTTTATGGGGGTCCACATAAAAAGGCTGGGCTTGCCCCTGGCAGGGACATAGGGAGGGCGGAACCGGTGGAGCACAAGGTTAATTTATGGTAAGTCGCGAAACATACCCTTGGTCCGGGCACAATGGCACCTAGCTTCACCACTGTCCCCTGGTAACGCAGGCTTGCCAATGTCTGCTTGGGACAGGCGGCTAACATCACATGATGTCAGCGCCTGCCCCAAATACAGACTTCAGCGGCTATCTGAAAATGACTTACTTTTCAGACTGAAGGCTGCAGAAATCATTCGATAGTCACCAACCATCCAATGATTTCTCTGCCGGGTGGCCGCATGCGAGGGAATGTGTTCACGTACACATCTACTCCCATGCTAGCAGTGGATTCGGGTGGTGCCGGGGGGGGCGGATGTTTGGCGTGGGGCGGCGAGCGGTGCTTACCTGTTCGCTAGGCTGCGGGTATACGCAGCCTAGTGAACAGGTATGAATTAGACCCTTAATCGGGCCATGTCCATGGAAACTAAGTGAAAGGTCCCAAATGATGATTGTTTGGTACTATAATAATGTACTGTAATTTATAACTTACATACAATGTCTTGAATTAAGAAGACTGTCCTGCCACTGCAATAGTTGATACATTTGTCCCATCTGCCAGAAAGTTAGGAGGTATTTCACATGTTGTAAACCATGGGCGTTTGTAGGGCGAGTGCGTGGTTTCTAGGTGCCCTAGGAAAAGCTTCACATTAAGTCATTAACCACTAAACTCCTTCAACCATTTACATAAAACCACACTCACTCTACATGTTTGCCAAAGTCTATTACAATGGTTTGTCAGTTTTTATATACTGATCCTGTCTGTAAATGTATTACACCTTGTTGTACAATTAGGGCACCCAATATATCCATTCACTTTTGCCCACATCAACTCCATTTACCAATTCATCCACCACTCAGCACCCATTATCTTCCCCCAGACCCCCATTCAGTACCAAAACTAAATGCGCCTTACCCTGAAATTCAACTCAGGCTGCTGACTATGTAAAGCATTGCCTTAACCCCTATACCACGTACCCCAGCCCTAATTTTGAGCCGTCACTTTATAAAGCGATCCTGGCATTTATTGTAAATCACATAGAAAACGATGTAGATTGTTTTACTTGGACTTGGAGGTAGGAGGGCCCTGCTGCAAGCTTACAATCTATAGGGATATAGGAGGGAAACACAAGGACAGGCACCAGTAATAGCATAGCAGTCCCACCAAGTTACAAGTCCAGAAGGGAAGCTATATAATAATAAGTGCCTCAGAGGGTTATGCGTGTGGTACTTAAATTTGATAGGCAACCCAGCAACCCAGCAATCCGACCAGGGTTTTACCCAGGTCGGACCCGGTTTGATGGACAGTGTGAACGGGTAACCTAGGCTGAGCGACCCGGGGCCCGTCCACAGTATAGGGAGGAGGCAGTGTTGGCTCCAAGCGCTGCCTCTTCCACCACCCCCGGATGACGCACCATCGCTCTGCCCCCCCAGGTGGTGTCAGCGACTCAGCTTATTGCCAGGTCACTATAGGGAGCTTCAGCCCACAAATTCTGGGCCACTCCCAGGATAAACTCTCGTCCAACTCCCAGGTGCGCCCCGGTATTTGCGATGTGAATGTGGTGTAAGTGATAGTGTATGAATATAGTTCTCGGCATATAAATCAGTGAAAGAGAAGGAATCTTATTTATGTTTAGAATAAGGATCTGATCAACTGATGTAATGCTGTCCGAACCTTTAAGGTCTGGGGCTCACATGTTTTTATAGGGGTTATTTAAAGATAGGAAAAGGACAACAATGTTAGAATACCTGGTCACTGAATCATAGGCTGCTCCCTCTATATATACTGTTAGTATATTGGTGTGTGTAGGAGTAAATGAATTGCTTTCAGCTATTCTTACAAATTTACGTCAGTTGAACAGTTATATATATATATATATATATATATATATATATATATATAAAACACTTCCAACTATGACACACAAATCACATGAGGTTTTGTCCGTAAACATAATCCTCAAGTAAAGTATTTATTTAGAAGTCAAACTCCTTCATTCTTTCAGGATTATCGCTGTAATCTAGGGATGTAAAAAAAGATTCTCTACACCCGGACAGATTATAAGGGAGAATTATATCAGTTGTTATATCTCCCCCTGCTCCGTACACGCTACACGGAGCAGAGAGGAGAAGCCGCAGCAGCCCCATCTTGCTTGTCAGCGGTGGTTCCAGCTCCCCCACCCGCAGCAGCAGTACACAAACTGGCCACCAATGTTTTTTCATATTAGTATTACATGCCAGCAATGTATATATTAATGTACAGTATATTGATTAGGTGGCAGGGGTACCAGTAATATATACATTGCTGGCATGCATAACTACCATAGGCGCAAGGGGTGCAGCTGCTATGGGGCCCAGAGCTGAAGGGGGCCCATCTTACTGTCTAAGTAATATGTTTTACATACATTTGTCATCATCAACTGCTAAATAGGGGCCCTTAAAAACTTTTGCTCTGGGGCCTACAAATATCTAGTTACACCCCTGCTGGTCCCCCTGTCCACCAATGTACAATATGTTGATTAGCCAGCAATATATACATTGCCAGCAATGTATATATTACTGGTCCCCCTGCCCAACAATGTATCTTGCTTAGCCGGCAATCATAGACGAATCTAGAATTATATATAAAAGATCAAATACTTCCCCTTGTATATGTCAGGGAGGTTTTCCTCAGAGGGCGAATGCAATTATATCCATATTTGGAAGAAGAATATGGTCATACAGGTCAAACAGAGATTGTAACGTAGAATAGCAGCCCGGGCAGCCCGTATCTGGAAGCAATCCCCTGGTAATGTAATCGGCAGTCTATTCATCCATCAGGATCACACCAACGCGTTTCAACCAAGGTCTGGTCTTTGTCAAGGCTCCTGAATGATTTGTGTGCTGTCTCTAGTGTGGGTTTAAATGCCCGCCGTCGGAGTCAGACTTCTGCTCTGTACGTGAAACCAGAAGTTTGCAGTTGCCATAGTTACCGTCCTGAGAGCCATCCGTTCATAGATCTGTCCCCTCTGTAGCGCAGGGTAAGGTTCCTGCATGATGCTTTGTTCCGGAGCCATCGCGTCAGTACTGTGGGTCCAGGCTGGACCGCCGATCACCCAGAGCACGGACGCTTCCTACTTCCGCCCTTACTTTGATTTGGGTTTGTGTTCAAGTTTCCGCCCTTAATGTCCATGATTTATCTTTAAATTATTAAGATAAAAAACAAGCAGCAATCAATACAAAGAAGGGGACACACTAAAAACAGGTTAGGGAATATATTCACAATATCACACTCATAAAAACCATTTAAATTCAAAGTCGGCCACATCTCTGCTTTGGCAAGTCGGGTGTCTATGTCCCTTCTTCTTCTATCACCTTCTACCAGCTTAAACCCCAGAAAGTTTTTTATATGAGAGGGGGAGCAATTGTGTTGGACTTTAAAATGTTGGGAAAGTGAATGGGTGTCCAATTCTTTTTTGATATTCCTTATATGCTCTCCTAACCTGGTTTTTATGGGCCTGGATGTACGGCCCACATAAAAAAGGTTGCAGGTACATTCAATTATATAGACAACAGTTTTAACATTACAAGTGATAAATTATTTTATTTTTTTTATTAACCCCGTTTATCGTAATATCCCCAATTTTTTTTACTATTTGATAAATTGGGAATAGACAGAAAATCTCTTCTTCAGGATAAACCAACAACACTGCTCCCTGAAGTCCAATCCAAACAGAAGGAAAGAAATGACAACTTAAAGTGGGCATTTATAACCGATTTCAATGTGCAACACAAGAAACTTGAAAGATCTATCCAAAAAAACTGGGCAATCCTGAAACAGGACCCCATAATAGGTAAAATGATCCCTGAAAAACCTAAATTCATCTATCGGAAGGCCTCTAATATAGGAGACTCCATAACTAAGAGCATATACCCCGTAAACAATGTGAGATGAGGCATCCATACTGTGGATTTCCACAGATGCGGATGCTGCATAGGATGCAAAAACATTCCCAATTTATCAAATAGTAAAAAAATTGGGGATATTACGATAAACGGGGTTAATAAAAAAATAAAAGAATTTATCACTTGTAATGTTAAAACTGTTGTCTATATAATTGAATGTACCTGCAACCTTTTTAATGTGGGCCGTACATCCAGGCCCCTAAAAACCAGGTTAGGAGAGCTTATAAGGACTATCAAAAAAGGATTGGACACCCATTCACTTTCCCAACATTTTAAAGTCCAACACAATTGCTCCCCCTCTCATATAAAAAACTTTCTGGGGTTTAAGCTGGTAGAAGGTGATAGAAGAAGAAGGGACATAGACACCCAACTTGCCAAAGCAGAGATGAGGCTCATTTATGATTTTAACCCCTTCCTGACACAGCCAGTTTTTGCCTTCCTGACAGAGCCCTTTTTTTCAAATCTGACATGTATCACTTAAGTGGGGATAACTTTTTTTTGCTTTTACTTATCCCAGTGATTTTGAGATTGTTTTCTCGTGACACATTGTACTTCAAATTAGTGGTAAATTTGGGTCGATACAGTCTGTGTTTTTTTGTGAAAAATACCAAAATGTCGTAAAAAAATGGAAAATTTAGCAATTTGCAAAATGTTAAATTTTCTGCTTGTGAGACAAATAATCATACCACTCAAAATAGTTAATAACTAACATAGACCATATGTCTACTTTATGTTTCCATCATTATTTCAACTTCCTTTTAATTTTTTTGGACACTAGGAGGCTTACAATATGAATAGCAAATTTTCAAATTTTCAAGAAAATTTCAAACACTGATTTTTTTAGGGACCAGTTCAGTTCTGATGTGACTTTGAGGGACTTGTATGTGAGACACCCCCATAAATGATGCCATTTCAAAAACTGCACCCCTCACAGTATTTAAAACAGCATTTTGGAAGTTTGTTAACCCTTTAGGTGTTTCACAGGAATTAAAACAAAGTGTAGGTGAAATTTCAAAATTTCATTTTTTTTGCAGATTTGCAATTTTAATACATTTTTCTAAGGAACACAGTAGATTTTACTAGAGAAATGTGACTAAAAATTGATTCCCCCAATTCTTTTGTTTTCATAAATATCCTATATGTGGCCCTAGTGTGCACGTTGACCAAACCACAGGCTTCATAATAGAAGGAGCACCTACTTGATTTTGGAGCCTCCTTTTTATGAGATGATTTTTTAGGCACCATGTAGGTTTCTAGGCACCATAAGATGCTAAAATTTAGGAACCCCCCCACAAGTGACCCCATTTTGCAAACTACACCCCTCAGGGAATTAATCTAGGGGTATAGTGTACATTTCAAACCCCCAGGGGTTTCACCAATTGTGGTACAACTGGGCAGTGAAAATGAAAAATTACATTTTTTTACACAAAAATGCAGTTCTGGCTCAAAATTTTTCATTTTCAGAAGGTATGAAGGAGAAAGAGCACCCCAAAATCTGTGCCCCAATTTCTCCCGAGTACGGCAATGCCTCACATGTGACCAAAAAATACCATTTGGGTGCATGGCAGGACTCAGAAGGGAAGGAGTGATTTTTGGATTTTGCAGCTCAGATTCTGGTGGAATGTTGGTGGGTGCTATGTCGCATTAGCAAGACCCCCCAAGCACCAATACAGTGGAACCCCCCCACAAGTGACCCCATTTTGCAAACTACACCCCTCAGGGAATTCATCTAGGGGTATAGTGTACATTTCAAACCCCCAGGGGTTTCACCAATATTGATACAACTGGGCTGTGCAAATTAAAAATTACATTATTTACACAAAAATGCAGTTCTGGCTCAAAATTTTTCATTTTCACAAGGAATGAAGGAGACAAAGCACCCCAAAATCTGTGCCCCAATTTCTCCCGAGTACGGCAATGCCTCACATGTGACCAAAAAATACCATTTGGGTGCATGGCAGGACTCAGAAGGGAAGGAGTGATTTTTGGATTTTGCAGCTCAGATTCTGGTGGAATGTTGGTGGGTGCTATGTCGCATTAGCAAGACCCCCAAAGCACCAATACAGTGGAAGCCCCCCACAAGTGACCCCATTTTGCAAACTACACCCCTCAGGGAATTCATCTAGGGGTATAGTGTACATTTCAAACCCCCAGGGGTTTCACCAATTTTGATACAACTGGGCAGTGAAAATGAAAAATTACATTTTTTTACACAAAAATGCAGTTCTGGCTCAAAATTTTTCATTTTCAGAAGGTATGAAGGAGAAAAAGCACCCCAAATTCTGTGCCCCAATTTCTCCCGAGTACGGCAATGCCTCACATGTGACCAAAAAATACCATTTGGGTGCATGACAGGACTCAGAAGGGAAGGAGTGATCTTTGGATTTTGCAGCTCAGATTCTGGTGGAATGTTGGTGGGTGCTATGTCGCATTAGCAAGACCCCCAAAGCACCAATACAGTGGAAGCCCCCCACAAGTGACCCCATTTTGCAAACCACACCCCTCAGGGAATTCATCTAGGGGTATAGTGTACATTTCAAACCCCCAGGGGTTTCACCAATTTTGATACAACTGGGCAGTGAAAATGAAAAATTAAATTTTTTTACACAAAAATGCAGTTCTGGCTCAAAATTTTTCATTTTCAGAAGGTATGAAGGAGAAAAAGCACCCCAAAATCTGTGCCCCAATTTCTCCCGAGTACGGCAATGCCTCACATGTGACCAAATAATACCATTTGGGTGCATGGCAGGACTCAGAAGGGAAGGAGTGATTTTTGGATTTTGCAGCTCAGATTCTGGTGGAATGTTGGTGGGTGCTATGTCGCATTAGCAAGACCCCCCAAGCACCAATACAGTGGAACCCCCCCACAAGTGACCCCATTTTGCAAACTACACCCCTCAGGGAATTCATCTAGGGGTATAGTGTACATTTCAAACCCCCAGGGGTTTCACCAATTGTGGTACAACTGGGCAGTGAAAATGAAAAATTACATTTTTTTACACAAAAATGCAGTTCTGGCTCAAAATTTTTCATTTTCAGAAGGTATGAAGGAGAAAGAGCACCCCAAAATCTGTGCCCCAATTTCTCCCGAGTACGGCAATGCCTCACATGTGACCAAAAAATACCATTTGGGTGCATGGCAGGACTCAGAAGGGAAGGAGTGATTTTTGGATTTTGCAGCTCAGATTCTGGTGGAATGTTGGTGGGTGCTATGTCGCATTAGCAAGACCCCCCAAGCACCAATACAGTGGAACCCCCCCACAAGTGACCCCATTTTGCAAACTACACCCCTCAGGGAATTCATCTAGGGGTATAGTGTACATTTCAAACCCCCAGGGGTTTCACCAATATTGATACAACTGGGCTGTGCAAATTAAAAATTACATTATTTACACAAAAATGCAGTTCTGGCTCAAAATTTTTCATTTTCACAAGGAATGAAGGAGACAAAGCACCCCAAAATCTGTGCCCCAATTTCTCCCGAGTACGGCAATGCCTCACATGTGACCAAAAAATACCATTTGGGTGCATGACAGGACTCAGAAGGGAAGGAGTGATCTTTGGATTTTGCAGCTCAGATTCTGGTGGAATGTTGGTGGGTGCTATGTCGCATTAGCAAGACCCCCAAAGCACCAATACAGTGGAAGCCCCCCACAAGTGACCCCATTTTGCAAACCACACCCCTCAGGGAATTCATCTAGGGGTATAGTGTACATTTCAAACCCCCAGGGGTTTCACCAATTTTGATACAACTGGGCAGTGAAAATGAAAAATTAAATTTTTTTACACAAAAATGCAGTTCTGGCTCAAAATTTTTCATTTTCAGAAGGTATGAAGGAGAAAAAGCACCCCAAAATCTGTGCCCCAATTTCTCCCGAGTACGGCAATGCCTCACATGTGACCAAATAATACCATTTGGGTGCATGGCAGGACTCAGAAGGGAAGGAGTGATTTTTGGATTTTGCAGCTCAGATTCTGGTGGAATGTTGGTGGGTGCTATGTCGCATTAGCAAGACCCCCCAAGCACCAATACAGTGGAACCCCCCCACAAGTGACCCCATTTTGCAAACTACACCCCTCAGGGAATTCATCTAGGGGTATAGTGTACATTTCAAACCCCCAGGGGTTTCACCAATTGTGGTACAACTGGGCAGTGAAAATGAAAAATTACATTTTTTTACACAAAAATGCAGTTCTGGCTCAAAATTTTTCATTTTCAGAAGGTATGAAGGAGAAAGAGCACCCCAAAATCTGTGCCCCAATTTCTCCCGAGTACGGCAATGCCTCACATGTGACCAAAAAATACCATTTGGGTGCATGGCAGGACTCAGAAGGGAAGGAGTGATTTTTGGATTTTGCAGCTCAGATTCTGGTGGAATGTTGGTGGGTGCTATGTCGCATTAGCAAGACCCCCCAAGCACCAATACAGTGGAACCCCCCCACAAGTGACCCCATTTTGCAAACTACACCCCTCAGGGAATTCATCTAGGGGTATAGTGTACATTTCAAACCCCCAGGGGTTTCACCAATATTGATACAACTGGGCTGTGCAAATTAAAAATTACATTATTTACACAAAAATGCAGTTCTGGCTCAAAATTTTTCATTTTCACAAGGAATGAAGGAGACAAAGCACCCCAAAATCTGTGCCCCAATTTCTCCCGAGTACGGCAATGCCTCACATGTGACCAAAAAATACCATTTGGGTGCATGGCAGGACTCAGAAGGGAAGGAGTGATTTTTGGATTTTGCAGCTCAGATTCTGGTGGAATGTTGGTGGGTGCTATGTCGCATTAGCAAGACCCCCAAAGCACCAATACAGTGGAAGCCCCCCACAAGTGACCCCATTTTGCAAACTACACCCCTCAGGGAATTCATCTAGGGGTATAGTGTACATTTCAAACCCCCAGGGGTTTCACCAATTTTGATACAACTGGGCAGTGAAAATGAAAAATTACATTTTTTTACACAAAAATGCAGTTCTGGCTCAAAATTTTTCATTTTCAGAAGGTATGAAGGAGAAAAAGCACCCCAAATTCTGTGCCCCAATTTCTCCCGAGTACGGCAATGCCTCACATGTGACCAAAAAATACCATTTGGGTGCATGACAGGACTCAGAAGGGAAGGAGTGATCTTTGGATTTTGCAGCTCAGATTCTGGTGGAATGTTGGTGGGTGCTATGTCGCATTAGCAAGACCCCCAAAGCACCAATACAGTGGAAGCCCCCCACAAGTGACCCCATTTTGCAAACTACACCCCTCAGGGAATTCATCTAGGGGTATAGTGTACATTTCAAACCCCCAGGGGTTTCACCAATTTTGATACAACTGGGCAGTGAAAATGAAAAATTAAATTTTTTTACACAAAAATGCAGTTCTGGCTCAAAATTTTTCATTTTCAGAAGGTATGAAGGAGAAAAAGCACCCCAAAATCTGTGCCCCAATTTCTCCCGAGTACGGCAATGCCTCACATGTGACCAAATAATACCATTTGGGTGCATGGCAGGACTCAGAAGGGAAGGAGTGATTTTTGGATTTTGCAGCTCAGATTCTGGTGGAATGTTGGTGGGTGCTATGTCGCATTAGCAAGACCCCCCAAGCACCAATACAGTGGAACCCCCCCACAAGTGACCCCATTTTGCAAACTACACCCCTCAGGGAATTCATCTAGGGGTATAGTGTACATTTCAAACCCCCAGGGGTTTCACCAATTTTGATACAACTGGGCTGTGCAAATGAAAAATTACATTTTTTTACACAAAAATGCAGTTCTGGCTCAAAATTTTTCATTTTCACAAGGAATGAAGGAGACAAAGCACCCCAAAATCTGTGCCCCAATTTCTCCCGAGTACGGCAATGCCTCATGTGTGACCAAAAAGTGGCAGGACTCAGAAGGGAAGGAGTGATATTTGGATTTTGCAGCACAGATTCTGGTGGAATGTTGGTGGGTGCTATGTCGCATTAGCAAGACCCCCAAAGCACCAATACAGTGGAACCCCCCCACAAATGACCCCATTTTGCAAACTACACCCCTCAGGGAATTCATCTAGGGGTATAGTGTACATTTCAAACCCCCAGGGGTTTCACCAATTTTGATACAACTGGGCAGTGAAAATGAAAAATTACATTTTTTTACACAAAAATGCAGTTCTGGCTCAAAATTTTTCATTTTCAGAAGGTATGAAGGAGAAAAAGCACCCCAAAATCTGTGCCCCAATTTCTCCCGAGTACGGCAATGCCTCACATGTGACCAAAAAATACCAGTTGGGTGCATGGCAGGACTCAGGGAAGGAGTGATTTTTGGATTTTGCGGCTCAGATTCTGGTGGAATGAATGGTGGGTGCTATGTGGCATTAGCAAGACCCCCGAAGCACGGTGAAATTATGAACCTAATAATCCATAGATGTGTGGTATATTTTAAAACACTCCTTTATACATAGGCCGGGTTTGTCGGGGCAAGTGTCACACTGGAAAATAGTTTGCTTTCTTATTCCCTTTTTATAGCAAACTTTGCACCTTTTTTTGTGTCCTGCCCTTTTTTCCAGTGGAGGGGATTTCATCAGGAAAATGCTGCCCTGGTACAATACGGGGGCCAGAACTAGAAGTACTGGGGCCCTCTGCCTGCTGGTTCCCAAATATTAGGCCCTTTATGACTTCCTCTTGAAAGTGCATAAATGTCCCCCTCTGGCTGGTAGAACGGAATAGCACGTAAGCGTTATACAGTGCCATCTGGATGATATACACGGCCAGCTTCTTGTACCAGATTTTTGTTTTCCGCAGGGCACTGTACGGCTTCAGTACCTGATCTGAAAGATCCACTCCGCCCATGTACCTATTGTAATCCAGGATACAATTAGGTTTTGAGGTGTGGGTACTGGTACCTCGTACAGGGATGGAGGTAGTACTGTCTCCGTGAATTGTTGTCAGTATAAGGACATCCCTCTTGTCCTTATATTTGACCAACAACATATTTTCGGTGCATATTCCCCTGCTTTCACCCCTTCTCATTACTTGGGCAATGTGCGTTTTTGGGAGGCCTCTTTGGTTCTTGCGCACAGTACCGCAAGCTGCTGTACCTCTTGAACCAAGGGCCTTAAACAGGGGGATGCTAGTGTAAAAGTTATCCACATAGAGGTGATAACCTTTATCCAGGAAGGGGTGCACTAAATCCCAGACAATTTTTTCACTAACACCTACGAGGGAGGGGGGGCATTCTGGCGGTTCAATTCTTGAATCCTTCCCTTCATATACCCTAAACCTGTGAGTGTACCCTGAGGTGCTTTCACACAGCTTATACATTTTTATGCCATACCTTGCCCTCTTACTGGGAAGGTACTGGCGGAATTTAACCCTTCCTTTAAAATGTATAAGGGACTCGTCTATGCAAATGAATTTATCTGGGATGTACATCTCTTCAAATTTGGCACTGAAATGATCAATGACCGGCCTGACTTTGAATAGCCGGTCAAAGGTGGGATCATCTCTGGGTGGGCACTGTGCATTATCGTTGTAATGCAAAAATTTAAGGATTAACTCAAAACGAGTCCGGGTCATGGCCATACGGTAAAGTGGGGTGCTGTACAGAACATCTGTACTCCAATATTGCCTAATTTCTGGCTTTTTTACTATGCCCATATGAAACACCAGACCCCAAAACGTCATCATCTCTACTGCATCTACAGGGGTCCACCTAGCAAATGATGACGTGGGGTTTTGAGCAATAAACTGCTGGGCATATAAATTAGTTTGGTCCACCATTAAATTTATAAAATCATCAGAGAAAAATAATTTGAAAAAGTCAATTTCTCTGAGACCTGTGGAATCAAATTGGATTCCTGGGATGGCCAAAAACTCAGGAACCTGGGGCTCAAAATTGTCTGGTGGTGGGGTCCATACGAGATCAATTATTGGGGGGGGTCTCAGCTGCTCTACGGGGGCGTCTTTGAGGGGGTCCCTCATCACTAGAGGAGGAAGAGGAGCTTAAGATGAATCCTTCAAATTCCCCGCTTGCCTCACTGGCTGTGTCAGAGTCAGAGGCAAGCATGGCATATGCCTCCTCCGCTGAATACATTCTTCTGGATGACTGGGATGACATTTGGGATTACATTTGGGATGCCATTTTTATTTTTGTGTTTCTGGTAGTGAAATGTTTCAACACGTGTATAGTGTAGGGGGGGTACAAACTTTATTTCAATGTAGTATGTAGTGTGTAGTGTGTATGTAGTGCAGAAAAAAAAAAAAAAAGGTCCTGCGCCAAAAATTGAGCACAGATGTTGGTCAGTAACGTCCGTCACTGAACAGCGCTCAAAGGCAACAGGAATTTGATAAAAAAAAAAAAAAAAAATTAAAAAAAGACCCCACAGCACCCTCAAAAAAAAAAAAAAAAGGTGATCAGTGATGCGACACTGATTACCAGTGAGGGGCAGCAGGTGCACAACCTTTGGTGCAACTGACAGTGCAACTGGCAGCAACTGACAGGTATATATAAAAAAAAAACTCTGCACCCCCAAAAAGTTGCTGATCACCTCAGATATAGTGATCAGCACAAAAGGGGGGGGGGCAGCAGACACAAAATATAGCACTCTCTATCACTCTCTGTCACTATCTCTCTCTATCTCTCTCTATCTCTCACTATCTATCACTATCTATCACTATCTATCACTATCTATCACTCTATGACACTGCAGCAGCAGCACTGACAGTTATATATATAAAAAATAACCCCTGCACCCCCAAAAAGTTGCTGGGGGTGCACAAAAGGGGGGCAGCAGACACAAAATATAGCACTCTCTATCACTCTCTGTCACTATCTCTCTCTATCTCTCTCTATCTATCACTCTATGACACTGCAGCAGCAGCACCGACAGTTATATATATAAAAAATAACCCCTGCACCCCCAAAAAGTTGCTGGGGGTGCACAAAAGGGGGGCAGCAGACACAAAATATAGCACTTTCTATCACTATCTCTCTCTATCTCTCTATCTCTCACTATCTATCACTCTATGACACTGCAGCAGCAGCACTGACAGGTATATATATATAAAAAAAACCTGCGCCCCCAAAAAGTTGCTGATCAGTTAATTTATACTGATCAGCACAAAAGGGGGGGGGGGGGGCAGCAGTCAGTTGCACACGCAGTACATCTGTATATATATAAAAAATATATAGCACAATCTGTCACTATCTCTCTATCTCTCTCTATCTCTCTCTATCTCTCTATCTATAACTCTATCACACTGCAGCAGCACAAAATATAGCACTCTCTGTCACTAGCTCTCTCTATCTCTCTCTATCTCTCTCTCTCTATCTCTCTATCTATAAATCTATCACACTGCAGCAGCACAACACAGCACAGCACAACACAGGAAGTCACAAGAAGTAACAAGATCTAGGAACGCTACAAGCAGTGATCAGGTAAGTATTTGCAAGGATCAGGTCAGTATATCGCGGCAGATAGGCACGGTGACCGCACTGCACGCAATTCCAGACCGGAATGGCGTCTGCAGTGCAGTCACCGTTAGTTTAAATCACCCTCCATGGCTGTGATTGGTTCGTCGGTCCGACGAACCAATCACGGCCTTTGGGGGCGGGTGGGGTGAGGTGGGGTGACACCAGTGTCACCCTTACACCCCGTGGTGATTGGTGCTGTACTTTACAGCACCAATCACCACCGATCCCTGTGTCACCGGCGAACGTTATTCGCCGGTACACAGGAAAACGCTGTGAATGGCTGTTCACACTGAACAGCCAATCACAGCGATCGCCGACGGGGGGGGGGGGGCGGCATCGCAGCCCCCCCTGGGCATGCAGGGACATGTCTGCTGTCAGGGACAGCAGACATGTTTAAACTGTCACCGCGTCTATAGACGCGGTGACAGTTTAATGGCATGACGTACATTTATGCCATGTGTCGGGAAGTACATCCCGGCCATGACGTAAATGTACGTCAAATGTCGGGAAGGGGTTAATACATTGAAACCACACGGCTTAAATGCCGACTTTTAATTGAAATGGTTTTTATGAGTGTGATATTGTGAATATATTCCCTAACCTGTTTTTAGTGTGTCCCCTTCTTTGTATTGATTGCTGCTTGTTTTTTATCTTAATAATTTAAAGATAAATCATGGACATTAAGAGCGGAAGCTTGAACACAAACCCAAATCAAATTAAGGGCGGAAGTAGGAAGTGTCCGTGCTCTGGGTGATCGGCGGTCCAGCCAGGACCCACAGTACTGACGCGATAGCTCCGGAACAAAGCATCATGCAGGAACCTTATCCTGCGCTACAGAGGGGACAGATCTATGAATGGACGGCTCTCAGGACGGTAACTATGGCAACTGCAAACTCCGGTTTCACATACAGAGCGGAAGTCTGACTCCGACGGCGGGTATTTAAACCCACACTAGAGACAGCACACAAATCATTCAGGAGCCTTGACAAAGACCAGACCTTGGTTGAAACGCGTTGGCGTGATCCTGATGGATGAATAGACTGCTGATTACATTACCTGGGGATTGCTTCCAGATACGGGCTGTTACAATCTCTGTTTGAACTGTTTTTAACCGTTCAGTTCCACCATCTCCGGTAAAAGTTTTCTGGCTATTTATTTACCACTTTGGAGGTTATTCTGGTTGGTGCGTAAATTTCCGAATTATTTCGGAGCGGACCGCACGCCACGCTGTGCGGACATCGTACGAAGAAACGCCCACCGGTCCTCCGCATTCGGACGGACTCACACTTTAAGAAGAGGGCGTGTTTACGGATGACATCCAAACCTTGCGTGTGCGGTGGACACACACATATTCTGCACGGTCTTACAGCGTCTGCACGGTCTTACAGCGTCAGAACGGACGGGAACCTGCCCGTACGCACCGATGCGGTGTTTTAACGCAAAACTCACGACTATTATCTTAACTCATAAATCGGTCACATGACACACTTATGCAATTAGGCAAAATTAAAAAATAAAATTTTATGTTTTCCCTAACTGTAATAAATTTTTCATTTGATCCCCAAATGTGTGCTGTTATTGGTGAATGTAAGAGTGACATGGATATTTATATTAGTGATAGCAAGTTCTGTCCATTGCTTGCAGTGTAAATGTGTATAAAAAATGCTGCCGTGCTTTCAGCATAGATTTGTGTGTTTTGTAATGGTCCATTTAAGCTGCAATGGTTCCAATTGAAGCAATGACAAGAGTGTAATTAATGAGTAATGAGTAGAGGAGTGGATCGTATTGTGTTCAGCTGACATTGGTTCAGGTGCGGGCGTACTAATTGGGCGTTCCGAATGCCTAGGGCATGCAGGGCTGCCAAGAGAAATCCTGGGCCCCGGTACAACAGTGTCACGGGGCCCCCCTGGAGTGGCGAGCTACAGAAAAGAGGTGTGGCCATTAAAAGGATATAGGGGTGTGTACCACACCATATACCCTTTATGCAACACAATAGTAGACTCCTTATACTTGCCCCTTACAAATTATGCTACACAGAATGAGCCAAAATTCACATGGAATGTTGAAAAATTCACATTATGCCACATGGAATGACACAAAATTCAAATTATTCCACATGGATTGTGCCAAATTTCACATTATGCCACACAGATTGAGGCAAAATTCAGGGACAGTGAGAGGAATGGTGGGGATGGAGGGAGAGAGATGGCGGGGACAAAGGTGCATAGAGTGGGATGGCGGGATGCAGGGACAGAGACGGTGGTGACGAAGGGCCAGAGGGTGGGGACAGAGATGGTGGGGACGCAGGGACAGAGACAAATTAGGTCTAGAAGGTCATTTCTATGTAAGGGATGGCAACAGAAATCTTGGGGCCGGTACACCAATATCACTGGGATTGAAAAATGCTCAATCCCGGGATCCCGGGATTGGCACCCCTCAAAGAAAATTGCCCCCTGTGCCCCCACACTGATTTACTTTTTTTGAGCTGCGGAGGGGGGCAGGCGGCCGCAGTGCAGAGGCAGGTGTCGGGTATACATGTGCGACGTGGGAGGCCTGGCGGCGAGCAGGTTCCGGCGTAGGGTATGATGTGGGAGGACGTGGGAGGCCCGGTGGCGAGCAGGTTCCGGCATAGGGTATGATGTGGGAGGATGTGGGAGGCCCGGCGGCAAGCAGGTTTCGGCGCCGGTGGTCAGAGCTGCGGCCTGCGCAGCGTGACCTATGATCGAGACACGCAGCGCAGGCTGCACGCTGGTTCGGGAACAGCCGGGCAGTGTCTGAGCAAGCGATACATTATGCCACACCGCCATTTCTCTGAAACATGAATCAGCTCACCACAATGCCTATGATACTATGCTGCACACTGTAATGCCCCTGACACAATATGCCACACATTGCAATGCCCCTCACACCTAATGCATACCTCCCAATTTTGGCAGTGGAGAAAGGAATATATGGAAAAAATATTGGGCGCCGTTTTGTAGCTGTGAGGGCATGGCCAGTGCTGTGTGAACTGCTGGCCATGCCCTCAGCCTGCCTGCCTAATTAGACGCATGCAGTGTCTAATTCCCGCAGGACCGTCCCAAAAAAATGGGATGTCACACAAAAGTTGATACACACTGACTATGCCACACCACTTTGCCCCCCATAGTAAGGCTTCTAATAAATTATAAATTACCTGCTTGTTGCCAAGGGGGTTAATGTCCGTTGCCAAGGGGGGTTAATGTTCGTTGCCAGGGGTTCTTGCTCGTTGCCAAGGGGGGGGGGTTTAATGTGCGTTGCCAGGCGTTCTTGCTCGTTGCCAAGGGATTAATATGCATTGCCAGGGGTTATTGCTTGTTGCCAACGGGTTTATATTTGTTCCCTGGGGTTAATGCTCATTGCCAAGGGGGGTTAATGTCCGTTTCCAGGGGTTCTTGCTCGTTGCCAAGGGGGGTTTATTGTCCATTGCCAGGGGTTCTTGCTCATTGCCAAGGGGTTAATATGCATTGCCAGGGGTTATTGGATGTTGACAAGGGGTTAATATTTTTTGCCAGGGGTTAATGCTCGTTGCCAAGGGGGATTTCCGTTGCCAGGGGTTCTAGCTCGTTGCCAAGGGGTTAATATGTGCCCGTGTGTCCGGCCACCCGCCCATCAGCTGCAGCTGCCCCTGCTTTACCCTGCCTTCCCCTGCGCACAGAGTGACAGACGCTAGAAGTCATTTTTCACTTCCAGCGTCTCTGACAGGGAGCACAGCTTTGCAGTGTTACCAGGAAGTGCAGTGCTATGCTTCCTGTCAGACGCTAGAGGTGAACTATGACTTCTAGGGTGACATTCTATGGGTTGAGATAATTAGACTTTTGCGATTTTTTTCGCAAAAACGGCCGAAATCGCATTTTTTTCCATTTTCGCATATTTAATGAGCTGCGAAAATGTGAAAAAAGTGCGATTTTGCCCAACAAGTTGGACACACTGGAAATGCGATGGCTGCTTTTCGCAGCGCATCGCATCCAGATGTTTTCAAATGAAAAAGTATACAAATCGCATATTTAATGGTATGCGATTTGTATAAAGTGTGTCTATAATTCGCCCAAAAATCAGACCAGGTTCTGATGGGCGAATTAGCCAGAACCCTGCACAGATCGCAATGATCTGTGCAGGGTTCTGGTGTAAAAAAAATGTAAACAGTTAAAAAAAAAAAAAAAAAACAGCGCAGGGTCCCCCGCCAGAGCATAACCAGCCCCGGGCTCATTGAGCCTGTGCTGGTGAAATAAAATCAGGGTCTCCAACAAATAGGGGTCCCCTTGATTTAATGAAACCAGCACCAGGCTCAAGGTCCGGCGCTGGTTCCCAAAATACGGGGGACAAAATGACTAGGGGTCCCCCGTATTTTAAGAACCAGCACCAGACCCAACCAGCCAGCAGGGTAATGCCACAGCCGGGGGACACTTATTATATAAGGTCCCGCGGCCAAAGCATTAACCCCCTGGCTGGTCAGCATGGGCAGGGGTCCTGGGGAAGTGGGGACCCCCCCAAAGAAGGGGTCCCCCCCCTCCAGGACTTACCAGCCCATGCTGAAAGTCCGGGGCTGTCCCCGATGCCCCTGGGCGGTGGGCATCGGGCTGATGTAAAGTGTAAAAAAAAGAATATAAACTATTGTTTTCTACTGTAGAACTATGAGTCCCAGCAAGCCTACCCCGCATGCTGGGACTTGGAGAACCACAAATCCCAGCATGCGGGGCATTAAAGGGCCCGCTGGCACTTGTAGTTCTACAGTACAAAAAATAGTTAAATAAAACACACTGACACCCTGAAAAATAAAAGTTTAATACATCCATAACACACACATACTGATACTTACCTACCTTGAGCCCGTAGGTCGGTCCCTGGATCCTGGGTCCGGGCTCCGGGGCTCCAGGGCAGAAGAATCCGGTTCCGGGGCCTTGGTCCTGGTTCCGGGGCTGGTCCGGTGTTCCTGGGCTCCTGGGCTGAAGAATCTGGGGTCCAGGATCCGAAGTAGTCCACAGGTGTACCTGAGGAAGGAAATCCTACTCACCTGGTCCCCGGCGACAACCCCGGCATCTTCAGCTCCAGGCGCGCTGCTCCCGGCTGCTGTGGTACCCGCTCACGGACTGGAGAGGCGCAGAGATTTTCATCTTCCGCGCCTTTCCTCCGGACAAGGGCGTAACTACCATAGGTGCAAGGGGTGCAGCTGCTATGGGGCTCAGAGCTGAAGGGGGCCCATCTTTGCTGTCTAAGTAATATGTTTTACATACATTTATCACCATAAGTTGCTAAATAGGGGGCCCTTACAAATTTTAGCTATGGGGCCTATGAATATCTAGTTACGCCTCTGCCTCCGGATGATTCTATTGGCCGCCTAGCGGCCAATCAGGAGCCGACTTTCTCGGCTCCTGATTGGCCGCTAGGCGGCCAATGAAATCATTCTGAGGAGAGGCGCGGAAGATGAAACATCTCTGCGCCTCTCCAGTCTACAGCATAAATGTCGGTAACTGCACACCGCAGTCCATGATGGAGTGGTTACACTCTCGTCCAAGATCGACGCCTAGTGTCGATCTTGGACGAGAGTGTAACCACTCTAGTCTGGCGGTTGTGTTAACAGCCAGACTGGGTATGTGATTTTATGCCTCATATGAGAACGTGCTTTTATGAAATAAAATTTTGACATACCTGATACACGCACTATGGAGCGCTCCTGTTTCTTTTTCTAGACAACATCTAACCCACGCACTTGATGGCTGTGCTGCTCTTCTGTTTTATATATATATATATACAGTGGGGTGTTCCCTATCCAGGAACCAGGCGGCACTCAACGGGCTTCACAAAAGGTGCAAGATGTGTTTATTTCAGCATCAACGTTTCAAAGCCGATGCAGCTTTTTCATCAGGATAAACAAACATGTTTGTTTATCCTGATGAAAAAGCCGCATCGGCTTTGAAACGTTGATGCTGAAATAAACACATCTTGCACCTTTTATGAAGCCCGTTGAGTGCCGCCTGGTTCCTGGATAGGGAACACCCCACTGTATATTCTTTTCTTGGAAAGGCACCTTGGCACTTTTCTAACCCCCCAAGGAAAAGGGGTCTGCAGAACACAAAGTGCCGGTCTACATGCTGTATATATATATATACACATATACAAAGAAGGTGACACTCCCCCAGGCTTTAGTTCAACCCCTTATTTACATTTTTAATACTTTTTTTATTCCCTTGAAGATTCTGTGAGAGATTTGAAATCTCTCATGCTGAATCTGCCATTATGAATCTCTGGCATAAATCTGTGTGTGTGTGGCTCATTATCTGAAACATTTAGTTTAAGGGAAATCTCTCATGCTGTATCTCCCGTTCTGAATCTCTGGCACAAATCTCTGCGTATGTAGGGCCCTTAAGAAAACATCTATAAATTGATGAAGTGAAATATCTATCAACTACATCAACACTTGGGGCGAGATGTATCAAATGGAAAATGCGGTAAAACCCCGGTTTTACCGCATTTTCCAATGTATCAAAAATGATACCGCACTGAAGGGTATCGCCACCTTTGGGTGGCGATACCCTATAGAAGCCTATGGGCTTCTTTTCGCCGCCCGCCGCCGCAAACCCGCCGATTCGCCGACCCCCCCTCTGGCTTACCTTCCTGAAGGGTCCTCCTGGACCCCGGAAGGTAAGCCCTGCCTCCCCCTAGTGAAGCAGCTGGACATCCTTCCGGCTGCAGGGGGGAGGAGGAAGAGCCGGGGACAGCATGCATAGCTGTCCCCGCCGTGAGGGGAGAGCGTGGCGGCAGGGAGGTGATGGAGACCCCCCGCACACCAGTGTACAGGTATCGCGGGGGGCCTCCGTCACGGACCGTGATGCCAGCCGCATATGTTAGTACATATGCGGCAGCATCGCGGCGGGGGGGGGGGGGGGGGGGCGGCGAAGGGCGGCGATGTATTTTAATACATCCCGCCCTTGGACTGCTTCACAACTATAAATGTATGTTCATCTCTAACATCCTACAGTCCTATCTCTGGCTGTGAACACTTTACAACCAATTTGGTTAAAAACACATTTTGAACTGCCATGATTGTTTGCTAATGTAAATACCGGGGTTAGAAATGTCGTCAGCGAGGTATAGTGAAAGAAGGCACACTGGGTTGGTGTTTGCATAAATAAACACAGTAATTTTTCACCTTTCATCAGCTTAACATTTGCCTTACGGGTAACCTATGTAAAATAGTCTTAGTTTATATACTTGCAAATCCAGTCTGAACCTTGGTACTTACATCTGCATTTCTACAACTCTACTGCTCTGTCTCTCATTCCACCTCTATTAACTTAATCCACACTATGGGGGTTATTCTGGTTCACTTCTGGCAATTCCTTCTTAAATGACCAAAACCATGTGCACTGCAGGGGGGCAGATGTAAGATGTGCAGAGAGAATTAGATTTGGGCAAGTTATTTTGTTTCTGTGCAGGGAAAATACGGACTTCTTTATTTTTACACTGCAATATACTGTAGATCTCACTTTGAAGTAAAACCCCACCCAAATCTAATTCTCTCTGCACAAGTAACATCTACCCCACCTACAGTGCACATGCTTTTGTCCATTTGAGAAGGAATTTGCAGAAGGAGTGAACCAGAATAACCCCCTATATACCATATTACTGAAGTTTCTATAAATAAAAAGCGGTTATGTTGTCCATAGAAACCAATTAGATTCTGTCTATTATTTCTCTATTGCGTCCTAGAAAATGATATACATAATGTGATTGGTTGTTATGGAACAGATTTACGAAGCTTAAAAAAAATGATACTCATGTATTTACTTCATTATTGTAAGTGATTTCAACATCCCAATTGATATACCCACAAAATCTTCTGTCTCTAAAGTTCTTAACCTCACAGCCAGACAGTCGTATACCATATTACATCAGCACAAGATTGATAAGATACTGACAGGATAGAGATCACGGAGAGGGGAGTTTTTAGAACACCAAACGACGACAATGTATCTCAGCTTTCAGACATACTGCATCATTGTGACTAGCTCTGATAAATGGGTCTGTGGCTGTCACTATAATCACCACTTAGTGACATGTTTTATCCCAAACCTTCTGCAGAATTATTTTCAGTTTTAATTTGTGAGTGTAATCTGCACCGGTGTGTAAGAACACTGTTACTTGTTGGAGTGGTCTTTGTTTTTTAGAGTAAATAACTACTAATACAATTGGACGTTGGTCACTTCCTTTACAAGTTATTTTCTACTTTATTGACCCAACCATCTCAGTATAATAAAGGCTATTGTAGCACCAATCCAATTTTTTTTTTTAACAACACTTTTGGTCATTTCAAAGCAGCTTGCACACTATTATACAGATAAAGAACAATTCAACAAGTTTCCCTTCTTTCCTTCATATTTGCCACAAATAAAAAGAACCAACCTTTTTAACAATTCAAACTATATCTGTTTCCTAGTGTCATATCTATATTTGGTTCTTTCATATTCACCTCGGCATAGTCCTCTGATGGCACTGTAAAGGCCACTGGGAAAATAGCCCAGCAGCCATTTTTCTAGCAACCTCTGCATGCAAAGTAGAAAATTTGAGACATACAGTACACATGCACAGTAGATTCTGGCACATTACCAGAGCCTACTGCTTGTAACACTGGCCCCCTCCTAATTAAGGCCCCCATCCACTATGTGATTTTGTCCCCATTTCACCCTATTCCGATGGATCAGGCCGAGAATCAGCCCAAATCGCATGTGCATGACATCCGATCTGATCCGATGCATGGTCCCGTGACATATAGCATACATTCCCAATAGGGATGCCAATCCCGTGCATTTTTTCAATCCTGGGAATCGGGATTCCCGGGATCCTGGGATTGCCATGCCTAAAAGAAAATTGCCCCTGTGCCCCCCACACTAACTGACTTTTGGGGAGGGGGGCAGGTGGCAGCGTATTACGTGGGTGGCCTGGCGGCAAGCAGGTGCCGGGGCCACACACTTACTTTTGGGAAGCTGGCGGCTTCAGCGAGGAGGCTGGCGGCTGGGGGAGGTCCGGCGGCGAGCGGGTTCCGACGCTGAGGGTGTAGTGCTACAGACCTGTGACCTAATCACGCTGCGCAGGCCGCACGCCGGGTCGGGGACAGCCGGGCAGTGTCTGAGTGAGGGCTCAGACGCTGCCCGGCATTAGACTGCGCATGCGCAGTCTAATCCCGAAATCCCGGGATTGGATACTCCAATCCCGGGATTGAAATCACGGACATTTTGGGGCCAAATCCTGGGACCCAGCCGTTCCCGATCCCGGGATTGGCCACCCTAGTTCCCAACTGCTGGGAAGAGCAGTAGGTCTGACCAATACGGTCAGACCCACTGCTCTTCCCAGCAGTAGGGAATCTATGCTATATGTCACAGGACCATGCATCGGATCATGGACCATGGTCCTATATGTCACAGGACCATGCATCGTATCGGAGTTGAAGGTCAGACCTACTGCCCCTCCTGGTGGCAGAGAATGCATGCTACAGTATATGTCACATGCAGGTGTATTGTATGTGATCCTGCTGTCTGGGACGGTCCCGGGCAGCTCAAGGGCGAATCGGATGACCATACACTGCTGCGACTTCTCGCTGCCTAACCTTAAGTCTTCCTTAGCCCTCCTCCTCTGACCAATGCTACGACACACTTATATACCTACGATTGGGACTGTTGCAATTCCAGAATCGGCATCTCCACTGATGTTGCGATTCCAGGGCTGGTATTTGTATATTTATTATATTGATATTTGTATATGTATTTGTGGCATCTATATGGATATGTGTTCCTATACATACATTTTCTAATATTAAAAAAAGACACACACCCTCCAAGTCCACAATGGCCTATAGGCTGGTTTACACAAGAATGAGGGCTTTGTTTAATATGCAGCCCCAGGCTCTTACCTTTGCAACCCATCTTTATCACTACATATCTTTTTACATACATATCTACTCATACTCATAACTTGCGAACGCATTGCGTGATTATTCATCGGCAATTACCGGACAGAACCTTCAAAGAACGTGCAGCCGCACATCACTCTAATATCAAAATTGCCATCTCTGCCGGCCACAGCAAATATCCGGTGGCCCAACACTTTGTCGAGGCCAGACACTCACTTACCTCGCTTCGGTATAAAATAATCGACCATATTCCGCCATTAAAGAGAGGAGGTGATAGTTTTTTTTGAAAAGCAGATGGATCTACACCTTGCAAACTATTCCCTTTACTAGTGTCATATAATATGGTGCAACATTGTATTGGCAATTATCCTTTTGTTTGTTCATTTCTATGTTCACGTTCTGTATATGTTGTTAGTAATTTGTTTGTTACACTTCAATTACGTTTTTATGTAGTTTAATGTAGTCATTGAGCTTTTGAATTATCATTGTCTGTTACTATAGTAACATATACACTAAACAATCTTTCTGATCACTAGGTGATCTGGCTCCCACCGTGCGTCCCCTCGTGTGGCTGTACGGATTGACGTCATCAGAGGGCGCCTCCCTGACTGACTCCGGCGGGACTCGTGGTGGAGACCCAGGAGTATTTAGGTGAGTCTTTGTTCTCTCATCCACCTTGATAAAAAAGCCACCTGGCTTTGAAACGTTGGTTTTACACCGGACTGCTGTGTCTTTATTCGAGTGCCGCCGTCCCCCCCACTGTATACATACATACATACATACATACATACAAATTCAGAGGGCTCAGCATAATAATCTAACTCACCTTAATATACAAATAATCAAATATATATATATATATATATATATATATATATATATATATATATATATATATATATATATATAATGCAGTTCTGTGTATGTCTTTATGGCTAGCGATAACATATTATACCATAATGCGCATACTCAGTAAAAGTGTACGCCATGAAAAGCACAAGCATATGTAAATTGTGTGACTGGTATTGTGGATGCAATTGTTTCCCAGAAGCAGGTAGCGGAATATCCCTGTGACATTTATAATACTCCGTCTGAATAGATCACTAATGTAACCAGAGACAGACCCCTCTCCTTTCCTGGCTGTACAGGGCTTCTCAAAGTACCCCAAGTTAGACATGGGGACAGAGCGGCTCCTCACTGCATCCCGCTGGCACTTCCTTCATTGGCACTCCTTAAGACATCCTCTTCTGATATCTCTACCCTCAGAGCCTATGATGCTATTGTGAAGGAGTGTAGCCCAGCAGCAGCTCCAATAGTCACAAAGCCAACTGATTATATTTAAATAAACTTTAAACAAACATGTCAGTTAAGGGATAATACAGAACCATGATGCCAAACACTCTGAGACATAGGTGCCGATTCTGTGGGTACTCCCAGGCTCGAGCACCCACGTAAAATGATAAGCACCCAAGGTCGGTCCCAGCAGGTACCAAGGGGCCCATGAATTGGACCCAGAAAATCTGTCCCTGGTCCTCACACAAGGCTACCATGTTCCCAGAGGTGCATTGTGGGTCCAGTGTGCGTCGCTTCATGACTTCACGTGGCACCACAGACCCGCTTGCACTCAAAGAAATAGATAAGGGACCACCGGAGCCGCGTCAGCCAGCCCCAGCAGTCCAACAGCCTCAAAACACAGGAGAGAGGGAATGGTGGCACGGCAGCAGAGAAAGGTAGGTGGTAGCCCTCTTTCCCCTAAACCTAGGGCTGGGGACCCCGGCTGCACACCCCATCCTCCAGTGACCTTTTTATTCCTTGAGTACCCAACAGCAAAAAATAAAATCGGCATCTCTGCTCTGAGAAACCAAGACAGTATAACTGATCTGAATGCACATGTGTATTTTTACTAGTATGAAATTATGCTTTTTGACATATTGGGGCACTGGGGCAGGTGTATTATGCCTGGTAAAGTGATATATCGGAAGGTGATAATGCACCAGTAAATCACCAGCTGATTAGACTTTGCATTATCATCTTCCACTTTTTCAGGCTTAATACATCTGCCCCATTGTTTGGGTGGAGTCCCAATGTAATATCTATCAAATCATTTTACCAACAATGCTGCCACTTGAATCAAATGCCTGAGTAATTTATGCAGCCGTGAGAGATTTCAACCATGTAAAAACAGATTCAGATTAAATCAAGGGAAACCAAACTAAATGAAATGCACAAAAACAGGAATTAGTGTGATGTTTAGAGATATTTTATTAATGTAGCCATGTGTATCATGGCAGCTAGAGTGTATCATTTGTATCATGCCTACTGTATTTTACACTATCTGGATATACAGGTATCATAATAAATGATGAACACACATAGTAAGTTGAGAAGTAACAAAACAGACTAACATCTCCCTCTGGTGGCAGTCATCCGAAACAATCCGCAACACTGATGCAAATTATAAATATTGGATTTAAACAGGGCTATTTTTCAGCAGGCTCCAGCAGGAACTGTGGCCATTATTCTAGTTCACTCTTTCTGACAAAATATTTCTTAGATGGACAAAACCATGTGCACTGCAGGTGAGGCAGGTGTTACTTGTGCAGAGATAATTAGATTTGGGTGGGGTTTTACACCTGCCTCACCTGCAGTGCACATGGTTTTGTCCATCTAAGAAATATTTTGTCAGAAAGAGTGAACTAGAATAAGGGCCTCAGTTCCTGCTGGAGCCTGCTGAAAAATAGCCATGGATTTAAATCAACATGAGCTACTGACTAGAAAACTAAAGGTCCATACACACTGGGCGACTATGCGATGATGTCAATCACCGCTGCGGGGACAGCCGCTCAGTGCATACACACTGAGCAGCTTTCCCCTTGCCAGGCGCTGACGGAGGGGGGAGGATGGCATTGCATAGCTATGCAAAGCCGTCCTCAACGCCGCTCATCTGCTGGTATTACCAGCAGATAGGCGGCTTTCATGGCGATGATGCGGGAGCGCGCAGCAGCGCTCATCGCTGGGGCATACACACTGGATGGCTTTGAGCTGAAAGCCGCTCAAACAGGCTGTTTTGAGCGTCTTTCAGCTCAAAATCGCCCAGTGTGTATGCGCCTTAAGGCGCATACACACTAGAAGATTTTCATTTCAAAAGACTTTGCCAAAATCTCTGAAAGATATATCTGTCACCAAAATAGTATGTACACACTGAGCTATTTTTCCAAAAGTGCAAGAGATGTTCAGGAGGCGAAAGACTTTGCTGAAAATCTTTCATATTTATTTTATTTATTAATACTCCTTTCAGACATACAGCAAAATCCCAGGTTTTTGCACATGAAAACGCATCAACCCGGGATTTTAGTATGTCTGAAAGGGTCAACCCGGGTGTTAAAACCCAGGTCTCCGACCCTTCTTTTTACCTGGGTTGAGGACCCGGGATTTAAGACCCGGGTTGACCCTTTCAGACATAAGAAAAACCTGGGTTTTTCAGCAAATTACTGGGTAGAACTGCTTCACCCGGTAATTTGCTGCTGTAAGTGTGAAAGTGTGCAGGCTGCACCCGGAGAAATGACCCAGCAGTCAAAATGCAGGGTAATTCTCTGGTAGTATGTCTAAAAGGTATTATTAACAGTTTCTTATATAGAGCAGCATATTCCGTTGCGCTTTACAAAAGCAGACAGTGATACAACAAACAGGGTATTTACATAATGGGCGGGGTTTGAATTCCAAGGGTAGGAGCAGGGGCCATTTTTATTTCAGTGCATTTCTGTTCTTGGTGCCCGATTCAGAACTGATCGCTGGGCTGCGTATATTCGGAGCTTAGCGATCAGATAAATGCCGCCTCATGCCGTGCCACCTGTTACCGCCATAATATACATTGGTGGGCAGTGGCTGCAGTAACGCACACATTGCCGGCCTGCGCCAATGTATGTGTTGCATTACTGCCATAATATAAATCGGTGGGCAGTGATACATATATATAATATATATATATATATATATATATATATATATATATTATATATATGTATCAACTGTTTGTGATCCTGAAAACTGCATCACTGCCTGTTATTACAGATGGAGCACCTCTCGTAGTGGCTGGGGCTTCCATCGCCAGTCCCCGCCCGAGCTCCCCACCGCCATACGCCACCTCCGCGGTCCCCATCAATGCCCTACCCCCCCAACCCTGCCCGAAACGCAGGGTTAGCGGAGACGGGCAGGGTCCTGCCGCCGAGAGACGTGCAGGCGTGTCCCCGTGTGATGGAGTCCCTCTCCGCAGGCTCTCGCCAGCTGGGATGTTCTGGCGAGAGCCGGGCAAGGAAGAGAGGGGCTCCATCTGTATATCCGAGTGCCGCTGCTTCCCCCAGTGTCTTGGAAGGCATTGAGGCTAAATTTGCATTACTAAAGGAGTGCTACCTCTTTGAACGTTATATATATATATATATATATATATATATATATAAAAACCTGCAGGCGGGGAGCTGGACTAACGGACGGAGGGGTGGCCAGACGAACATGCGGCATTGCCGGACATGTAGGTGCTCCGTATTGCCAACACAACGCACTGAGCAGGGGGAGGGAGCAGGAGGAGGCAGCGGTGCGGTTTGCGGGCTGAAAGCGGATAATATTTCAGCCCGCACTGCGCACACACACACACAGCGATGATGGATAAAAAAACATCATCTCTGGCATGCTGGTAAAATCAGCCAACAAGAGACCTCACTAGCGATGATGCGGCATTCTGTGGGGCAAACACACTAGGCCATTTTCAGCTGAAAATCACTCAAAACAGCCGTTTTGAGCGATTTTCAGCTGAAAACTGCCTAGTTCAGGTGAAAATCGTCAAGTGTGTATGGGCCTTAAATCTAACTAGTGAAATGCTAGAGTTATTTTAAATTCCTTTTTTTGGGCTATTGTTCAGTGAATCCAATAAAAAGTTCCTACCGATTAGTAGGCTATTCTTCAGGATGGCAGTAGGTATTCTTGTAATACAATTCTAACCACAGCAGTTCTCGTTATGGGGCAATAGTAAATATTTTGCTGCTGTGATGTATAATGGGCTGAACAACCAAACAATGAGCACTGTTCAATTTAGCATTTGGTGTCTGTGACATGCTTGGTTAGTACTCAGAAAGCCACAAGGAAGATGAAACAATATGTTTTTTCAGGTGTTGTTAAATCATGGCCTTTATTCAGATCTGATCGCAGTACAAATTTGTTTGGAAAATGGGCAAAACCATGTGCACTGCAGGTGGGGCAGATGTAACATGTGCAGAGAGAATTTGATTTGTGTGAGTGTTATTTTGTTTCTGTGCAGGGTAAATACTGGCTGCATTATTCTTACACTGCAATTTAGATTTCAGTTTCAACATACCCCATCCAAATATAACTCTCTCTGCACATGTTACATCTGCCCCACCTGCAGTGCACATGGTTTTGCTCATTTTCCAAACAAATTTGTACTGCGATCAGATCTGAATAAGGGCCAATGTACACAAATAGCTGTAGAAAATTGCATCATTATAAAAACATTTGAAAACTCCAGCAGTATAAAATAACAAGATGGTATTTACAGATACACGACTATGGGGGTGATTCAGACCGGATCGGTCAGGTCCGAATTCGCTCTCCCGACCAATGGTGGGTGTTTGTGCATGCACAGCCCCCCCGGAGCAAGCAGCTTTGGCCTTTGCTCACTGATAGACTGATGCTAGGGTCTGGTTTTGTGGGTGTACTGATGGAAACGCAGGGCAGACAACTGCGAACACAGGCATGTCCACACCTGCTTGGGGCAGGCGGCTGACATCACAAGATATCAGCACCCACCCCCATTTCAGCAGAAAAGTAAGTATAGACTTACTTTTCAGAGCGAAGGCTGGAGAAAAATCATTTGATGGTGTGCGAGCATTAAATGATTGCTCTTCCGTGTGGCCGGTGCAAGCGGATATGTGAGCATACACATCTGCTTGCATGCTAGTGCAGGGATTCACTCGGCAGGGGGTGTGTTCAGCATTTACCCATTCACTAGGCAGTGAATATAAACATGTCTGAATTGGGCCCTATGTAATACGGTCTACACACATGCCGATATTAAGGCATTTTCTAAGCGATTTTGCTTAGTTTGGCAAAGTCGTTTAGAAAATGCCCTCACATCAGTGTGTGTGGGGGGGGCTATATCGACAGCAATACGCGTCCCCGCACGTCTTTGTCGCTGGCCGAGATTGATGAGCAGTGTCCATCAATATCAGCATCGGCAGGGTTCTCCCACCGGAGAACACTGGCGCTGTCTGCTCGCTTAGCACACAGAGCTCACAGCTCGCTCTGTGTGTGGGCTGTCAGCTCTGTGTGCTGAGCAGAACGGCCCGACGTAGCACAGCTAGGTCGCCCTACACACATCGGCATGTGTGTAGGGCCCATTACTGCCTGGCCATAACAGAAACAGAAACCAGATAACAATACATGCAAATATGTTTTTTAATGAATGTGTACAATTACTGCACCGACACAAGGAATATGTAGTTGGTGAATCCTATCAAACCCACTTTTCTATGGCAGGATTTAGGACATGCTGCAGAACCTGCCCTACGATTTTAGATCATAAGAAGCAGAAGTCACAGTTGCAGAGCTAAAACTATGAATAAGATGTTATTGTATTAAACACCGCCAGGCACTTAGAGCATCCTATCCCTCTGCACACTCCCAAATACATTAACGCTGCTAATAGCTTCTTGGCCTTTTAGGTGAAAACATACAGGAGAGACAATGCTTGATCTTTCAGACTGCTCAGAAAAATTGCACATTTCAGCATCTCTTGCCTTGGTTCCGACACTGCTACAAACATACTGTAGCAAAAAGTAGTAAGGCTGCATGAAATTCAATGATACTTATAGTCAGGGCTATTTTTCAGCAGGCTCCAGTAGGAACTGAGGTCCTTATTCTAGTTCACTCTGACAAAATATTTCTCAGATGGACAAAACCATGTGCACTGCAGGTGAGGCAGGTGTAAAACCCCACCCAAATCTAATTATCTCTGCACAAGTAACACCTGCCTAGAGTGAACTAGAATAAGGGCCTCAGTTCCTGCTGGAGCCTGCTGAAAAATAGCCCCCCCCTCCACACACACACACTGAAAAGCCAAAGATAAAACAGTTTAGTGGAATTATAATTTTCCTCTCAAAATGAACAGTGGGAGGGACTTCCGTACATGGTTCTCTGATACAGGCAAAAGTCGCGTTGATGCTGTTGTGTTACAATTCTTTGTGTTGCCCAAAATAACTAAAATAGGATTTGAGCTACTGGGACTTTTACCTGTCGTACGGTGCAGCTGATGGATTTGTGCATAAAGATCCCTTATTGGTGATGACAGATTTGGCTGGTTGCCTTAATATTCTGTGTGATCATCTCACCTAGTGATTTTACTCTGCATATGTACAGACTACAGATCATTGGATGCAGAGTTATATGGAAATAGTCCATAAGTCAACCCATTTTGCATGCATGGAACTGATGGATATTTGCCCAGAGTTATACGCATCTCTGAGCAGATTGCGGTTACCCTTGTGCACAGTTGCCTTTCACCCAGTGGCAAAACTTGTGGGTGATGAGCCCAGGTGCAAAATTATAATTCAGGCCCCCATCCTCCACCTCAACCCAAGTTCACAATATGCAACAAAGAACTGGGTGACAGGGAGAGGCAGCGGATGACAAGGGAGAGGCAGGGGGAGGCAGAGCGTGACAGGGAAAAACAGGGAGTGACAGGAATAGCATTGGGCCCCTTAGTCCTCAGGGGCCCCAGTGGACTGCACCTGCTGCACGAATGGAATTTCCGCCCTGCTTTCATCATCAATGTGCACCTTCTTCAGGCGTTGTTCAAGAGAT
Organism: Crinia signifera; assembly: GCF_055691185.1. Lineage (NCBI taxonomy): Eukaryota > Metazoa > Chordata > Amphibia > Anura > Myobatrachidae > Crinia > Crinia signifera. Next base: position 182,149,589 of record NC_139222.1, on the reverse strand, counting down.
ATCTGAAGCTGGCATAGATACACTACAGGAAAACTTTACATAGCCCACAACACAATCAATTTTCTCACTGCACTGGTGTATGTAAGAATGTCCCATTATGCCTCTTAAGGCACAAGAAGAGATACACTTGACATACATACAACTCTGCAATGTCTGTACATGCATATGCTGGATTCAGAAACGGGTGTAGTATATGACCCCCGACTGCCCAGACAGCGGGGGGGAATGCAAGGAAGCCTCTTGCAGGCTTACACGCTGGGGGCACAGTGGCTCACTACACTCACCACCTATTCTATTCTCCCTCATGGGGGGTCATGGACCCCCATGAGGGAGAATAGCCGGTGACCGTCGGGACCCCTAGTGTCGGGTTTTAACAGTCGGGATTCCGACGTCGGTGTAATGACTGTTGGAATCCCGGATGTCAGCCATCCGGCACCCTTCGGAAACATGTACAGGAGAAATCACACTACACTCCACAAAAAGCGTATAGTCAACTCCACATCAGATTGTACAAGGGCTAGCATTTGGCTAAATACATTCAAAGGTATGGACATTAACTGCATGCTTGTCTAATGGTTGCACAATTCTAGTAAGCACATGGCTTGTGATGCCTATTAGTACTGGTTATGCACTTAACCTCAACCTATTTGTTGGCATTATTCTTTAACGTCTCCAGAGAAGTTCTGCACTTGTACAATCTGATGCCGAGTAGGTCATCAAACCTCTCTCTAAAAATAGTTCATTAGCAATAAGATAAATGTGCTGGTATTATACAATTTGAATACTAAATTGAAGAATGCACCACACCCTATTTCTTGTTCCTCATTATGACTGGGAAAAAAAATATAAATAAACATAAATAAATTATATATATATTTCCAGTTTAGAAGCAGCACACCATCGAAATAATCAAACTTTTTAACTCCTCACAGCAATGTTTCAATCCTAAATACACATTGTCATCAGGCTCAAACACACTACTAACCTTAATCCCTTAAGTACCCTGGGTGCTTAAGGGATTAAGGCTAGTAGTGTGTTTGAGCCTGATGACAATGTGTATTTAGGATTGAAATATTGCTGTGAGAAATAAAAAGTTTGATTATTTCGATGGAGTGCTGCTTCTAAACTTGAAATTTGTATGCTATTCAAGCAAGAAGGCACCCTCTAAGAAATATTTAGCAATACAGCAGATGTGCTGGACCTATTGGTACATACATACATACATACATACATACATACATACATGTGTGCCCTGGCACCCCTAATGACCAGTTACCTGCTCACTCACCCTGACAGGCAGCGATGGGGTGCCAATGTTGCAGTCTGACCTTGGCGGCCACTCCAAAGATGGCCACTGCCTTGGAGGAGATAGACACTGTAGGTCAGCATGATGCTAAGTGTCTGTCAGAGGAGCGCAGCGCTAACAGGAAGTGCTGATTCCGGTAGTGCTGGGGCGCTGTTAAAGGGCGCTGGGCAATGAGCAGTCCCCTTGGCAAGAAGCATGTAAGTTCCCCATAGCAATGAGAAGGTAAGGTCCAGGCTGCTCATTTTGCCCACCGCAACCCCTGGACTGCCTCTGTTGCGCTCAGTGCGCTGAACAAAGCAGGTCCAGGAGCACAGGCTTATTCAACCCAGGCTGCCGGGACGCAAGCTCTGATTGGCTCACCAGCCGGTGCTGCATTTTAATTGGCCACTGGTATCCTGAGTTGAAGAAGCCTGCGCTCCGGGACCTCCAGGCTGCAGCTCAGCGGAAGAGGAGATGGAGAGCAGGGTTACGGTAAGTAAAGTGAGGAGGGGGCGGGGCCCGTACTAAAATGTCCCGGGTCCCATAGTTTCTGATGGCAGCCCTGCTCCTGGGCAACGAGCATATAATTCTCCTTGGAAACGAGAATGAAACTCCTGACAAGAAGCATGTAATCCTGGCATTGAGCAAAAAAACATCTGGCAACAAGCATGTAGGTAAGCGACAGTTATGTGGCATATGTAATAGGCATTACGGTATGTGGTATAATATGAAATGGGCATTATGGCATGTGGCATAATGTGTAATGGGCATTACAGCCTGTGGCATAATATGTAATGAGCATTATGGTGTTAGGTATAATGTGTAATAGGCATTATGGAAAATGAGTATTAGAGTGCAACCTAATGTGCATTGGACATTACGGAGTGTGGCATGATGTGTAATTGGCATTACAGAATACATTTTTTTAAACGCTTTCTGTGCACACTGTCCCTGTTTACGCTGTGTGTGCATGTGAGGAGGAAGGGTCGGGGTGGAAAGAGTGATTCATTCTGAAGTCCATATACGTAAATCACCTCATCTATTTAGTTTGTAACGATGCCCAGTATGATGTGATAGACATGTCCCTCCTATGTACATATGTGTGGAAGCACAACCCATGATAATGGAGTTTTTAAAAAATATATCCTAAATATAATAAAAGGCTAAGGCTGCTCCTCACCTCTAAATGTTTTGTTGCTAAGTTAGGGCGCACAGTCGCTAACCGTATGGTCATGTTGTTCTGCCATTTTGACTGGTATATGCTCTATTTATTTACACCACTGTGTTAGTCTTCAAAAGATTTAATGATTTTTCTTGCGCCTGTGTGAACAATTCCCAGAAGGGAAATGTAATACATCAAGCACACAGTGACTATTAGGAAGAACAATAAAACCCAAAACAAAGTGCTGCTTCTATGCTTATGGTAAAATAAATTAGTATTAAGATTTATGTGCTTTCAGAGCCATACTTTTAAAGATACTACATCTTTAGCCTATGGCCTCCAGAGACAGATCTTAGTGCTGAAGATGGAGGATTTTATTTTTCAATTATAAGCAATAAACATATAGAGAAATAAGTTTGGTATAATTACCATAAAGTAATGCATAATATTCCCTGTTTTTTTTTTCATAACTTTTTCATAGAAAATATATGGAAAACAAAGAGGGAATGACTGGGATATATGTTGACATGACCGAGTGGCACATTCCTATTTTTCGATATGCTGGGAGCAATGCCAGAGCATTCTGAATTACTGGACTGATCCCAGTTCAGTGTTGATGCATACGCAGGTGTGAATTAAAAGATAGACAATGAACAGGCCAAAACCATATTGTCATCCTGAAAAATGTCAACTTGTGTGTGTTAATGCGTCAGGCAAGGTTACTTCCAATTGTATTCTATTTGTCGCGATCCGAGCATTAAGAGACATAATTACCTTCCATGTGTCTGACAAGACTGTCACTGCGCTCCAGATGGTGCGCTGCTCAAGGTGCAGTATGCCAACAGTCTGTGTGTCGCAGCCTCCATAGCTGTGAAGCATTCCATGCTCCATATCTGGGCTTCTGTCTCCTGCGGCTTCCAGGCTGCCGCCATTGCCATAGGCTGCAGCCATGTGCTGTACAAACGGCCCTTCCCTCCTTTCCCAGACATGGGAGCAGCCATGTCTTTCCTGATCACATGCCACTATCCAACCTACCTTGATTGCTTTCCAGTGGTGCTAATTACTCAGCCAATGGTCATCCTCCAGTTGCTATAAAGGATGCTGGGTAAGTTAGCCAATTTGCCAGTGCTACTGATTGTGTTACCTGTATGGTGCTCTCTGTCTTTAGTTACTTCCAGGTATCCTGATCCAGAGGACTCCGCTCCTTCCAAGGTCCTGTGCATTCCAGCATGCAGCTCGCACCTGGCTCCACCAGTGTCCCGCCATTGATATTCACCACTGGTGTTCCGTCATCGATGCCTGAATATATTCTCTGGACTACTTCAGTGTTCTTACACTGCACCACTTGCCAGTTGTGCGCCTTGTCCGTACTTATATCAGGACTTCATCAGTGTTTACTCACTGCCTCTATGCTTAGGGCATATACTGTAGTTACAGACTCCATCAGTGTCATTACACTGCACCTATTGTTGTTATTACTTCTGCATTGCCAGGTGATACTCCTGACCTCTTGCTTGATACCCTATTACTTTGCGTAACCGATATTAAAGTCTTAATATTCATCTACCCTATATTCCATCTGCAAGCATTAAAATAAAAAAAAATAAAAAAGACTTTTTACTACTTTGACCACCTCTCTGGTCAAACTGTTCTGGGTGCCTCCTGGTTATGCACAGCAGCCTCAGCAAGGCACTTCAGATTATCCACCAGTCAGCCCCTGCACCTGTGGTTACCTCCAGCCAGGATCTGACCACAGGCATGACAATTTGGATAGTAAATGATGAAAAAAGTAAAAAGGAAGACAAAAACTGGTGTTGACCATTGCCATGTAAACCTTTTGAACCAGTCAACATAATGTCAGCCATATGTTGTCAACCTACTGACTCATATCCACCAAATTTGATGTCAGCTATATAGATGATGAGGTTGAAAAAAAACAAAAATAAAAAAACAAGTTGCCTGCGGACCCTATCTTCTATTTGTAGATGACCCATTTGAAGCAGCCAATCTGCTTCGATCCAGAAATCCCTCATGACCCAAGAAGGCAATCCTATTTCTCTCTGGGCCCACTACTAAACATCTTAATCAACGGTTGTAACCCTGGATACTCATTTCTGCTAAAAGTTTGTCTTATGCTTTCTTAAACATATCAATTGAGTATGCCATCAAAACCTTCCCAGTGGCAGTGTATTCCATATCTCAACTGCCCTTACTGAGAAATACTTCCATTACTATTTATGAAACTTCCTCTCCTCTAACCTTAGGAGGTGACCACACGTCCCATGTACAGTCCTTGGGGTAAAAAGTTCTAGTTGATCCCTTATACTGTTGCTTCTAGAAACTAATTTTAAATAAGACCATATTATGATCACAGTTTCCCAAGCACTCCCTTACTTGACTAGATAAATGTTACATTACTTGTTAGTACTACAGTAGGTCCAGTATGGTTGGTTCCTCTACTATTTGGGACAAGTAATGGTCTTTAAGCATGCTTAGAAACCCATTGCCCCTAACTTTACCACAAGTCTCATTACTCCAATAATTAGAACCTGACCAAGTTGTGCAGCCTTTTCAATTTGCAGTAGAAAGCTGGGTTTCGTCAATCACATATGGTATACATCCAATTGTAAAAGTGCAATGAAATATGCTGCGCTATATAAGAAACTGTGAATAATAAATACTTACACCCTTAATGCCTCTATAGTATAACCAATGCTCTCAAATAACTTCCTGTTTACTGCCCGGTCATGAGTATCATCCTACCATGTCTCAGTAATACCTATAATATCCTATTGCTTGTTTATTGCCACTAGTTTTAACTACCCCATTTTACCCTATATGCTTCTTGCATTTGCAAGCACACACTTTAGTCTATTGCTCCCCCTTGGTATTTTTTGCTTTTATATGACCGTTTTACTTATTGGCATTATCAAGAGCTTTTCCTTATCGGCTATGCTTCCCCATTCCCCCTCTCCAACCCCTGACTCTAGTTACATTCCTCCTTACTGTTCTTAGGGGGTTATTCTAGTTCACTCGCAAAGGCACAATCTCATGCACTGCAGATGGGGCTGATATAACATGTGCAGAGAGAGTTAGATTTGGGTGTTTTATTATTTCTGTGCAGGGTAAATTCTGGCTGCTTTATTTTTACACTACAACATACATATCAGTTTGAAGTACAAACCCCACCCGAATCTATTTCTCTCTGCACGTTACATCAGCCCCACCTGCAGTGCACATTGTCCATTATAAAGTGATTGTGCCTTTGTGAGTGAACCAGAATAACCCCCTTATTCTCTATCCCATAATTACTTGCTTTTTCCTCCCTCCTGAAGCCTAGTATAAAATTTACCCCAACCTTCTAACCCAGGCATATCCAAACTATGGCCCTCCAGATATTGTGAAACTACAAGTCCCATCATGCCTTGCCACAGTTTTGCCATTTGGAATACTAAAATGATTGCAAGGCATGCTGGGATGTTTAGTTTCACAACAGCTGGAGGGCCGCAGTTTGGACATGCCTGCTCTAACCATTCTGTTCCCTAGCACAGCTGCCCCCTACTCGCTCAGGTGTAATCCATTGTGACATTAAAGATAGCACGGGTAGTATTTCCAAAATTATTAACTTAAATATCCTTGCCTTAAGTTTGCAACCGACATCCCTGAAATCATGGTTTATGACAATTCATCTTCAGCTAACCTCGGTCGGTGCTGTAACGTGTCATTCCCAACAATCTGTTCACCCGATTCCGCAATGCCAAACACAAGCACCCAGGAGTCCCACTGTTTGGCATTCACGGTCTCGGGAACAGATTACCCTATTTACCTTCCTAATAACTGAAACCTCTACCACCACAAACTAGCCTAGATCCCCTCTATGCATGCACGGTCTATCTCTGCGGGCAATGGTGTCATGCAGGACCGCACATCGCCATCAGACATACACACGGCGCGATCTGTGCTTCATTTTTAAGCAATCTAGTCAGATCACTTAGAAGTGGGGCATAAATCACCCTGTGTGTATGCCCCATTAGTAATACTTACAGCTGTGCTTATTTGGAAAATGTGGTCCGTTGTAGATTGAGGACCAGTTTGGGCAGCCCTGCTCAACAAATAGGAACTGGCTACTATACTTTCTGTACATTATTTTTTTAAGCATATTCTACTATAAAAGTTTTCATACAATTTACTTGGAAGAGTTTTTTTCCCCTTTTCTAATACAATGGAGAATATAACATTTCTATAATAATTGCATTTTAACATAACTATTGTTTGAGTACCACATTCGCCTTCCTACCTCTTAAGCTGTGTACACACGGGGGCGATAGGGGCTGAAATCGCTGGAAATATGGTCCCAGGCGACCATATTGCCAGTGATGGGAGTGTGCCCCAGCGATAAAAATCACTGGGTGCGCGCTCCCGTTTCCAGCCCTGTTATAATCGCTGGTCGCCGGCAGAGGTTCCCTTTCATCAGCGACCATCTCTGGTGGCTGATGAAAAGGAGAAACTGAGCAATATATCTCCCCCCGTGTGTACGGGGCTTTAAGCTAACCATACATCAGTACGACCAGCATTTGATCCAGATCGAGTCACAATTTCCTTTGAACTCCCCCGCAGCTTCCCAGACACACAATAGATACTATGTGTGTAATGTCACATATAATCTGCAACTCCCAGTATACTGATTGCTAGCAGCATCTTAAGATCATGTGTGCGGTACATAAAATCCATCTCACGACCAGCACATCAGATTGAAGTCATACCAAAACGCCTCACGATGTGCACAAAAACACACAATGCATCGTACGTGCTGTCAAAATCATGCATTCAGACCTGAACCACTGGGAAAGCATGAATGTGTTGTATAGATTAGCCATGGCTGCAGGTACTTTTCCTGGAAACCGATGTTTTTATGGTACTTGTTTCCTAGCACGGCCACACCGATTAAGATCGGGGTGGTCGTGCTGAAAAAAATCGGGTCGATCGCATCGCATGCGATTTGGTCGCATGCGATGCGATCGACGCGACCGACCGATTTTTGACCCGATTTTTTTCATTGAATCCAATGTAAATTGGATCCATGGGACCCAATTTTACATTGTATTCAATGAAAAAAATTCCCAACCCCCCCAAATTGAAGCGCGTAAACAGCAGCCCACGATAGACGCCAACCCGAAGCGTGGCGAGCGCAGGCGGTACGCGTCCTCCGACCTTTTCATGCCCTACTATCCACTAGGGCGTGGAGTGAGAATAGAATAGTGTGGCGAGCGCAGCGAGCCACCGAGCCCGAAGCGTGGCGAGCCCCGCGAGGGGACGCGGATACCTTCACAGGTAAACGCGTCCCTTCGCGGGCTTCACAGGTGTCCGCGTCGCCACGGACACCTGTGAAGCCCGCAAGGGGACGCGTATAACTGTGAAGGTATCCGCGTGCGCTCGCCACGCTTCGGGTTCGGTGGCTCGCTGCGCTCGCCACACTATTCTATTCTCACTCCACGCCCTAGTGGATAGTAGGGCATGAAAAGGTCGGAGGACGCGTACCGCCGCCCCTCGCGGGCTCGCTGCGCTCGCCACGCTTCGGGTTGGCGTCTATCGTGGGGCGACGACGGGGACATCTATAATGTGAAATGGGTCATATGGACCCATTTCACATTTTTTGACATTTTTACACCATTTCAATGTTAAAAATTTTTTTAACATTGAATCCTATGCAAAAATCGGGGGCATCGCGTCGGGACCAATGTTAATGGTCCCGACCGACGCGATGCCCCCGATATTTTACCTTTCCCGACAAGATTTCAATGTTAAATTTTTTTTTTAACATTGAAGTCTATTGAAATATCGGGGGCATCGCGTCGGGACCAATGTTAATGGTCCCGACCGACGCGATGCCCCCGATATTTTATCCTAGCCGGCAAAATGGACCTGATTTCAAAAGAAATCGGGTCCATCGTGGGTAATCGTGTCCCTTAAGTAAGGGACACGATTACTCACGATTGTGGCCGTGCTAGGAAACAAGTACCGTTTTTATACTTGAAGATTTATACGGAAAGGTTAGTGGGCTTCCAGTATTCCTATACCTAGCAAGTTCAGGAATTCATAGCTGTTTATATTAAGTGGTTATCACTTAACATGGTTGTCATTGGCCTATATAACAACATTTCAGGAAATAAAATACTGTTGTGTAGTGGAAACAGCTATGTAACCATTAAGGATTCCCACCATAAAACAAATTGTGCCATTATACCAAAATACTTTGACCTTTACTGTTTATGACTAAGAGGCGAGAATTACTAGTATTTTAATCAATATTTATTGCAATTTGGAGTGTGAGGAAGGAAATCCCTGAAAAAAAGTTTCAAGTTGTCCATCAGGAAAATTACACTTCTTTAAACAATAGCTGCATTTGATGGTCTTATTTCCTAAAACGCAAGAAAACCCATTTCTGTATTGAAAATAAATAACATAAAAAAGTAAAAAATTCTAAACAAAATGGTCCCAATAAGCACAAGTTTGTTTAAAAACAAACATTTGAACATATATTGCAAGAATGAAGAGACACCCCGAAACCCCCCCGCCCCTGAAAAAAAAAAAGAAAACGAAACAAAAAAAAACCCTTTGGCATCTGCGGTATTGTAGGATGCTCCACTGAATTTAAAAGATTGACGACAATATGGGTAGATGGGAGCAAGGAGGATTCAAACCCTCCTTTAACAATAAAATAAAATATCCAGTGTATAACCAAATAAATATTGTCTGTACAGTGAGTAAAAAAAGTCTTGCTGGTATCCATCTGATAAAACAGGTGGCAGTTGTCACAGCTGAGGTAAGTGGAACTGCAGCAACAATTTAAGTCAACAGGGCACTGGTTGTTGCAGAGATGGTTGAAAATACAATAAACTCCAAAAATGTACCAAGGTATCAAGTCTTCAAAACCTAAGGAAAAAAAAAAAAAAAAAACAGACGATTCAGTGAATGATATGCAATATCAGAATTATTTACTTACTTCTTAAGGCATCATACACAAGATCATTTATATAAAGCAAGACTACTCTACAAGGATAAGTTTTCTAGATAGTTAACATCGCCAGTGCTACTTTGGATTCACAACTGGTACAGATGGCTTCAAAAAATGTCAAGATTTGCATGAAAATACATTACACACAGTGAATTTTTTTCCTATAAATAGGCATGGCAATGACCAATTATCATGACGAAGAACTGCTGCCACTGAACAAACATCCAGAGTCCAGGACAAAAATATCACCCTCATCCTGTTGCACTTCCATAGTAGCATCCCCAATTTTTAGGTCACCATCTTCATTTGTACTGCTCATCCCCACATGTTCAGAGGGACTTTTAAACCGTTGTTTTTTTGTGTAGTTTCACGGCGGCAGTTACGTTGTTAGCGTAGCTTCCCTGTCAGAATCAGCGTAGTGTTCCCGCGGCTGCAGCCGTTGGGCTACGCTTAAGCTGCTGCCGGGAAACTACACAAGTAGTCCGTCAGCATCGTGTTCCCGCCCGTTCGCAGCCAGCCGGAGCTTATGTAGTTAGCGTAGTCAGTCAACGTTTATTACATTGTGTGGGAACCATTGACCATTTTAACCTGCCTGACATGACAGGTGTGAATGTGTTCCTGAAACACCCCCACTATCCACGCCAGCCCGAAGCATGGAGAGCGCAGCGAGGGGACGTGTTACGCAACCTCCTGACCTGTTCATACCCCCACTATCCACGTCGGCGTGGACTTGAATTTATAGAACCGAGCCCGAAGCATGGCGAGAATACATGTGAAGTAATCCGCATGCACTCGCCACACTTCGGGCTCGGTGGCTCGCTACATTTTATAGAATCAACTCCACGCCGATAGATATTGGATAGTGGGGGTATGAACAGGTCGAGAGGACACGTAACGCATCCGCTCACCACGCTTCGGGCTGGCGTGGATGGTGGGAGTTTGAAATGGAGGCATTTGCCAGTATGTAACATGGAGCACTGGCAAATGCCTCCTTTATTGTGCATGAGACGCACGCGTTACCGAACCCCTAACCCTGTCGGCAGGGCTAGGGGTTTGCTCTACTGAACCCCTAACCATGTTCCTTACCCTGCTGCAATACTTACTGAGGCGCTCAAGCATCTGAGATGTCCTGTGTCTCAGACAGATGGAGCGTCTCTCCGCCGGAACCCCCATGATCCCCTCTCTGGCGGCGTCTGCCAGTGGAGATGGGATCATGCGGGCGCCGGCACTGTGGGAGAGGCGCTTAGTAGGCTTGCCAGGGATGCCCAGGACAGAGCTGCAGCTCCCGGGGACAGTACGGTGACTACGCAGGGCTGCCACGTAGACACTACGCTAGGCAGCCGTTGGGCTACACAGACAACGTAGCTTAGGCTGCTGCCGTGAAACTACACAAGTAAGGCAGCTGTTAGGCTACACTAATAACGTAGCTTCAAGCGTAGCGTAAGCTGCCGCCGTGAAACTACACAAGTACCGTTGTTTTTTTTGGGGGTGGGGTTTTGATTGTCTGTTTTAAATGGTGACTGTTTTAAATGGTGACACCTCTACTAGACTATGAGCAAGGTGTTACAGGCATCTTCTTCTGTAATCTAATATGAAGATTTGTTTGTCCTTGGCTTTCAAAATAGGACTTCTAATAAATGAAACCGCAATAGCACTAGCAGGTACTCCGGTTAAAAAAAAAAAAAAAAAAAAAAAAAAATTCTCCTTGCCACGTTTACAATTACAATTTTACATTATTTTCTGCAGCAAGTGTTCCCTTTATTATTAAAATGTGAAGCTTTCTTTAATATATTTAAATACTCTAACTGCCGGTATTATTTTTTAAACTGTGTTCCCAGGACCACCCTTAGTAGATGCTGAAGTAGTCCCGGGTACTGCACCTGCTCTTTCCAATCGTGGATCCATAATTCTCTCTCTCACATTGCTGCAACTCACTGTGCTTATAGCAATTAGGGCACACTGCAACTTAAATAAATGTTAAGCTTATTTATTTTTAACATGGTTTTTAGCTTGGCCTCAGGACTACTCAGATATGACAAATTTATGGGAAGATAGTGGGGACATGTAAATTTAAAGAAAACCAAAACTGCACATCTCTACTTGAGTCATTTATTGAAAAAAAAAAAAAAAAAAAGCCTATTGAAAAGATTCCATATGGACTGTGGAATGAAAAGAGGTCAGCACAGAAAGGTCATTATGATATTTTTAAGTTTATTTGGTGTCAATGTGGACACCTGAGCACATGGACCCCCAATTATTGCATGGCTTGCTTCAAGCATGTGTCCACCTGTCGACTTATCTGGATACTACTTTTAGGACCTTGATCACTATAGCGGTCTGAAGAAAAATATACGGTAGGACATCAAAATTGTTTTTCTTAATGGGGATACAGAAGAATAGTAAGTGACAATTATATGAAATCCAAAACATCTTGATTGCAAATTACAAAAATGTGCTTTGCAATCCAGTCTGAATTAGACCCTATGGCCTTAATTATCGGCAAGAGCATGGATAATGTTCATCTTTTCATTTCCGGGTATCCAGGGATTGAGCAATTTTCAATCCCGAATAAACTTCATTAAGGGCCAGATGTATCAAGCTTCAAAAAGTGAGAACACAGAGTGATAACCAGCCCCTACCTGTCATTTTTCAAACCCAGCCTGTAAGGTGACAGTTAGGAGCAGATTGGCTGGCTTTGTATCACTCCATTTGATCACTTTTTGAAGCTTGATCCATCTGGCCCTAACTAAGTTACTATGTTATGTTAAGGTGGGCTAGTCCGATACCTGCATGCCACAGTCAGTGACTGCCTCCAAAGAAACAGTTGCACTGGCATTAGCAGCCATGTTTGGATGGACACTGTCTCCATAGGGATGGGTGCCGGACGGGATCCCGACAGTCATTTACCTGACGTCGGGATCCCGACTGATAAAACAATGACAGATGGGTTCCAGACGGCCACCGGCTATTCTCCCTTGTGGGGGTCCAAAATCCCCATAGAGGGAGAATAGAATAGGTGGCGAGCATAGCAAGCCACTGTGCCCGCAAGGGGCTTTGTTGTGCTCGCCATGCTGTACGAGTCTGTCCAGTCAGGATCCCGACTGTCGGAACCCTATACCATACCCGTAGGGATACTCTAGTGTTGTAGTGTGGTATACACACAGTCATGGCTGCAGCTGTGTCCACCTCTTAATCATGCCCAATATATCTATATTAATATTTTTTATACATACCCAGGCCTCAAGTAGCCTGGACAGCGTCCCCTTAAATGGGGATGAGGCTCCACTTCCTAGAGAATTTCTGGCCTGGGATGTCATCTTGTGGGAAATGCTTTGGTCGTGGAGACCTTCCCCCTGCTGGTGGAGCCTGTTGCAGGTTGTAAAATTACAGGAGACCCCTTCTAATCCCCCCATAATCTTAAAACCAGTACTGCTTCAAAAAGCTGAGTTCTGGTTACACATTTTGTTTCCCATTTTATTTTGAACCAGGGCCAGCTCAACAAGCTCAGGGCACGAATACACGCCCTTGCACTTTCAGCTACAAACCTTGCACATGCCACCCTGGGTTGCAGGAGATAGCTCCAGGCTTCAGCTCAGCCCTGGGGTCCCCTGAAGTGTGTTCCCAGGCTGCTAGTGGAGCCCAATGCTAGTTTTAAAAATATTGGGGATCCCTAAACATTATTTCCTGTATTTTTGGGGGGAAAACATGCCTGAGAAAAAAGAAACAAGTTGTGGTGGTGATGTATGATGTTATTAAGAACAAACAGAAGCAAAATGTGTAAATTTGTACAGCACAAGCTATATTCAAAAACATGCAGTTTGGGCCTGTACACAGAGGTTCGTCCAACTTTGAATTAGCTCCAGGATGTCCAGAACTGTAAAGTGAGATTATCCAGTATGTTAGGATTTCAATATAACCCATTGCTTACCATTATTGCTACTTACTACCATCAAACCACATATTATACAGGCTTTTGTCACTGCATGCTTACCTTCATATCAACTGAAACAATATATAAATTGGAGGGAGGTCCTTTTCCTTGGCTATTGGGAACATTAAAGACAATAACCTATAAGCCCCAAATTAATTCAGTTTTTTACTATTTTGTTCCTTCAAGGATTTACTGATGATTTTTTAATCAAGCTATCCAACTCGGATCGCCTGATATAAAAAAATATTCTCCCAAAAACAGAGAAACCTGTGTGTTTTCAGCAGCCTTAGCCCCAGTTTTTTCCCAGAAAGCCACCACTGAGATCCTAGTGATAATTATTGTGATTCATTCAGTGCAACAAATTTTTAATTTTATGTATCATAATATGAATTGGAAAAATGAATGGAATCATAGCGTACAGTGTTGTTTTTATAATACAAAATTGGTGGTACACAGAAGGTCTATAGTTCTCATACTCTGCCAAACTGCCCTTTTTTGTAGGGTAGCACCATCTGGCCAGTACTAACCTACACCGCCAAAAGACATGTGGCCAGGTTAATAACTAGGAGAAGTATTGGAAAGTGATAATGTGGAGAAGATTGAGATAGCAACCAATCAACTCCTGTCATTTTGAAGTCTGCTAGATAAGTGACAGAAGCAGATTAATAAAATAGAAAAATTGCCCAAATCAATCACTGTACATGGCTTAATACAGGTCAATTATGTTGCTGGAATGCACTAGTCTGGTGATACAAGTTCCAGGGAGTGTTAATATATACAATGACAGAAGAACATCCTGTTTCCAGGAGGAAATAAAAAGGTGTTGATACTTAGTACAGCCATTAAAAAAGCACTTCATAGATATAAAAGGATAACTGCATTCAAAACTAAATACTTTTTTCGGTAATACTATAAACAAAATGGCACTCACTGTGGGTGCTAGATTTCCTGGGATCCCCAAAGGCTATAAGAGGGGAATTGTTTATTACCCTCCAAGCACTCATCTAAATTATCAAAGGGGTCACGGGGCACTATTCAATTGATACCGCCTATTGTGGTAAACCTGACTGAAATAATGCACAAGCGAGCTAAAATATGGTCACCAAGTCCAAACAGACCAACAATTGAATAGCACCGTTGGGCACCATCTGCTGGTTGACAATGCACTAATAATTGAATTCCCCCCTAATTGTCCAACTCTACACTTTCCTACCTTTATGACTGTTTGTACAGAAAGTTTACATGCGTGTGTGTATTGGCGGGCACTGACACTTGCTCACCAATAAGTAAAGAATAATGTGGCATGAAACCAATAAAGTCAAATGAAATCTTAATGGATCCCACATGTGGCACATCTACATTCTGTTTTTCCTATACTAACTCCTTAAACTCCACTTCTAAATATTGCTAACTTTAAACCAAAATTTTTTTTGTTATAATAGGGGGTCTATGTACAAATCCTTGAAGAGAGATACTGAAGTGTACTGAGGTAAGGTACTTATATGTTAGTTGGGCGCCCACTATAGTTAGTACGCTCATACCCCCACTATCCATGTCGGCATGGCGAGCGTAGTGAGCCCCGTGAAAGGACACAGAAAACTAAGCAAATAGTTTAGTGGGCGCCCAACTAAAATAAGTACAGAGGTAAGTACCAGCCAACCAGCCATTTTTCAAACACTGGGGGAGGTGTATTCTAGCACTTCCTGCTTCATCTCATTAACAAGGCGAATCAGGAAGGGACATCGATAAGACGTATTAACATCTTGTCCGCCGAAGCCAGGAGTGTAAGCTCTCCCTCCAGCGATGTCCCCTGGAGTAGAACGCACATTCCCTCACGCTGATTCCCTTCACCCCCGGCCAGCTGTACTGGGCATGCACAAGATGTCCTGTGTAGCCTGGAGCCGGCAGAAGGGACAACGCTGTCTCTGCTGTTGGGCAAGGACAATCGCCACTCTGCAGCTTTCGAAGTCAATAGCTGCCAGGGGGGGTCTATATTTGGGGCCATCTTTAATCACAGGCTAAAACTCCCAGCAGCTACAGTGACACAAAATAGAAAAAAAAACCCAGAGCAGCTATGTTTTTTTTTTTACTAATTAGCTAGATTCAAAAATATTTTTAATGAATAATTTATTAGGAAGATCGGTTTGATCTGGAAAGAAGCGGTAACAATGCAGAATGGAGGTTAATATGGGCAGGGAGGGGATCATATTGTGTTCTATTCAGATGTTCCTTTTATAGCCCTGAAAGGATCTTACGTAATATTCCTAGAAGTAGTTAAACTAGACCTAATTATAGTGTCACACGTCTATATGCACATTCAGCAGGTTTGCCTGTCAAATTTATGTTTGATTTTTGTAATTAAGCATAATGCAATTTTACATCCACTGTAGACTGTTACAGAAAGAGCCCCTTCCCCACCCCAAAGTGATTGACATGCCATGGTGGTGACTAAGGGGCACTACGACTATTGTCAAGGACCCAGGAGGAGAGGTATGAAAAAATTTGATTCAATCATATTAGAAGGGATTGTTCAAGAAAGAAAACTTGCTGTTCAGCACAAACTATTAAAAAAAATAAAAAAAATGACATCAATGAATAGTGTTTATGAGGTATGAAAGCAGCACAGCTTATAACCCGGTTGACAAACCTGTCAAATTGACCCGGGTTATAAGCAGGGTTAAACCCAGGTCGCCCTTGGTATAACGGGCAACCCAGGTTTATACCCCTTTTCCACTAGCAGAAATAACCCGGTAATCTGTGGGGAGGCACTTCTACCCGGGGTTTTCTGCTAGTGGAAATGCTCCCGGTCAAAAAACCCGGTTTGGATTCCCCCGCAATCCTACCAGGTAACGCTCAGGGTAGCACCCGGATTCAAGGGTAGTGGAAACGCTCCCTAACTGGGTTATTTGACTGGCAATGTTAAAATCTTCACTGATTGGTGCTGCTGGGGCGATGGTGAGTGAGGTCATCACTCAGAGCCCTGCAGACAGCGTTCTGTGCACATGTGCTGCATATCTGTCCTTCTGACTTTTCCATGCTGCATCAGAGGCTGCTCCAGCAGCCACCTTCCACCCTGCCACCAGCATCACAGGCTGCCCCAGCGGACACTGCTGTTCATCCCGCAGCACAACATCATTATGGCTGCCAGCAATTGGTTTGATGCTGAAGTCAAGGAGCTGCTGTTCATTAGGGCAGAGGAGGAAATCAAGCGCCAGGTGACTGTTACTGTAAAAGATGTGATTGTGTACAGAAATATCACCCAGATGCTGGAGTTAAGCAAGTGCTTAACCAATTGAAAATCACTGAAGAGGCAGTTCACCAAGGTCTATGACCAGAACAAGAAAAAAGCGGTGCCGCACGTGTCGAGTGGATCCATTACGATCTATGCTGCAGTGCTTTTGCCAACACAGCTCTGAGTAATCCTGCCTGTGGCACTGTCATCCTCGTTGGCCTGCCAGATGGAGAGTAGCCAGGAGCCACCTGACACACAGTCCACCATGGCAATGTTGCCGTGCTGCTCAACTTCTCCGCTCCTGATTTTGGAAGATGGCGATGAAGAGTGCAGTCTACTCGATAGGTCTGTCTTGTCCGACACCGCACAGCCATGGTGGAGGAGGGGTCTGAGACAACAATGGAGCAGCCGACTCGAAAAAAAAAAAAAAAAAAAAAGGAAAACATTTTTCCCAGTAATCAACAGTATAAGTTGCAGAGTGCCGCAAGTGTGCAGGTGGGATAGGGCCACAAGCACATGTATGCAAACACCTCTGCTATTTTATGTTTATAGTGTTTTTTTGTTTGTCCCACTTGCAGTTTACAATGTGCTGCCAAAGAATAAAAAAACAAAACCGTTCCGAACAAGCAGCGAGAGCTTTCTCTTCCATAGTAATAGAACAACTACGGGAAATGGACTCCGACATGCAGGCCAAAGAGGATGCTCGTATGGAGAAGTTTTTAGCAAATGAAAGACAGCTGCAGCACTCTTTCTTGGATCAATTAAAGGACATGCAGGACAGACATTTGTCCTTCTGTCCCCCCCCAGTCAGCTGTGTCCGCATCTGTACCTCCCCACCCAGCACTGACAGCTTCTGCCAAAAGGGGGATGACAGAAGGCAGCACTATGGAGAAAGCTGGGGACAGTGAGAGTACCAAGTGGTGAGTCCTACAGGGGGGCATTATATGCACTGGGGGCACCACAGGGGCATTATATGTATTAGCACCACCACAGGGGGCGTTGTTTGTATTACTGGCACCACAGTGGGTATTATATGTGTAAAGGGCACCATGAATATTATATGTATAAGTGGCACCATGAGGGCATAATATGTATTAGCAGCACCACAGGGGGCATTGTTTGTATAACCAGTACCAAAGGGAGGGGGGGGGGGGTATTATATGTGTAAAGGGCACCATGAGTATTATATGTATAAGTGGCACCATGAGGGCAGAATATGTATTACCAGTACCACAGGGGGGGGGGGGTAATTATATGTGTAAAGGGCACCATGAATAATATATGTATAAGTAGCACCATGGGGGCATAATATGTATTAGCAGCACCACAGGGGGCATTATAGGCCTGATTCATGATCAATCATCTCTCCTGAGTGATGTGTCCGAGGTTTCAAATGGTCCTTTAGGAGATAAAAAATATAGATGAAGTCACAGTAACATGCAGGTCAGCGTTTCAACGTCTGCAAGCCTTTTAGTCAGGACAGCAGCCTGAGTGAGCAGGAAAGTGTGGTCTTTTTTGCACTACACTTTCCTGCGCACACAGGCTGCTGTCCTGACGAAAAGGACTGCAGGCCCTTTTTGGCTCTTTGCCTCTGATTGGTTGGCCAACCTGCTCTACAATATAGAGGACCCGGTAGCCACGCCCCCCATCACAGCAACTAGCTACCACCCGACCACTGGTGCTAGCTACACCCCCAACACTTCCACTAGCTATGCCTCCAGCACTGCTACCAGTGCCCCATTGAACCCAGAGTACTACTGCCAAACCTAGACTCCTCTGAATTTACGGTATATCTTAATTTGCCATAAGAAATACCTGTTTTTTCTTTGGTATCCTTTTTCTTATTGCATTATTGCAATAAGAATGCTGAATGCATCTATTGCATTCAGTCGCCTTGTGGGCACAGTTTAGTTTAACCCTACACCTTGCACTTTTTTCAATTATATGGGCACTTGTTCTTAAACATGCGAAAGATTGCCCCCTAGGGGACAGACAGGCGCTGGTATTGGTTCAGATCCTAGCTGCTGTGCAAAAGTGGGGTAGTTAGTCCCACAAACAAGAAAAGAAAAAGAATGGTGGCACAGAGCTGAATTGAGGAGGAATAATCACCATGGGATATAAAATATAAATTTTAATAAAAAAAAAAAAAAGGTACTTTTGTATTATCTGGGCTCCCGTTTTTCTTATGAGACCGCGTCCGCTCGCCACGCTTTGGGCACGGTGGCTCGCTGCGCTCGCCACACTATATAAAATCAACTTCATGCATAGTTGGATAGTAGGGGTATGAAAAAAGGGGTGCATTTAACATGGGAGCCCAGATAATACATAAGTACCCCCAAAAAAAAAATTATAATAGAGTCTCCCTCTCAGGATGGATGTTGGAGCCACCTAGGCTTAGGACTGGAATTTTGTTCCGATTGGTAAGTGCACTTTACCTTGGCCGATGTCCTATAATTCCACTACTCGGAATGGTGCAAAGGAAGGTGTGTCCACTCAGTTTGAGGGGTGTCCCATTGGGAAGCCGCAGGGGATGTTGGTGCAGTGGGATGAGTGTGAAAGGCCTCATCCAGGTTAAGTGTAAAAGGGGCTGATCAGGCAATTTAACGGGTAGCACTGTAGTCTAATGTGTCTCTTAACCATGTCCAAACCAGGTTCGAAACGGGTACAATTTACCGGTTCTGACCCAGGTTACTAGTGGAAAAGGGGTATAAGTGTGGAAGAGCCTGACCAGGCTTAGCGATGTGAAAGGGGTATAAGTCACCTGTGTGTAAGCATGTATATCCTTAAAGCCTAGACTCTTGGGGTGCCTTGAGGACAATGTTTGGGAACCTAAAGATTAAAGTAAATATGTCCTTCTGCTATAAAAAAACTTTTCTTGAAAAAAAAAAAAACAGAGCACCTTCAGGCTGTTAGTGGCTGCTGCATTGCTATATATGACCATGCTTATGTCTGATCAGGTCCGTAAGGGTGTACCAGTGGTGCCACCACTGACATACACCTATGTTTTGTGGAGCGAAGAAGTGCCATGCAGAAGAGATCTCCCAGCTCTGCATTTACCAGGGAACAGGCTGCACTGCGGTAACGGCGGTTGGCAGGAGATTCCAAAACTCCCATTCAAATGAAAGGGCAACCGATGATAGGAAATCAGCGTTCGTCCACTCATTTAAATTGGGGGTTTGAAATCTCCTGCCCGCGCTAACAAAACTCCCATTCAAATCAACTGCCAGCCACTTTTGCAATTTAAGCAGGGAGCTTATGGGGGAAATTGAAGGTAAACTAGCTCTTGCTTGTCCTTAAGACAAGTTGGATAAGATTTCATTCCAATCGTTGATGGGAACAAAAATGTGGTCACGTATGAGAGCATATGACATTATAAACATTTGCTCCCAAATGCTGCCAAAAATGGATTATTCAGATATATTTGTTAAATACAAAAAAAAAAAAAAGTTTAAGTCAAGAATTAACAAGAGACTGAAACCACAGCAATCACTAACATTCCACTACATCATGCCTTGCCATTTCCTGGGGTAGGAGAGATCATTGTGGAGTCCTGCAATTATCACACGCCTTTTCCCGCAATGCTTCTGGCCTGCAGGACATGCTGAAACTTGCAGTTCCACATAACCTGGCACGTACATTTCCCTATTATTTGATGTAATGCATCGTTCACAAAACTACATCTTGGGGATATAGTTATCATTAATATGACGACAATGAACAGCTTCTCACACAAACACATATCGGAACGAACATGATAATTGCTGTATAGTGTACAATACAAGGCATGAGTGACTGGAGAAAGGAGCTCATGCTGATGTGTGTGTATAGGAGGCTTACCTGCCAGTGCAGCCGGTCACACCAGTCTGTCCACCACCAGCTGCGCCCCCACTGTCTCCATGTGCCCGAACAGGCTGCTGACAGTGCTCATCTCCCATGCTGCCTGCGGACTCCCCGGCGGCTGCAGCGGGCTGCAGAAGCCAATGTTACTGATGAGCACAGCAGGGGGCGGGAGAGGCTGCTTGGGCAGGCTGCGGAGAGCCGATGAACCATTGCACACCGGCTTCCTTCGCCCCCTCTTGGAGAACCTCTCGGAAAACTTCCTGGCCAGCTGCATTAGGTTGCCCCGTTTGGGAACCACAGGGACGCCTCTCACCAGCTCCTCCATGGACACCTCCAGGTTGAAGCAGTACCAGCCCAGCCACCAGAGGAGGCTGAAGAAGAGCATGATGCCGCCGCCGTAGATGATGAAGTCCCCGAAGCTCCGGCCGTCAAGCTGTATGGTGGCGAAGATCCCGGTCAGGATCAGGACGATTCCCAGGACATCGAAGCTCACGGCCAGCAAGAATAGCATCGAGCAGCGGCCAAGCAGCCTCCTGGGCCGGGACATCTCTCAGTGGTCAGAGGGTTCCTCGGGCCGCGGCCATCCACCTGCTCTCCCCAGCTGTGTTTGTTACCTGGCCGCCGCTGCTACCTGCCTCATTTGCATGAATTGGGAGACACGCCCACCACGCTCTGTTCCTAATGTTGCATCACGGTGCAGGGAGAGGTAGCCGAGTGCTACATGGCTGTACTTCCACATAGCACTGGACACTCTCAGCACTGGCTGGGACTTGTAGTTGCACACCAGCTGGAGTAATACAAAAGGATGCATTTACTATTGATGTGTTCTATTGAAGATGGGATGTTGCCCACAGCAGCCAATCAGATTCTACTTATTTATTAGCACCTTTAGAAGATAACAGAAGCTGAGTGGTTGCTATGGGCAACATTCCATCTTTACTAGAACGTCAATCTTAGTAAATGTACTCCAAAGTTGGCTACCTATGCTGTACAAAGTTCTGTCTTCAATAAGAGTTCTGCACAATGCAATGTGAATGCAAGTTATATGGGAAGGTATACGGTCACTAGGTCTACAGTCAAAGGGTCGACCACTGAACGTCGACAGGCCTTATGTCGAACTGGCTTTAGGTTGACAGGGTCATTAGGTAGACACAAGCATTTGGTCAACATTGGGAAGGTCGACAATCAAAAGGTCGACATGGGGATTTTAACATTTTTTTTATGTGCTGACAGGCAGTATATCATGCCCTACCAATCGCTAGGGCGTGGAGGGAGAAAATAATAGTGTGCTGAGTGTAGTGAGGCACCGTGCCCGAAGCATGGGGACTGCAGCGTGCCATGCAAGGGGTCGCTGTACACCACGGTGTCCATGTCGACTGTTGACATTTGGGACAAAAAAAGTGAAAAACACATGTTGACATTTTGACTGTTGACCTAATGGTTACGTTGACCTAATGACCCTGTTGGCTAAAAGCCATGTCAACCTTTTTCATTTGTCAACCTAAGGCCTGTCAGCCTTTAATGGTCAACCTAATGCATGTCAACCTTTGGTCAGCCTAATGACCCATACCCATATGAGAAGAGCTCTAGCAACTCTAGGAACCCTAGTCTCTGATTTTCCCAATGTAGATAGTACTCTGGTGTTTTAAGCTATATTCTTTTTGTAATTCTGGGGCTTGGCAGCATTAGCTAACGCCATCTTCAGATGGTGTTAGCCGCTTTTAGCTTCTGATACCTCTATGGCACTAAGTGATGCTGTGAATGCCTTCCCTCAAGTGCCAGAAAACCCAGAGTAGTGGTGACCTTATCATTTGACTGTCTTCTGAGAGTCACTGTCTTGTGATGGTTAGCATTGCTGACTCACTGCACTAGGGTCTTGGGTTTGATTCTCACCATGTCCCTGTGCGGAGTTTGTATATTGTCCCCATACTTCCTTAGGTTTCCTTCCACATTTCAATACTATATAAGTAGGTTAATAGGCTCCAAATAAAAACTTTGGTACTTGTGTACTTTCACGGCTCCCACGATGTGCATCGTATGCGGAAAAATTGCATCGCATGCGATCACATGAGATCGCATCTGTTCTTTTGTTTTGTTTGTTTTTTTACCTTCTAGAGATTTAAATAGCTCTAGATTTTATAGGTTTGACAGTAGCGCTTTTGATTGGTCACTATTCTGCATTGCAATTTGACGGTGCTTAATATTTATTCTTGAAACATGATTTTATATTTGTATCTCCCTCCAATTTTCTGTTCACAGGATCCCGGATGGCGCCTCCGGATATTTGTGTAATTAACTTGGTCTGGAGGGTCGATATTTGCCTTATATATCCTTACATATATGTGCATGATTATATGTATATACTCTTCTATTTTCCTGTATACATACAATAACTGATATCCCATATTTCCTATAAGCATCTTATGTAGCACTATTGTCTGTGGTGTTTTTTTTTCTGTCATGCAAAATCAATAAAAATTACTCAATAAAAAAAAAAAAGATGGACCATCACTCTAAATCAGGCATGTCCAACCTGCGGCCCTCCAGCTGTTGTGAAACTACACATCCCAGCATGCCTTGCCATAGTTTTAGCATTCCCTTATATCAAAACTGTGGCAAGGCCTTCTGGGATGTGTAGTTTCACAACAGCTGGAGGGCCGCAGGTTGGACATGCCTGCTCTAAATGCTATTGAATGAGATAGCAAAATAAAAACTGTTTTGGAAAAAAAAAAACTTTGGAAGGTATGATAAACCTTGTTTAATATTATATATATATTTTAACAATTATTTATATAGCGCACAAATATTGCACAGTGCTTTAAGAGAATATTTAGCCACTTACTTTAGCCCCTGCCCCAGTGGAGCTTACAATCTATGTTTCTTACCATATGTACATGCACATACCCAATACAGTTAATGTTTTGGTACTTGTGTACTTTCACGGCTCCCATCACATGCCATCGCATGCCATATGTAGTGGCATGCGATGCGATGCGATTTTTCCGTGTTTTCATGCATTTTTGGTAAAAATCGCATGGGATCGCATCGCATATGATTGCATGAGATCGCATGCGATCTGATGCGATGTAATTTTTCACTGAAATTAAGGACATGAGTTGAAATCATGTAAAATGCACCCCAAATGTAATTTTTCACACTGTACCACCCCCGGCGGTACGCGTCCTACGACCTTTTCATACCCCCACTATTCACGTCGGCGTGGAGTTGAGAATAGAAAGTGTGGCGAGCGCAGCGGGCTTCCCCTCGTGGGCTTCACAGGTATCCGCGTGCGCTCGCCTCGCTTCGCCACACTTTCTATTCTAAACTCCACGCCGACGTGGATAGTGGGGGTATGAAAAGGTCGTAGGACGCGTACCGCCGCCCCTCGCGGGCACGCTGCGCTCGCCATGCTTCGGGTTGGCGTTGATAGTGGGGGTGGTACAGTGTGAAAAATGACATTTGGGGTGCATTTTACATGATTTCAACTCATGTCCTTAATTTCAGTGAAAAATGACATCGCATCAGATCGCATGCGATCTCATGCAATCATATGCGATGCGATCCCATGCGATTTTTACCAAAAATGCATGAAAACACGGGAAAAATCGCATCGCATCGCATGCCACTACATATGGCATGCGATGGCATGTGATGGGAGCCGTGAAAGTACACAAGTACCAAAACATTAACTGTATTGGGTATGTGCATGTACATATGGTAAGAAACATAGATTGTAAGCTCCACTGGGGCAGGGGCTAAAGTAAGTGGCTAAATATTCTCTTAAAGCACTGTGCAATATTTGTGCGCTATATAAATAATTGTTAAAATATATATATAATATTAAACAAGGTTTATCATACCTTCCAAAGTTTTTTTTTTTCCAAAACAGTTTTTATTTTGCTATCTCATTCAATAGCATTTAGAGCAGGCATGTCCAACCTGCGGCCCTCCAGCTGTTGTGAAACTACACATCCCAGAAGGCCTTGCCACAGTTTTGATATAAGGGAATGCTAAAACTATGGCAAGGCATGCTGGGATGTGTAGTTTCACAACAGCTGGAGGGCCGCAGGTTGGACATGCCTGATTTAGAGTGATGGTCCATCTTTATTGAGTAATTTTTATTGATTTTGCATGACAGAAAAAAAAACACCACAGACAATAGTGCTACATAAGATGCTTATAGGAAATATGGGATATCAGTTATTGTATGTATACAGGAAAATAGAAGAGTATATACATATAATCATGCACATATATGTAAGGATATATAAGGCAAATATCGACCCTCCAGACCAAGTTAATTACACAAATATCCGGAGGCGCCATCCGGGATCCTGTGAACAGAAAATTGGAGGGAGATACAAATATAAAATCATGTTTCAAGAATAAATATTAAGCACCGTCAAATTGCAATGCAGAATAGTGACCAATCAAAAGCGCTACTGTCAAACCTATAAAATCTAGAGCTATTTAAATCTCTAGAAGGTAAAAAAACAAACAAAACAAAAGAACAGATAAGCCCACTAACACTAATAAAGAAAACCACCCAAAAAGCCCAAAGCAAGCCTCCCATATAACCCCCCACCCTGTACAACCCACCCCCAACGAGGGTGTGCAGATACATTACAACAGATTGCACAAAGCAGCAGTGGTCCCTCAATGAATGTGTGTTCACCCATTAACTACATTGTGTGCTGTATTTTGAATGTTTAAATGTTTAATATCATTTTGAAGTAAAGTTAACACAAATGCTGAACGTCATTTTCCAGTTATATATAAGTGACGTACAAAAATTAAAATTTCCTTCCAAAATCACACAGCCTTCGTAAAATTAGAGGGAACATTGCCCCCCAGTTCCAGGATAATGTAACAAAGATATGTCAGGGACAATGGACACAGACCCTAAACGTAAACGTATCGAAATCCAGCTCTCCCACAGCATACTCAATGACAGTGCGCTTGTCATACATAATATATGATACAGGATTACATTTTAGAGATGAAAATATATATAACAAATGTACAAACAGGATAGTGATGGTCCATCTTGACACCTTTCAAACATTACCATTACTAGTTTTCAGATTCTCATTTCTAGCATAGGCCTTAGGTTCACCCATCTCCTGGCTTATGTTATGCGACTGAAGTTTACATTATAATTGAGACCAATTATTAGCCGACAATAACCACGTATATAATAAACAGAGTAAAATCAACAAACCCACCCAACTGAATCCCCCCCTCTCCTCCCCACCCCCATAGAGGCAGCTTGGTGCGAACATCTAATTTGAAAGTGAACGGTGCAGATACCATGTGGTATCTGCTAACAACTTATAAATGTGCGTTTGTGTGTTTTGCAGTAAGTAATCAATGTAAACTCCCCATTGGTTATAGAATTTTTTACCCCATTTTCTACATCAGGGATTGTGGCTCTTCCATATATAGAACCTGCATTAGGGTTTGCTTTACCGCTAGTAAAAATGGGGGTGATGAGATCGTCCAGCACCTTAAAATTACTTTTTTGCCACCGTTACCACCACAGTTAAAAAGGGGCTCAAAGCTCTCTTGCGTCCTTGTAAATTCCAGTTAAGAGAAGTTTGCAAGGAGCATGGCCAGGGGGTCTTTAATCAATTTTAGCTTACATACATCGTTGATAAATCCCATCACCTTATCCCAATACTTGCGAAGCCTGCCACAGTCCCACATGTTGTGATAGAATGAGGAAAACAAGCTTTTGCATTTCAAACACAGACCCAGGTCCGCAGGAATGAAATATTTCCTCTGTGACTGTGAGATATAGGCCCGATGTAAGGTTTTAAGGTGGACTTCCTGAAGCATAGCTGATTGTAAGATCTTAAATGTTTTCTCCATATGTTTCACCAAGAAATGAGCCGAAGTAACTTGCAGGATACTTGACTCCCACTTTGAGGCTGTGGCTAACCATATAGTTTCATCCGGCACTGGTTAAATAGGTGTCTCTGAACAATGCGTTGGCCATGGGGGGAGATCTGAACGTGGAGTATGCAAGAGGGCCGCTGGGGTGTAAGGAGCAAACACTGCTTCCTCTGTTAATTTATGGGTATAGCTCTCTGTATCTTGTAACCAATCCAATATGTATCTCATAAATACTGACTGGGTGAATGCCTGAACATTGGGTACTCCCAGACCACCATCACTCTTGTGGTACCGAAGAAAGGGAGCATCCCGCCACCCGCAGCAACTCTGATTTATGCACATTGACTTTATACCCAGCGAAGGAACCAAATGACAATAACATATCCAGAATGCTTGGTAAGGATGAGGCCAACCTGGAGATGAAGAGCATCATACCGTCTGCAAATAGACATATTTTTAGGGTGGATGAACCAATATTATTACCTCTAAAAGATGTGTTGGTTCGCAAAGCACTGGCCAGGGGCTCCAGGGCTAGAGCAAACAGTAGGGGGATAAAGGACAGCCCTGTCTCGTACCCTTCTGGATCTGAAAGGACGAGGAAATATATCCATTGCATGCAATTTGAGTTATCGGTTCCCAATATAAATTCCGTAATATGCTCACGAAAGTGTCAGGGAGATCAAAACGGGCAAGCGTTTCAAGCAGATGATCCCAGATGACCAACTCAAACGCTTTTTCAGTATCCATTGAAATTACTACTTGGTCATCTGGGCCCCCCACCTTCTCAATATGATGGACCCCCGCCAACACCTTCCGAACATTAACTACCGAATGTCGGCTGTGTATAAACCCCGTTTGGTCTGGGTTAATTATGGTTGGTAATATGAATTTTAATCTATCTGCCATGATCTTAGTTAAAAGCTTATAATCTACATTGAGAAGCGAGAGGGGCCGGTATGAGCCGGGATCTTCATGGTCCCTACCTGGTTTGGGGAGGACCTTGACCACTGCCGCATTAAAGTAGGGGGGGAGTCTCTCACCCCTGAGAATCGCATTAAACAAAGCGGTAAGTGTGTCACTAACCTTCTCAATCAGAATTTTATATAATTCACCGGAATTCCCATCGGGCCCGGGGCCTTCATAGGTTTTACCTTCCAGGTTTTAATTGTCCCAATTGGATCCTCTTTGTAGCTCGAACTCCAAAAAGCGGTGTGACCCCAGTAAAATGGAGCATGGCTTGTTTATGGCTTAATGCCATAAAAAAATCAAGTATGAAATCAAGTATTGGAAACATATTGCTCCTGATAAAGCTGGGAGGCTTTGATTCAAGGGAAATGCATTGAGCCGATGGCACCAAACGCTTTTTAGACTTTCAACTTTTCAGTGCTTGGCAGCACTTTTATCAAGATCATGCAGTAACAATTAAATCAAACAAACTTAATGTCCTAAGGGTCACGTGAATCACGATGATGTGCATCTCTACCGGCTTTCCGACCACACACAGGTTGCCTGGAGAGTGAGGTCATCACTAAGCACCCTAGTTGCCTGGCAACTCGATAAACAACTGTGTGTACTGCTCCTAAAACATTAAGAATATATAAGAATAAAGCACTTACATATACTGGACAAACATCATGCTGTAGAGACAACAACTGTGCATTAAACAAACACTCCACATGACAGTTATAATGAAAATTAGAAAAATATTACTTACTTCTACAAAATAACAATACAAATAAATATAAATAAATTCCTAGATACAGTGAATCACTCTATGTGTAATGTACAGCATACTGCATAATATAAATGTATATGTTGCTTGATTTGGAAAAGAGCTGAGTATTACATCAAAACTTTCTATTAAGTGTCAACATGCTGCCCCAGCTCACAAGAAACAGTGTAAATGTAATGTTTCATTCAACCCCTTAGGTGCTAAAGTGCCTAGCCTATCAATTGAACGAGTTTCAAGTTGAAGACGTTTAGTACTTCTGTCACCTCCCCCAATGAGTGGGGGAATGTGGCCTATCATTCTATATAGGATGGCCAATATGATTAGCTCTGGCAAAGTGTCTGGCAAGAGGCTGATCGCTATCCCCTTTGATGAGGGCTGCCATCGGATCTATACTGTAACGCCATTCTCTCCTTAATTTAGTATTTAGTCTTGCCAACAGAATGGACAGGAAATCACATAGATGGGAAATTTGCTAGAACATGCGAGATGGTTATTGTTATTATTATTATCGTTTATTTATATGGTGCCACAAAGGATCCGCAGCGCCTAACAATACACAAATGAGCAAAAACAGATAACATAATAACAGTACAAGA